>NC_059430.1:17070860-17385860 GCF_021028975.2 Sphaerodactylus townsendi
TGGGGGGGGGGGGGGGTGGGGGGGGGGGGGGGTGGGGGGGGGGGGGGGTGGGGGGGGGGGGGGGTGGGGGGGGGGGGGGGTGGGGGGGGGGGGGGGTGGGGGGGGGGGGGGGTGGGGGGGGGGGGGGGTGGGGGGGGGGGGGGGTGGGGGGGGGGGGGGGTGGGGGGGGGGGGGGGTGGGGGGGGGGGGGGGTGGGGGGGGGGGGGGGTGGGGGGGGGGGGGGGTGGGGGGGGGGGGGGGTGGGGGGGGGGGGGGGTGGGGGGGGGGGGGGGTGGGGGGGGGGGGGGGTGGGGGGGGGGGGGGGTGGGGGGGGGGGGGGGTGGGGGGGGGGGGGGGTGGGGGGGGGGGGGGGTGGGGGGGGGGGGGGGTGGGGGGGGGGGGGGGTGGGGGGGGGGGGGGGTGGGGGGGGGGGGGGGTGGGGGGGGGGGGGGGTGGGGGGGGGGGGGGGTGGGGGGGGGGGGGGGTGGGGGGGGGGGGGGGTGGGGGGGGGGGGGGGTGGGGGGGGGGGGGGGTGGGGGGGGGGGGGGGTGGGGGGGGGGGGGGGTGGGGGGGGGGGGGGGTGGGGGGGGGGGGGGGTGGGGGGGGGGGGGGGTGGGGGGGGGGGGGGGTGGGGGGGGGGGGGGGTGGGGGGGGGGGGGGGTGGGGGGGGGGGGGGGTGGGGGGGGGGGGGGGTGGGGGGGGGGGGGGGTGGGGGGGGGGGGGGGTGGGGGGGGGGGGGGGTGGGGGGGGGGGGGGGTGGGGGGGGGGGGGGGTGGGGGGGGGGGGGGGTGGGGGGGGGGGGGGGTGGGGGGGGGGGGGGGTGGGGGGGGGGGGGGGTGGGGGGGGGGGGGGGTGGGGGGGGGGGGGGGTGGGGGGGGGGGGGGGTGGGGGGGGGGGGGGGTGGGGGGGGGGGGGGGTGGGGGGGGGGGGGGGTGGGGGGGGGGGGGGGTGGGGGGGGGGGGGGGTGGGGGGGGGGGGGGGTGGGGGGGGGGGGGGGTGGGGGGGGGGGGGGGTGGGGGGGGGGGGGGGTGGGGGGGGGGGGGGGTGGGGGGGGGGGGGGGTGGGGGGGGGGGGGGGTGGGGGGGGGGGGGGGTGGGGGGGGGGGGGGGTGGGGGGGGGGGGGGGTGGGGGGGGGGGGGGGTGGGGGGGGGGGGGGGTGGGGGGGGGGGGGGGTGGGGGGGGGGGGGGGTGGGGGGGGGGGGGGGTGGGGGGGGGGGGGGGTGGGGGGGGGGGGGGGTGGGGGGGGGGGGGGGTGGGGGGGGGGGGGGGTGGGGGGGGGGGGGGGTGGGGGGGGGGGGGGGTGGGGGGGGGGGGGGGTGGGGGGGGGGGGGGGTGGGGGGGGGGGGGGGTGGGGGGGGGGGGGGGTGGGGGGGGGGGGGGGTGGGGGGGGGGGGGGGTGGGGGGGGGGGGGGGTGGGGGGGGGGGGGGGTGGGGGGGGGGGGGGGTGGGGGGGGGGGGGGGTGGGGGGGGGGGGGGGTGGGGGGGGGGGGGGGTGGGGGGGGGGGGGGGTGGGGGGGGGGGGGGGTGGGGGGGGGGGGGGGTGGGGGGGGGGGGGGGTGGGGGGGGGGGGGGGTGGGGGGGGGGGGGGGTGGGGGGGGGGGGGGGTGGGGGGGGGGGGGGGTGGGGGGGGGGGGGGGTGGGGGGGGGGGGGGGTGGGGGGGGGGGGGGGTGGGGGGGGGGGGGGGTGGGGGGGGGGGGGGGTGGGGGGGGGGGGGGGTGGGGGGGGGGGGGGGTGGGGGGGGGGGGGGGTGGGGGGGGGGGGGGGTGGGGGGGGGGGGGGGTGGGGGGGGGGGGGGGTGGGGGGGGGGGGGGGTGGGGGGGGGGGGGGGTGGGGGGGGGGGGGGGTGGGGGGGGGGGGGGGTGGGGGGGGGGGGGGGTGGGGGGGGGGGGGGGTGGGGGGGGGGGGGGGTGGGGGGGGGGGGGGGTGGGGGGGGGGGGGGGTGGGGGGGGGGGGGGGTGGGGGGGGGGGGGGGTGGGGGGGGGGGGGGGTGGGGGGGGGGGGGGGTGGGGGGGGGGGGGGGTGGGGGGGGGGGGGGGTGGGGGGGGGGGGGGGTGGGGGGGGGGGGGGGTGGGGGGGGGGGGGGGTGCCTGGGGGGGGGGGGGCGCGGGGCGGGCGGGGGGGGGGGCCGGGGGCGGGGCGGGGGGGGGGGGGGTGGGGGGGATGAATGGGATTCTCATACACGGCTACCTTATCTTGAATCAGACCCTTATCTTTTATCAGTATTGTGCACTCAGTGACTTTCTTTGCCCATCACCCACTGCCTGGTTCTTTCCACTGGAGATGCCGGGGATCGAACCTAGGACCTTCTGCGTGTCAAACAGATCCTCTGCTTATGAGCTACAGCCCCTCCCCTATTGGAAGAGAGACGCACCAAGGCGCTGATTTTGACAAAGAAAAGGTCTTCCTAGTTCCGTGGTGGCGAACCTTTGGCACTCCAGATGTTATGGACTACAATTCCCATCAGCCCCTGCCAGCACGGCCAATTGAGCCCTTCGGGGATAGGGCAGTATACTAAATTTAACAACAACAACAACAACAACAACAACAACAACAACAACAACAACAACAACAACAACAATAATAATAATAATAATAATAATAATAATAATAATAATAATAATAATAATAATAATAGACCATGCTGGCAGGGGCTGATGGGAATTGTAGTCCACAACATCTGGAGTGCCAAAGGTTTGCCACCACTGTCCTAGTTTAAAGACTGTTCCTTCTCTTCTGTCTCCACAGTGCGGTCACAAGAGCATTTCCACATGTGATATTCAAAGCATCCCCGAGCCCCTTTGGGGTTGCTTGTGTGTATGTGTGAACAGTGTTGATTGGAGTCAGAAAGGGGGGGGGGAGACCCAGCTGAAAATTGAATGTGTGCAGTCAATGCCGTTTTCACAGAGAGGAAATGCACCGGGCGCACAAAAGCCAATTTATTTGTCGCTTGTAAAAAATGCCTTCTGTCACTTCCTCATTGACAATTTTTGTGGCAGTGAATTTCACAGTTCATTATGTGCTGCATTCGGGGATTCGGTTTGTCCTTAAACTGACTGATAAACTACTTTATTGGGTGACCACAAATTATTACGTTGAGCACGGCGGGGTGTGTGTGTGGGGGGGGAGAGACTCTATCATTCCCCTGCCCTCCTGAGACAAATATCTCCCTGGATGTCTTTCAAATTTCAGAACATTATTGGTTAGTTTTTAGTTGATTTTCAGTACAGTCTGCTTCTCTTGTGGAGGAATGGGGAATCAATCTCAGTTCTCCCGATTTAGTCCATTACTACACCATGCTGGGCCTGGCAGAGTCTAAGATTCTAATGGTATAGCTCTCAGCTCTGCTGACACACACAAGCCCCCTCGGTTTGTTGAGATGTGTTTCCAAAAGTAGCACTTAAGTTAGTATAATATATTTATTTTGTACATTTGGTAAACAGATTAGTATTGTACACCACCCAGAGCCCTTCAGGGGTGGGCAGTCTATCAAATCTAAATAATAAATAAACAAATACTTAGCAAGCAGGGTTTTTTTTTTTAAAAGGGACTGTCCTTTGTGATTTATCCATAACCTTTAGAGATATACTACTTCTAATCATGGGTGCTCCATTTAGCTATTATGGTTAGTAGCTTTTGACAGATCTTTTTTATCATCCATCAGTCAATTTACAGCAGCAACAAATCAACTTACAGCAGCAACAATCCAAACATGATTTAAAATGAGATAGTTGTTAAAAGCAGAGTGAAAATCTATCCATCGCAATATACCAAGCCGCACAGAGTCAAAGAGTCTCTGTTATTTTCCTTTCCTCTATTTCGTTTCCATGACAAAACCCTGTGGCCAGTTTAGACAGAGGGAGAGTGACTGCCCCACCCCCCACGCACCCAGCGAGCTTCCACAGCAGAGTGGAGATTCGAACCCAGGATTCCAGTCCAACCCCCCAACCATTGCTCCCCATCCATCAACTTCAGACTCTCATCTGTACAAAGGAGGTAATAAGAACCTACTTTGCAGGGTTACTGTCAGAATTTATCAAACAAACAGCGGCTTAGCGGCACTTTACAAATGAAGGCATTTTAATTCTGGCAGACATTTCTGAACTATTGATGTGTCTTGAAGTGATTGGGCAGAGCAGGCAACAGTAGGTCCTGCTTGCAAGATACTCCCGATGCAAAGGAACAACTGAGTCTGCCTTCTACGAAACCAGACCACTAGTCCATCTCTGTCTGCATTGCCTGCTCTGACAGGAAGCAGCTGTAGATTCCCAGGCAGAGAGAGTTCCCCTCCCAGAAACCAACGGGGGCCAGCGGGGATCAAAACAGGCTCCTTCCATGTGCAAAGCAGATGTGCTACCATTGAGCCACAGCTACAGCCACCCCGAATAGTTCTTGTGCTTTCATATATGCTGAATATGTTCAATATATTGTCGATAAACTGTAGCAATAATTGGCGGATGGATTTTGACATTTCACACAGTCAAATCGGGTTACAACAGGTGCGTACTGCCCAGGGGGTCAAAAGGGGTCAAATATCCCTGGGCTACGGCCGTTTAGACACACACACTCACACACACACACACACCGGTCCATACACTGATTTCAAGACCTGGTGCAAAAAAAACGTTGTTTGGTTATGGTGGGGGAGAATGGCCAACCATATGGGGGAAGGAGGGGCGGAAAACCCAGATTTTGCACCAGGCTGCATTTTCCGTAGATACACCTCTGGGTGACAAAATGCACTGAAAGCCAATTGAAAATGGTTTATTCAACATGTGTGAAAGGACCCAAAATAAGGAATGCATTGAAGAGACAAATGATGTTCACATGTGTCAGGAGAGTAAAAGCCCTTGGTTGTAATTGTCAAGCCTTTTGGTCATAAAAGCCTTTCGGTCATTAAATCAAAACTGCCAGCCTGGACCATCTGGTTGGGTCCTAATTCCACCTTGGGCCCTGCCTATCTCCTCCCCTTCCTTCCTTCCTTCCTTCCTTCCTTCCTTCCTTCCTTCCTTCCTTCCTTCCTTCCTTCCTTCCTTTGGCCTTAGATCGGGCGCCTGTGTATATATGTGCTTACATAATCTGGTTGTTTTAATTTATTTATTAATTGCTGCTGAGTTTTAATGGCTTAATTTTATGTTGTATTATTTGCTGTTGGGAGCTGCCTCGAGCCCTTCGGGGATGAGGCGGCCTACAAATTTAATAAATAAATAAATAAATAAAATAAAAGAAGACGAGTTTGTTTTTATGCCCTGCTTTTCTCTCCTGTGAGGAGTCTCAAAGCAGTTTACAATCTCCTTCCCTTCCTCTCTCCACAACAGACACCTTGTGAGGAAGGTGGGGCTGAGAATGTCCTGAGATTACCCAGCAGTCTTCATGTGGAAGAGTGGGGGAATCAAACCCAGTTCACCAGATAAGAGTCCGCCTGCCCTTAACCACTACACCACACTGGCTTGGCCTGAAAGTTGAGAGATAAATATTTTAAAAATTAATTTGCCTTTTTTGCCCTCATGGTGTTTCCTTTCCAACTAGGTTGCCAGCACTGATTGTGGGCTGTTGGGGCACAAAAAATCTATAGAAGAGCCCAGAATGGGGGGTTTGGATATTCTTCAGTCCCAAAGTCAGTTGCCTCAGAACTTTCAGGCCCCTTCCGCACACGCAAAATAATGCGTTTTCAAACCACTTTCACAACTGTTTGCAAGTGGATTTTGCCATTCCGCACAGCTTCAAAGAGCACTGAAAGCAGTTTGAAAGTGCATTATTCTGCATGTGCGGAATGAGCCTGAGTCAGTCCCCTCTCTCACCTCATAGCCACCACAGAGGAGTACCCATGTTAGTTTGCCTCAGCCAAAATAATTAAGAATCTTGTGGCACCTTAAAGACTACCACATTAATTGCGGCACATGCTTTCATGAGCTGCAGTCTGCCAGCCAGTGCGTGAAGCAATGCGTTCCATTGGTAGAGAGAGAGAGAGAGAGGCCCAAAGCTGCAAATAGCCAAAGGAATGGAGGGGGAGAGTCCCAAAGGTTAACTTTCCCAGGATGAGGTATGTGCCATTATATCACATCACAGATGACAAGAAGATCCAGTCAAAGGGCAAGTGATCCCTACCAACTGTTAACTGGAGCAGCAGACTCTAATCTGGAGAAAAGGGTTTGATTCTTCACTCCTCCTCATGAAGCCTGCTGGGTGACCTTGGGCCAGTCACAGTTCTCTCAGAACTTTCTCAGCCCCACCTGCCTCCACCCATCAACTCCACCCATCAACTGTCTGTTGTGGGGAGGGGAAAGCGATGGTAAACTGCTTTGAGACTCCTTAAAAGATGGAGAAAAGCAGAATTAAAAACCCAGCTCCCCTTCCTCCCCCTCCCCCTCCCCCTTCTCCTCCTCTTCCTCCTCCTCCTTTTCTTCTTCTTCTGAATTAGCAAAGTAGGTTGGGGCATTCATTTTTAGTAATAATTCCATATATATATATATATATATATATATATATATATCTATATATATATCTATATATATATCTATATATATATATATATATATATATATATATATCTATATATATATATATATATATATCTATCTATATATATGTATATATATATGAATAGATAGATGAATAGATAGATAGATAGATAGATATAGAGATATATATAGAGATATATAGAGATATAGATATATATAGATGTATATAGATATAGATATAGATAGATATAGATAGATATAGATATAGATATATATATATAGATAGATAGATAGATAGATAGATAGATAGATAGATAGATAGATAGATAGATATAGATATAGATATATAGATATAGATATATATATAGATATATATATAGATATATAGATATATAGATATATATATAGATATATATATATAACGTAGGATAGCATCAGATCCGTAGACGGCTGCTAACTCAGCAGTTTCTCTCATAAGTCTCCCTTAGAACTTTCCCAATGAAATAGTACAATCTTTAAGTCTATTACTGAACACCCAGAGAAATGGAAATGCTCTTTCACAGATTACTGTTTCCACTTTGATGTCTGATTTGCTCCCACTTATTCTCTATATCGGGGGTCTCCAATATGGTTCCCATGAGCACCCACTGACACCTTTCCGGGTCAGCCTGGTCGACCCAGGTCAGGGCCGTGCATGCATACTTACTCAAAGACCCATTATGGATGGAACACCTAGGCCCCTTCTGCACATGCAGAACAATCCACTTTCAGTGCACTTTGCAGCTGGATTTTACTGGGCGGAATAGCAAAATCCACTTTCAAACAATTGTGAAAGTGGATTGAAAGTGTATTATTCTGCATGTGTGGAAGAGGCCTTACATGGGGCTGTTCCCTGCAGAGCGGGGTTGTAGTGGGGTCTCCATGTTGCAGGTCAGCTTTTCCTGGTTCTCTTAACTCCACCCATCAACTCACTCCTAAAGGCACACAGTCACAAGATTGCTGACTCTGTCAAACCCCTTTAAGCAGCAGTGGAGTAGGAGGTTAAGAGCTCTTGTATCTAATCTGGAGGAACCGGGTTTGATTCCCAGCTCTGCCGCCTGAGCTGTGGAGGCTTCTCTGCGCAGAGTTCCAGTGTATAATTGGCCAATGTATTTCAACAAGAAAGGTGGGCTATAAATGAAAGAAGGGAATAAGGAAGTATTCTGCAAAACTCTGCAAGCTGCTTCAAATGCTCAGTTGGAGCTCATGAGGTCTAGAAGTCACCAGTGAAACTGCTTTGTACTGAGTCAGACTGTTGGTCCCTGTAGAATGTTTATTTCCCCTTACTTGGCATTCCGGCAGAAAGGGGTTTTAACCAGAGATCGAACAGTGAGACCTTTTGCATGCAAAGTACACCCTCTATCACCAAGCCATATCTCTACGGGTGGAGTTAATGACCTTATACCTCTTCCCCCTCCGACCCCCCGCCCCCACACACACATAAATCTTGGCCCCCAAATCTTCAGGAATTTCCAAACCCAGACTTGTCGACCCTAGGCAGGTTTGATTCTAAAGGCAGGGTCACAGAATCGTACAGTCAGAAGAGACCACCAGGGCCATCCAGTCCAACCCCCTGCCACACAGGAAGACACAATCAAAGCACTCCTGACAGATGGCCATCCATCCTCTGTTTAAAAACCTCCAAAGAAGGAGACTCCACCACCCTCTGAGGCAGTGAATTCCACTGTCAAACAGCCCTGACCATCAGGAAGTTCTTCCTCATGTTTAGGTGGAATCTCTTTTCCTCCACCTTGAACCCATTACTCCTTGCCCTAGTCTCTGGAGCAGCAGAAAACAAGCTTGTTCTTTCTTCAACATGAAGAGGTCTCAAGAGGGTAGCTGGAGGAATCAGTCCCACCTGGGTGATGCCTTCCATTGCCCTCCTCTTGACTTGCATTGATATAAATAAATAGTTACCATTGACGCTTGGGGGAACACTGGGAAGCTGGCCTTAATGACACCCCCAAGAAAGTTCTCTGCATGGGAGGAACAGTGTGTATTTTCAAACAGGGGCCGTCTTAGTGTGTCTTGGACCCTGAGCAAAGCTTTAGGATGGGGTCATGGAATGAATCAAGTCACACAGGGGTGATGGTGATGGGGTTCCCTATTCCTCTCCCCCACATGTTGGCTGAGTCTAGGGAAGAATGGGGGCTCAGCAGCAGCGAGGACTTGAGGGCAGTTGCTGGGGCAGCTGACCGTGGGGGTTTCGGGCCTTCCGGTGCAGGAGCCATCCAATGTAGGGTCCGAGGCAGCTGGTCCTGTGGCCGACAGCACCTGTGTTTACATATGTAGAGGCCAATTTACTGGAGGTCCCCGGCCCCTCAATGATGCGGCTGGCCTCCACTCGAGCCAGGGCCTTCACGGCTCTGGCGCCGGCCTGGTGGAACACTCTCCCTCCAGCTGTCTGGGCCCTGCGGGAGCTTGGGGATTTCCGCAGGGCCTGTAAGACTGAGTTGTTCCACCGGGCCTTTGGAGAGACTGGCCGCTGAGGGTGCCCCTGCCCCCTCCTCTTTACCCCCATGGGCCCTAATACCGTCAGGACCCATTGTTTCGCATTAGGAGGGTTTCGTAAGGGCGTGGGCGATGTTTTAAGATATGACTGTTGTTTTAATTATATATATGTTTTTAGCTGGTGTTTTATCTGTACACCGCCCTGAGCCCTTCGGGGATAGGGCGGTATACTAAATTTAATAAATAATAAATAATAATAATAATAATAATATAATTAATAAAGTATTAGAATATTTTAATGTTAATTGACTATGTTTTTCAAGATATAAGCCCAAAAGGGAAGGGGTGGCTTATTAAAACCAGTGAAATAAATAAAAAATAAAACAACAGAGCTCATAGTTGTGCACAGAAACGCATGAAACACTCACCCATACAAGGGCATTTTGCTATCCCATGATACCTGCCCTACATCTCCCACCCCATAGGCAGATCCAATGCCACACCGGACCGATAGGGTCGCCCACACCCACCGGTGTTCCTCCCGCAAAGCGTGCCCGTTAGATATACATATATTCTCCAATGTCCATTGAAGGCTGTAACAAGATTTGGGAATTTCTCCAAACAGAGCCGAGGGTAATTTCTCAAGCTTGATTTTTGGTGATTGACATGCTGTCCCAGGGATCATGAGTTAATCCCTTCTTCACTCAAGCCTTTTCATAACTCATTTCTCTCTGCTAGATGGAGACTCTGATGGTTGCCCAGGCAACCACGATAGCGCTAAGCCATTTCCCTCTCCGCGAGGAGTCCATTATTCTGCGTGCATAGGCCATTTGCAACAAAGGTCGCCGCAAAGTCATCCCCAACACGGCGCACGTTTATTAAACTTTTATTCTTTGTTTCTCTCCGTCCCTTCCCTTCTCTTCCCCCCCACCCTCCCGCCCTTTCCTTACTGAAAAGCTAGCTGGCACTTGTGCCTGAGGAGAGGGAGAAGACATCGCAAAATAGGCCACAATAATGGGAACAGATAATATTGTTCCTGAATGGCGTACGCTGGCAGAGGGAGGGGAAATTATCAAGAACCCGGAGCCCAGAGAGATCATGTTTACATGAGGAGGTTTTGTGTTGGCGATTTCTGTTTGCTGCCCTGCCCAATAAATAACTTCCAAATAAAAACGGGAAATTAAAATGTTGTGGGTTCCCTCCCCCTTCAAATAAGGAAAAAGAAGCAAGTGTATTCCCTCGGCGTTCATAAAGAAAACGCCTCTTCCAGCCCCGAATATTGTATCTTTGTAAGATCTGACCCTACAGGTCATTATGCTGGAAAATAACAGGCCAGCTTAAGGTGTAATGGCTGCTACACAGATCCTGCCAAACAGCTGGATCGGGGAGCCCGAAACAAGATCTCAAACAGATTGGATTTGCCTGGCGGTTCGGATGATGAAGTTCAAGGTGGAGTCTGTCAGTCAGAGGTTTGCTCTGGCAATCAAACCAACCTACCTCACTGGGATGTTGTGAAGATGAAATAGGGAAAGAAGAACCTTGTATAGTATCCTGAACTCTTTGGATGAAGAGCAGGATATTTTTTTTTTTTTTAAAAAAGGACTAGACAGATAAAAGGAGTTTTGACTTTCAAAAGTTTATACCCCCAAAATCTTGCTGGTCTGTAAGATGTTACTGGACTCGAATCTAGCTGTTCTCCCATTCGTAATTTTTCAAACCCTCTATTATCCCACTGTTACTATTTCCGCTCTGTTATTCCACTCTGTTCCCCCAAAATCTTATTGGTTTGTAAGATGTTGTGGTTTTGAATGTAGCTGCTCTCCCATTGTTAACTTCTCGAAACCTCTATTATCCTGCTCCAGTTCCCAAACATTTTACTCTTTCTCTGTGGCAAAATTTCAAAGCCTTGATCAAACTGGTTGTCCTTTTTTCCCCCTTCCCCAGTTATGTGATATCTTTAGGCCAATAGGTGACCAGAAATGGACACAGTATTTCAAACTCTGAACCAGCGTTGGGATATTGACAATCTTTTCCCAAATAATAATCAGAATCGAGTTTGCTCTTTTCCCTTCTGTGGATCGCTAAGGTTGTTTTTAGGGATGCTAGAACACCGGCCGGCTCAGCTCCTTAGTCCTGTTTGCTGAGTGCAGAGACCTGATTTTCCAGTGATTGGTTTGATGGTTTATCGATCTGGAGATGTTCAGAAGGATCTTTTCACTGTATTCCTTCCTCACCATGCCATACAGTGTACTTGACTTTTGGCACATGCAGATTCCTGTATACCACCACTGAGTTATCTTGCTCCCCCATCCTTTCTGCCTATCTGCTCCCCTAAGCAGGCAATGGTTTAATTCAATAATCAGTTCGCTCACGAATCATACGAATCAGGCATCAATAAATCAGCTCAGTTGTAACCGATTGGCTAGTTTGTTCAGTGTTTCTTAAACAATTGACTGTGGAGCAGCACACAATAAGACAAGGTCTGTGAAGGCCGATGAGAACTCACACTGGATTGGGGGAGCACGCACGTGTATGAAAGACAATCAATTGCACACTGGTGTATGGTTTGAATATGTCAAAACAACCCATTTAAAGCCCAAACTCTCTTGTCAGATTTTGGAAGCGAAGCAGGGTTGGTCCCAGTTACTACTTGAAAGGGTGGCCACCAAGGAAGTCCAGGAGTTGCTATGCAGAGGCAGGCAATGGCAAACTACCGCTGAGTGTCTTTTGCCCCAACCTGGATGGCCCAGGCTAGATCTCATCAGATGTCAGAAACTGACCAGGTTCAGCCTTGGGTAGTACTTGGATGGGAGACCACCAATGAAGTCCAGGGTTGCTATGCAGAGGTAGACAATGGCAAACTACCTCAGAGTGTCTTTTGCCCCAATCTGGATGGCCCAGACTAGATCTCATCAGATGTCAGAAACTGACCAGGTTCAGCCTTGGGTAGCACTTGGATGGGAGACCACCAAGGAAGTCCAGGGTTGCTATGCAGAGGTAGACAATGGCAAAATACCTCTGATTGTCTTTTGCCCTAACCTGGATGGCCCAGGCTAGATCTCATCAGATGTCAGAAACTGACCAGGTTCAGCCTTGGGTAGCACTTGGATGGGAGACCACCAAGGAAGTCCAGGGTTGCTATGCAGAGGTAGACAATGGCAAACCATCTCTGCTCATCTCTTGCCTTAAAATTTTATGAGGTCACCATGAGCCAGCTGCAATTTGACAGCTCTTTGACACCACCAGTAGCCAATGAGAGTTGCAACTCCCATAAGTCTAGGATATTTATTGATCGCTCTGACCTGGACGGCCCAGGCTAGTTTAATCTCATCATATCTCAAAACCTAACCAGGGTTAGTCTTTGGATGGAAGACCTTCAGGGAAGTCCATGGTTGCTACGCAGAGGCAGACAATGGCAACCCACCTCTGTCTGCTTCTTAGCTTCACCAGGATGTCCCACACTAGACCAGTCTCATCAGCTCTCAAAAGCTACAGAGGGTCAGCCCTGGTTAATACTTGGATGGAAGACCACCAAGGAAGTCCAGGGTTGCTACACAGAGGCAGGCCATGACAAACCACCTCTGAACGTCTCACACCTTGAAAATCCTTTAGGTTTGCCACAAGGTGGCTGTGACTTGACAGCACTTTCTACCACCAGTCCACTAGATAGGTTTGAGATGAACAGCAGCGCTCCACAGTGAAAAGCAAGCTGGACCGGCAACTACTAAAGCAGTGGTGGCGAACCTTATGGACTACAATTCCCATCAGCCCCTGCCAGCATGGCCAATTGGTCATGCTGGAAGGGGCTGATGGGAATTGCAGTCCATAACATCTGGAGTGCCAAAGATTCGCCACCACGGTGCTAAAGCGTCCCTATTAAGGAGCAGATCGGCTGAGGTCAAATGATAAACAAGTGGGTATTCCAGTGATAGATCAGACCAAGCCATGTATTAGATGCGCAGGGTAGTCGTTGGAGATATTTCCTCTTCCCTCATTTGTTGTATCTCCTGTGTTGAAACTAGATTGTGTATTGCTTGGGGCAGGGACCTGGTTTTGTTTTTATGCCACTCTCCAATGCACCATGTGCACTGGGTGTTATGTAAATCGTAACGTGTAACAATGTTGGCACGAGAGACGGCACATTGCATATATACCTTAGCCATCTGGGAATAAATGCCATCGGGGAGTCACAGAATAGCTGCATTGCAAAGCCTGTAATTGCAGAAGGATGTGGTCACCAGTTGAATCCGGTCACACAGTTTAACCCTGTGGTGACCAGTCAGATAGATAAGCCCACCACAGCAAGCTTGTAAGATCCCACTAGCCTTTAACATCAATGTCTGTTTAATTCTTGAACATATCAAACCATCTTATACTGAATCGCTGATACAAAATGGAGGGTGTACAGTCCAAAGGAATAAAAACAAACTGGGGAGCACTTAGGGAGCAGCAGTGGCGTAGTGGTTAAGAGCAGGTGCATTTTAATCTGGAGGAGCCGGGTTTGATTCCCAGCTCTGCCGCCTGAGCTGTGGAGGCTTATCTGGGGAATTCAGATTAGCCTGTGCACTCCCACACACATCAGCTGGGTGACCTTGGGCTTATCACAGGTTTTAGGAGCTCTCTCAGCCCACCCACCTCGCAGGGTGTTTGTTGTGAGGGGGGAAGGGCAAGGAGATTGTAAGTCCCTTTGAGTCTCCTACAGGAGAGAAAGGGGGATATAAATCCAAACTCCTCCTCCTCCTCCTCCTCCTCCTCCTCCTCTTCTTCTTCTTCTTCTTCTTCTTCTTCTTCTTCTTCTTCTTCTTCTTCACTGTACATGGGCTATTATATTTATTTTGTTTTATTTGGCTGATCTCCTGCCCTTTCCCAGACAGCGGCCAGCCTTAGAACAGCTAACATTCATGGACAAATGATACACTATCGAAAACAATTCAAAAGCAATAATTTACACCACCACCAATAGACATTAATAATAGATATTAAAATATTAAATATCAACTTTACCAGTGATGGCAGCTAGCCAATAATGGTGGCTAGTTACCCGAACCAATTGAGGTACTACTAAAAGGACCTCAACCTAAACTAAATTGACATCCCCTACCTCATTATGATTCAATTTGCAACTGATGATCAGAAGGGGATGAAGGGTGGATCAGCGGATCGGGAGAAGAAAGCAAGTATGAAAAGACCGCAGCTGTCTCAACAAAAGATCCAGTGGCAGGAAGGGAGGCAGCTCTTTCCTTGGCCTTGATGGGGGAAATCAAGCTTGGCAACAGGGCACGGAGGTGCAGAAAGGGCAGCCAGGGTACCCCCAGGTATGAGGCACCCAGGGCAAATGTCCCGGCTTACCCCACAGAAGATATGCCCATGTCTAATGGAACATCTCTGTCTTGCAGGCCCTATGGAACTGAAGTGCCTTAGAGCCCTGGTCTCAGCTGACAGAGACAACTACAAACATTTCATGGCATTCCATAGGGAAACAGTATGCATATCTGATAAGCTTTTTATAGTTCTTTCTAGTTGTCCAAGTCTCAAAAACTATATGTCACTTGGAGTTGAGATACACACTTTTGTACCACTGCTTATTGATTTATATGTTACGGTTGTGTACAATTTGTTCAATAAAGGGTATATTTAATAGGTAATTTATTCTACAGGTACAGCTTGTTGCGTCGAATATAATAGCCAACACACAGTTAGGTGTTTTTCGGGTTATTTTAAAAAAAACTGAATCAGAATATCAGTCCATCAAGGTCTACTCAGCCTGGCAGTCGCACTCTGGGGTCTCAGGCGGAGGTCTTTCTCATCATCTACTGAGAGATTGTTCAATTGGTTGCTCACAGGGGGTAGCAGTTGGTTGCTCACAGGGGGTGCCGCTAGAGACCATATTTCACCTGTGTTGCGCCACCTGCACTGGTTACCGGTTGAATTCCGAATCATTTTCAAAGTGTTGGTATTGACTTTTAAGACCTTGCGCGGCCTGGGACCTCCGTACCTGTGGGACCGTTTTGCCCCATACGTCCCAAATCGGCCTCTGCGTTCAGCAGAGGCCAACTTACTGGTGATCCCTGGCCCCTCAATGATGCAGCTGGCCTCCACCCGGGCCAGAGGTTTTACAGCTCTGGCCCCTGCCTGGTGGAACGCTCTACCTCCAGCTACGCGGGCCCTGCGGGATCTTAATGATTTTCGCAGGGCCTGCAAAAATGAGCTGTTCCACCGGGCCTTTGGGGAGTCCGGCCGCTGATGGCCCCTCCCTCCCCCCTTTTTCTACAATATCTGTGGACCCTGCGGTCCCTTCTCCCCCTCCCTTTTTTTCTTCTCAGGGGATTTCTTAGTAGGATGCCATCGATATATCTGATGTTAGAACGCTGCATTTTAATGGGGTTGGTTTTAATATATATAGAGCCACTATTTAATGATTATTTAAATCTCGATATTATTGATTTTATTGTGCTCTATCTATTTGTTTGTTCACCGCCCTGAGCCCTCCGGGGGAGGGCGGTTTATAAATATAATAATAAAAATAATTGGAGATGCCAAGGATTGAGCCTGGGACCTTCCGCGTTCAAAGCAGATGTTCTACCACTGAGCCATGACCCCCACCTGAATGGAATTGTCACATATTCTGAACTAGCACTAAAACTCATTGTGCTGAACACTACAACAGGAAAATAGTAGTGTTCCCTACAGCAGCAGCCTTTGCAAGGGCTGCTAGGAAATGTAATCCTTGCCCTTCCAGGAGGAGCTGGAATCTGGATCCTCCTGGATGGCTGAGGACTACACTTCCCAACAGCCCTCACCTTTTCTAATACGTCATCAAGAACACACTGCTCAATTGTATAGTAAGATTGCACTATGAGTCCATCCATCCATCAAGATCAGTATTGTCTACTTGGAAAGGCAGTGGTTCTTCAAGGTCTCACAGGTCTTTCACATTACCTACTGCTTGCTCCTTTTAACTGGAGATTCCATAGATTGACCCTGGGACCTTCTGCATGCAAAGAAGGGTCTCTATCACTAATCGACAACCCTTCCTTATTCCTCTTTACCCAGGCCTTCAATGTGTGTCCCCAGGGTCCCCTGCATCGTTGCCAGCTGAAGGATGGGGTGGGGGGGAGGATTTTTAATGATGTTTTTATTGACTGTTTTTAAAGGATGTTTTTATGGTGGTTTTTAATGTTCATTTTGTGTTTTTAGGATTGTATGTTTTAATGGACTTTTAACCCCATTATGTAAGCCACCCTGGCACTTCGGTGTAGATCAGGGTATAAATGGAATAAATACATTTATATTTAAATTTGTTGTTGTAGTAGTAGTAGATTTCACAGCTGCCAGATCTTTAGCTGGTTGTTGGCCTTCATTACAATTCGAGCCTCACCCAGAGGCCTAGGAAGTTATAATGTATCGGCGTAGTATTTGTGCGGATCCCAGCAGGGCTGCCTTCTGAATTTTGACAGATGTTAATTTTGTCAATTCAAAGATGTTTCAAGTGCTGCCCTAGTGTTTTTGGGATGGCGCCCAGCGTGCCGATTACCACTGGGACGACCTCAGCTGGTTTGTGCCATAAACGCTTGAAGCTCGATTTTTTCAAATCACAGTATCTAGTGACCTATTATTATTATTATTATTATTATTATTATTATTATTATTATTATTATTATTATTATTAGTGGTGGTGGTGGTGGTGGTAGTGGTGGTGGTGGTGGTGGTGGTGGTGGTGGTGGTGGTAGTAGTGGTGGTAGTGGTGGTAGCAGTTTCCTTGAGGAAACCATGAGAACCATTAGCCAAGCTGTGTTGACCCAAGTAGTCCTGCAGCATTGAATTCTCTCTATCCATCTGAGTTGGTTGACTTTTTCTTCTCAGCTAGTTCTGGGTCCATCAGGCTGAAGCTTCAGAGAAGGTGTGTAGGGCTGGCACAGTCCTTCCTCTTGAGATCTGCAATGGCATGCTTCAACAGGATCCAGCAGTGACCCACATCTCGCAAGTACCAATCTGAGGAACGTGCCCACAGGTCATTTCCCTGCGGCTACAAACCATCAGGTGCCCCGCTAATGACTTCCTCAAGATGGATCACCTGCTCTAGGGTGTCGAGTAGGACACCAAACAAACACCTTGCTGGGGGGGGGGAGGTTGACCCCTGGTGACCTCTGGAGACAAAACAAGGGAGAGGGTAAGAATTTGAGTTATGTCTAGAAGTATGCAGGACTATGATGGATACAAAATCCTATCTAGGATTGTCAGTCTTCCGGTGTGTGGTGTGGTGGAGATTTCCCAGAATTTCAATTGATTCACAGGCAGCAGAGATGAGTTCCCCTGGAGCAGTGTTTCCCAACCTTTTTGTGAGGTCCAGAATGCGCCTTTGGACTCCTCACTCTTCCTTCATATCTCACGCGGAACCCCCCTGCCCGCCAGCCTCCCACCTTCCCCACCCAATTGCCTTGCCACACCCCAGCCATTAATTTCACACCCTCCCAGGGGTGAGAGGGAAACATCAGGGGGGGGGGGGGCAACGGCTTGACTGCTGACCTTGTGGCAGGCCCTGGTCCATGGGCCCAGCTCACATGTCCTTGCCTGGTGCCAGTGGGAGACACCTACAAAATGAGAGCGGGTACTGTTTGCCTTGGTACCCCTAGGTTTGTACTCCATGGCACTCCAGGGTACCAGGGAACCCTGGTTGAGAATGGCTGCCCTGGAGAAATGGTTGTCAGGGGGGGGGGGGCTGTATCTATGGCATACACCCTGCTGAGGTCTCTCCCCTTCTCAAATCCACCTTCCCCAGACTCCACCCCCAAATCTCCAGGGATTTCCAATCTGGAGATGGCTACCAATGTCGTCCTTCAAGAATCTCCTCTTTCATTTCAGAAATGGAACGAGCTCACAGTTCTTGAGTTGACAGAGAAATGGGCGAAAACAGGGAATTCTTGACTTTGCCTTTTGCCACCACATCTACTTGAGCTAGCTTTGGATCCAGTAGCACCTCAGAGACCAACAAGATTTTGGAAGTATAATCTCTGGAGAGTCAAAACTTTCTTCATCAGATATATGATGAAGGAAACTTTGACTCTCCAGAGCTTATACTTTGAAAACCTTAAGAATCTCTGTGGTGCTGCTGGATTCCAATCTAGTTCTTCTGATGCAGAACAATACAACAACCCTCTGAAACTCTTCTACGTGTTTAATGAGTTCTTTTCCTGGGACAGCACCCACCTGCTCTGTTTATGTGTAGGTTGTGAATATATGTTTGTACCTGTAGTGTATATACGACCAGGGCAGGGCCTGCAGCTAGAAATGGAGGCCACGTTCTCCAGTCCTGGAGATGTATTCAGCCAGAGTTGAAAAGGCACGAGATGGTATATCTTGACCAGGAAAGGGCAAAAGGTCAGGTTCTTTGGCCAGTCAAAGGGCTTCAAACTTGCCAAGCGCAAGGTTACCAACTTCCAGACGGACCTTGCATTCTTTTCTCTTTTTTTTGCAAATTACATGTTTATTTCAACCAATGTGATACAATACAATAAAATTCCGTTTCATTTGTATATCAACAATTATTACAGTACATATATATAAACTTCAAAAAGGTTGATATTAATAGTAAAACAGTATACAGTGTGACAGAGAGAAAGAAAATAGAGAGTTAGAGATAGACAAAGAATAAGTTATTATCCGGCAGAGTAAAAAAAAAGAGAGAGAAAAATTAAAGGAGAGAAAAGGAAAAATTAAAGGAGAGAAAAGAAGAAAGGGAAAAGAGATATTTCCCATATATTCATGAATTAGTTATTATTTAACATTGAAGGTACAATAATAATGTGTTTGTTCCATCTCTTGCTTGAACGAAGTCATTTAAAGGCCAGAAGGACCTTGGCATTCTACCAGAAAGAAGAAAAGAAGAAGAATTTGGATTCAAATCTGACTTTTCTCAACTGTAAGGAGTCTGAAAATGGCGTACAAACTCCTTCCCTTCCCTTCCACAGACACCTTGTGAGGTAGGTGGGGCTGAGAGCAGAGGAGTATCTGCCAGAGGGACATGTGTGGTCACATATCCCTGGGCACCACTCATGTGATTATGTGGAGTACAAAATCGTCCCCACATCCAGTGGTCTGTAGCGTTCCCCATCCAGCCACATAGCAGCAGCCCAGAGCTCCCCATGCGCTGCTAGGGGCCCAGGAGTCCAGCCTGGGTGGGGAGCAGCACTTGAGCCCCCACCGGCCTCCTGCTCTGGCCCGTCAGAACGTTCCTGGAACTGGCCTGGCAGCCTCCGTACCCACCCCACCTCTGGCGCACCCACCCCACCCACTGGTCACATGATGCTGTACAGTGCTAGAGGCAGGAAGAGGTGAGTGCAGAGGCCGTCAGGCCAGTCCCGGAAGCAGGGAAAGTTTGCAGGAGGCCTGAGGACTCCAGCGCCGCTCCCTACCCAGCCAGACTCCCGACCCCCGGCAGTTCATAGGGAGTTGGCCTGCCATGAGTGGGGTCGGGCAGGGGGGCATGGGGGCCGTAAGTGGGGCCGGTCTGGGTGTCGCTACAGGCAGAAAATAGCCCTGGGTGCCATTTTCTGCCGGCATGCCTCTGGCTGAGAGAGTTCTGAGAGAACTGTGACTGGGGAATAAGGACCGGAAAAAACGAGTGACGCACGTTTGCTGCTCTGTGGCTTTAACTGTTATACGCAAAGATATCACACACAATTATACACAATACAATTCTAAATATTCATACGCTATAGTAACCAGTGAACCCTTTTCGGGAAAGACGCGACAATATAAATCCACGGCGCTTAAGTTGTTGAAATCCAGCATTATTGGGGATACAGTCATATTGTTATTTTCCATATGCTGTAATAATAATATCCCAAATGTCGTTATCTTAGTCTTGAGTTTCGGTCCTTATTCCTCAGTCTTAAAGGGCGCACGTTACTCATTATTCTCAGGACTGTGACTGGCCCAAGGACACCCGGCAGGCTTCATGTGTAGGAGCGAGGAAGCAAACCCAGTTCACCGGATTAGGGTCTGCCACTCATGTGGAAGAGTGGGGAATCAACCCCGGTTCTCCAGATTAGAGTCTGCTGCTCTTAATCACCTGGCTCTGAGAGTTAATTATTTGGCCCAGATCTCGCCAGCTGGCGGGCATCTTCTCACGTTTTCCCCCTCCTGCTGGAAGAAAGCTGCCTCGAACCTTTAGGGCCGGTTTCTCCCTCCCTGGCTGGCACTGCCAGCAGCTGCAATCTAGCCTTTCCCCGGTTATAATGAAAGTGGGGATTGAGCAAAACCGTGTGGGTGTCCGAGCACAGATGCCCAAAGCGACGTGGGAGTGGGAATTCGTGCCACGCCTGGACCGGGCTTGCAAGCCAGGCCGTGGAAGAGAATCAGGCCTGCACACCGGCCGGCCGGCCTCTCCAGTTGGGAGGCCTCTGGGTAAAAACCACACGGGGAAGGGCTCTATATTTTCTCTGTTTGATTGGTCTGGAACCAGGCTTTCCGGATGGGTCAGGACAGAGAAGTAGCAGTTTACAGGCTAAAGCGGTAATAAAGAGGAGGAAGCAGCCGTGTGAGGAATGATCAGCCCACCTGCTTTTCTTAAGAGAAGAAGAAAAGTTTGGATTTGCGCTCTTCTTTTCTCAGCCGGAAGGACTCTCAAAGAGGCTTCCAAACTCCTTCCCAGAGTGAGAGCCAGGAGTGATGAAGAGCAGCAGACTCTTATCTGGAGAAATGGGTTTGATTCCCCCCTCCTCTACACGAGTGGCAGACTCTCATCGGGTGAACTGGGTTTTGTTTCCCTGTGCCCCCACATGAAGCCTCCTGGGTGACCTTGGACCAGGCAAAGTCCTCTCAGAACTCTCCCACCTCCCTCACAAGGAGTCTGTTGTGGGGAGAGGAAGGGAAAAGGAGTTTGTAAGCTGCCTGGAGTCTCCCTGCAGGAGAAAAAAGGCAGGGTATAAATCCAAACTTAGAGTCTGTTGCTCTTGTGGAGGAGCAGGGAATCAAATCTATTTCTCCAGATAAGAGTCTGCTGCTCTTAACCACTACACCATGTTAGCTCTTTAGATAAACAGGTAGGTAGATAGAAGAAGAGATAGGAGAAGAGCTCAGTCGCCTGAGCTGTGGAGGCTTATCTGGGGAATTCAGATTAGCCTGTACACTCCACCATAGCTGGGTGACCAGCAGATAGTCACAGCTATAGAGACTCTCTCAGCCCCACCTACCTCACAGGGTGTTTGTTGTGAGGGGGGAAGGGCAAGGAGGTTGTCAGCCCCTTTGAGTCTCCTGCAGGAGAGAAAGGGGGGATATAAATCCAAACACCTCTTCTTCTTCTTCTTCTTCTTCTTCTTCTTCTTCTTCTTCTTTTTCTTCTTCTTCTTCTCTTTTTCTTCTTCTTCTTCTTCTTCTTCTCTTCTTCTTCTTCTTCTTCTTCTTCTCTTCTTCTTCTTCTTCTTCTTCTTCTTCTTCTTCTTCTTCTTCTTCTTCTTCTTCTTCTTCTTCTTCTTCTTCTTCTTCTTCTTCTTCTTCTTCTTCTTCTTCTTCTTCTTCTTCTTCTTCTTCTTCTTCTTCTTCTTCTTCTTCTTCTTCTTCTTCTTCTTCATGCATTTTGGTGCAGCCTGGCACTTATTTAAATTCAGGGGGCCGGCTGGGTCAGCGATCTGATCACAATGGGGGAGGGAAGTACTGACCTGGGATAGATTTTCCCCTGTTGGATCTTCACCTGACAAAACAGAGACAATGAGCAGAGGAAGACTGTGGCAAACTGCCCTCTGCTCGCTTTGGAAGCCCCTTGCTGGGATTGACAATCGGTTGCAACTTGATATCACATATGCCCATTACCCTAGCCATACGGCATCGTTGATTGGTGGTCTTTGCTCTCTTAGTGAATTGCTTTTCACTATCATTTTCTGAATTTTGTCTATTTTCTCCCCCCGGGAGGAAGAGAGCATTTTGGTTCGAGTCTATGATGGCTCCGAGGTGTGGCGTTGTGTGATGTTCTGGAATACTTTGGTGTTCAGTGACCATTCGGCCGGGGAAATCGTCTGCCGGCTCAGCCAGTCGGCTTGTAGGTTCAGGGTTCCCTGTATGTGTTCTGCCCTCAGGCTCTGGATGTTGTTTTCTGCCCAGGAGAGGATTTTGGAGACTTCTCTGTGTAGTTGCGAGGATCTCGATCCCCCCTGGTTGTTTATGTGAGCCTTGGCTACTATATTGTCCGTGAGGATTAGGACATGTTGGTTGAGGACAGATTTTTGGAAAAACAAGAGAGCTAGATGAATTGCTTTTACTTCCAGTACGTTGATGGCAGAGGTGGGATCCAGCAGGTTCTCACAGGTTCCCGAGAGTAGGTTACTCATTATTTGTGTGTGCCGAGAGGGGGTTACTAATTGGTGATTTTGCCCCGTGATTTTTGCCTTAGTTACGCCCCTCCTCTCAGCAGTAGCGCGCAGAACTTGAAGCAGTCTAGCAGGAGGTGCACCGGCGTGCGTGGCAGCCTGCACCTGTGTGCAATCATTTCCCACCCAAGGACCGGCTGCATCCTTGCCACAGCCCCGCCCAGGAATGCCCCGCCCCTGGAATGGCCGGCCATGTCCCAGTTGTGCCCCGCCCAGCCCCATTGGCACTACACCAGTTTGAATCCCACCACCATGGGAACCTGTTACTAAAATTTTTGGATCCCACCACTGGTTGATGGGCAGTCTGGACTGATCTTCCGTCCATTTGCCTTGACCGTATTTGTTCCCGAGACTGGCTCCCCAGCCTTGGAGACTCGTGTCTGTGAATATCTGTAACTGAAGTGAGTGTAGGTATTGTTTTCCCCGTGTGAGGTTCTTTTTGCACATCCACCAACGAAGTTGAGACTTTAGGGATTGTGGAATTTGCAATCTCCCGTCTCGCTTGAGAATGATGTCCTGTGGGTAGGAATGGAGGAACTGTTGTAGGGGGCGTGCGTGGAATCTCCCCCACCGGGTTTGTAATTTGTCATCTGCCTTGAGTGAGAAAGTCAGGTGGTAATAACTGCCACCACTACCATAATAAGCATCATCTCCCTTTATCGATTACAAAAGGCCGCATTGCTTGGATCTTTAAATATACTACGCCAATACATTACAACATCCTAGGTATCTGGGAAGAACCTGATGCATGTGAAGATCAACCCCAGCTTAAGATCTGGCTGTTGTGATTTCAAACGATGATGATGATAATAATAACAATAACAAGGGGCAAGGCTATCATGTGGCCTTCTAGATCAGTGGTTCTCAACCTTCCTAATGTCCTGACCCTTTAATACAGTTCCTCATGTTGTGGTGACCCCCAACCCTAACATTTATCCATTTTACAGATGGAGAACACTGATGCAGAGGGTCTTAGGTGACCCCTGTGAAAGGATCGATTGACCCCCAAAGGGGTCGTGACCCACAGGTTGAGAACCGCTGTTCTAGATCATCTAGAAGTATATTGATAATTTCGATGTCCCTCATGATGGAATGCATCATCGGTTATTTGTGTGTGCACGTTAAATGCCATCAAATTATTTCCGATGTATGACGTTCCTACACATTAATGTCCTCCAAAAACGTCCTGTCAGTTATTTATGGGAACCGTGCTAATCAGATCATCAATGCCCCAACACCTCCACGCTCAGCCTCGCAGGCTATGTGAACCATCACAGGATTGTCTGCAACAAAAACCCCACAAAACAAAATGAGGGATCTTTTGAGAGTAGAATATATGGCAGGTATCTACCAGGTCCTTGTACTAATTGACACCCGCTCTATACATCATCCCAGATAAAGGGTCTTCCTGCAGTAAACGCTGGTGTTTAGAGCCTCCAGATAGCATTTTGTTAACAAGAAGATAACAGAGGAGCAAGACATGTTTGTTTAGCTGCCTATAGATAAACCCACCGGCTTCTTTGTTAAGCTCCCCCCAATGACTGATGGCAAGGCCGAAATGCAATAAATAATACTCCAGCCCCCTGATTGGCCATTCAACTGTATAACATAGAATGCAACAGGAAATCTAACCAAGAAGCGCCCTTCCCCAGCCACAAATGAATTACTTTCCCTCTCCCTCTGGTGGCTAGGGTAATTCTTTAAACCCTCAACCTCTCCACGTATACTTTTGGAGCAAGCCTCCCTGGGGGCTAAAACAGTAAAGATAGATCAAAGGAGAAATGACACACAGTCCGAACTTCGGGCAAACTTTGAACGCTGGATTTTGGGTGCAGAGTGGAATCGCTCCCTTGCCACTTATCATAGGTCTAGTTCCAAGGGTGGCTCTGTAGCGTGGATCAAAAAATCTATGCCATGGGGCTATTCTGAGGCTAAGGCAGTGATGGTGAACCTTTTTGAGACGGAGTGCTCAAATTGCAACCCAAACCCCACTTATTTATAGCAAAGTGCCAACCTGGCAATTTAACCTGAATGCTGAGGTTTTAGTTTAGAAAAAAATGGTTGGCTCCCTCTTCCTCCGCCCCCACCACTGGAGCAGGGGCCAGCCTGCTCTAGTCTCCAGCAAGTCCCGCGCACACCTCTCTGTGCCTCTCTAGCATCTCTGCCTCCTCTGCACCCCCCACCCCCTGCAGCAGCCACCTGGAGCACAGGCTCCAGGCCCACCAGCCGAGTCCTCCTTGCTCACCGCAGAGCACGCACATCGTGCTCAGTGGCCCAGGCCAGCCTAGATGTGCGTGTATGTGAGTGTGTGGGGGGTTGATTTTCCGTCCCCCACATGATGAACTCTGTGTGTGCATGCCCACAGAGAGGGCTCCGAGTGCCACCTCTGGCACCCGTGCCATGGGTTCGCCATCACTAGGCTAAGGTATGGCCTTCTGCTAAACCTTGGTAAGGGTGAGGAGGGGAATCAGAGAAACATTAAAACGAGGGGAAATGGAATAAAATGAAAATTTTTAAAGTTTTTTGTTTTAACATCAAGATTTTATTGCATTCCTGTAGAATTCCCATCCACAGAGTTTTTAAATGCTGGAATTTCACTTCTGATCTCTCCCTGCTCTCAAAGCAGGTAGGTAGAGGAGAAGAAGAATTTGGATTTATACTCCACCATTCTTTCCTGTAAGGAGTCTCAAAACAACTTACAAATTCCTTCCCTTCCTCTCCCCACAAGAGACACCTTGCGAGGTAGGTGGGGCTAAGAGGGTTCTGAAGAACTATGACTTTATATTGATATAGTATCAGGTTTGTATATGGTATTAGGTTTGTAATTGAGCCAGGGTGATGTAGTGGTTAAGACTGGGTGGGCTCTGATCTGCAGAACCAAGTTTGATGCCCTGTTTCTACACTTTTAATGTCATCACCCCATTACCAATACTTGATGATGAAACCTTTCATGGCATATATATAAATTATACAATGGAAATTAAAATTGGCTGGTAAAAAAGTTAAAAAAAAAAACAAGCACCACGAGAGCTGGAATATTAAGCCACTGAATTGGGATTGAGTCTGCTAAGCATTTGGGAACGTTCAGTGATGACAACACACAAGAATCTAGCAGTTTGTTCGATGGTAACAGTTGAGTTGCTGTCTAACAAGAACAAAGTTTTGACAGCATCTGTAGTGTTGCCTAGATTAGCTAAGAGAGGATTCAGTAGTCTTTCCCGCTCTACAGCATATAGAGGGCAATATAATAGAACACGATGGACGGTTTCTTCAAGACCAGGATTGCAGGTGCAAGATCTATCAGAGGATGGAAGATGGTGCTCTCTGTTGTATCGTCTGGTAGAAGGAAGAACATTGCATCTGGCTAAGGTGACAGCGCGTCTCAGAGCGGGCTCATGTAGATAGTTAGCAGGAGTGGAAAAACAAGGCAAAATATGCATATGGATTGGAGACAGATTTTATTTGCTTGTGCCATCAGTTTCTGATAGTCCTGCTCAAAGAGTCTTTGGTTTCTACACATGAAGCCTGTTGGATGAATTTGGGTGAGTCACAGTCCTCTCAGAACTCTCTCACCTCCACCTAAAGTGTCTCTTGTGAAGAGAGGAAGGGAAAGGAGTTTGCAAGCTTCTCTGAGACTACTTGCAGTTGAGAAAAGCAGGATGAAAATTCAATCTCTTCTTTGTCTTGTCAATTATGTTTGATGGCAGTTTTCCATAGGTGTAATCAAGAATGAGAATAATACACTTTTTTCAGATCTTCGGTGGCTTGTTTGATGCCCTATCATTTCCACCATGGGTTGGATCTAGGGAATTGCATCTGAAGTCCAAGACTTCTGATAATGACCGACTTTCTCCAAAGGACAATACTTTCCCCACAGCCAGAGAAAAGCTTAGTGGAAGTGTGTCACTGAATCCAGCTGGGAGAAAGAGAGTATTTGGACGCAGCCCAAAGTAAAGAAATGCATACCACTTTAGTGTAACAAACACACCAGCTATACACAAGGCCAACAAGAAAATGACACCCACAGGGAGTGGCGTGTCAGCCATGAAGATTTTGGAGCTCTACAGGATGCAGTCACTGAAGGATCATGGGAGATCATTTTTCAAATGCTTAGCAAAATACTTTGTGAAAATGCATGGTAGAAAATGTGCCTGAACGAAGATCCAGCATGGTACAGTCAAGCAGGGGTCTGCAACCTGTGGCTCTCCAGATGTTCATGGACTACAATTGCAGACCCCTGGTATAGTGGTTAACAGCTGGTGGACTCAAAATCTGGAGAACCGAGGTCGTTTCCCCACTTACCTCGACCAAAGGTTGCTGCGGGCTACTCCCAGCGCGCGTCATTTCTGGTGCGCTCCCGGGCTTCCCCACGACCCCGCGGAGTCATCAAAAGGCGCCGTTTCGAGGAGCGCCAGGAATGACTTGCGCTGAGGGGGCGCAACAGCGGCAGCGTCGGGGCGGCTGCGTTGTCACCGCCCCTGTAGTGGGGAGTGCCGGGGGACCCCGCACTACTTGGGGAGAGTAGCGTGCAGCAGCAGGTAAGTGGGGAAACGACCCGAGTTTGATTCCTCATTCCTCCATATGAGCAGTGGACTCTTGTCTGGTGAACTAGATTGGTTTCCCCACTCCCCCCCATGAAGCCTGCTGGGTGACCTTGGGCTAATCACAGTTCTCTCAGAACTCTCTCAGCCCCACCTACCTCACAAGGTGTCTGTTGTGTGCAGAGGAAGGGAAAGAGTTTGTAAGCCTCCTTGAGTCTCCTTCCAGGAGAGAAAGGTGGGGTATAAATCCAAACTCCTCCTCCGTCATCAAAATCATCATCTAAACACTGGCATGTCCCTTCTTGGTGGTTTTGGTAATTTGGACCACAAGTGAGGAACTTTGTTTGGCATTTGCCAAAGCCACAGACTTTCAGTCTTGTATCAGGAGATATCAGATATTGAACTACGAAGCCTAAACTTTCTGAAAGTTCCGTTGATGCCTTGACTTCATTTCCCAGAAGAGAAATCAAGAACTCTTCAATTCTCCTGTTCGTAATAGTTCAGGGTCACCATGCCATCATTTGTAAATGAACAAGTGAGGTTGGAGTGGAAAGGGTCTATATCTGACAAAAGGCGCTAGGACAGTCGAAAGCACGTATCCTGAAAATCTAATTCATCTTTAAGATGCGACTGGACACAAATCCAGCCATGCCTCCTCATTGGGTTGTTGTGAGGGTAAAATGCAAGAGAGGAGAATAGAATCATAGAATCATAGAATTGGAAGAGACCCCCAAGGGCCATCAAGTCCAACCCCCTGCAATGCAGGAACACACAATCAAAGCACTCCTGACAGATGGCCATCCAGCCTCTCTTTAAAAACCTTCAAAGAAGGAGACTCCACCACACTCCAAAGTGGTGCATTCCATTGTCGAACAGCCCTGACTGCCAGGAAGTTTTTCCTGATGTTTAGGTGGAATCTGTTTTCCTTGAACCCATGACTCCTGGTCCTAGTCTCTGGAGCAGCAGAAAACAAGCTTGCTCCCTCACCAACCTGAAGAAGAGAAGAAGAAGAGTTTGGATTTATATCCCCCCTTTCTCTCCTGCAGGAGACTCAAAGGGGCTGACAATCTCCTTGCCCTTCCCCCCTCACAACAAACACCCTGTGAGGTGGGTGGGGCTGAGAGAGTTCCGAGAAGCTGTGACTAGCCCAAGGTCACCCAGCTGGCGTGTGTGGGAGTGTACAGGCTAATCTGAATTCCCCAGATAAGCCTCCACAGCTCAGGCGGCAGAGCTGGGAATCAAACCCGGTTCCTCCAGATTAGATACACGAGCTCTTATCCTCCTACGCCACTGCTGCTCTCCCTTCAGATATCTAAACATGGCTGTCATGTCACCCAGTGGTGGGATTCAAATAATTTAACAACTGGTTCTGAACTGCAGGTGATGGGACTCAGTAGTGGCGGGGTTACAACCAGTTCTCTGAACTAGAAAAAAAATTAACTACTGGTTCTACCGAACCGGTGCAAATAGGCTGAACCCACCCCTGATGTCACCTCTTAACCTTCTCTTCATCAAACTGAACATACCCAGCTCCCTCAGTCTCTCCTCGTAAGGCATGGAATCACTTCAGGTCCCCATTGGGGAGAAATTTGGAAAGCCAATGAAGTGAATGAATGAATCGAGCTGCTTGAGCTCCACTTGGTTCAGGTCACATCTTCTTTGTCGGATGAGAAGGAGTTGATTTTTTTGACAAATGGTTCCTTTGTTGATTGCCTTATTTATGACTACTTGGCAGATTGTTTACTGTGCTCCTTTCTAATGGGGCTGTATGGCACAACCAGCATTTTCCGTACGTGCGTCCTCACGTAGCCTTATTGAGTTCTAGTCCCTTTCCTAGTGCTGAGCCAACTTCGCCAATCAAGTTAATTGCTTTTAAATAGGCAGTTAAATCTGTCAGCAGCCTTAGAAAACCTACCCTTCACTATGCGATTCCTTTGAAATGTGGTGCCGGAGGAGAGTGGAGGAGAGTTTTACGGAGACTGTGGCCTGCCCTAAAACAAATAAGTCATACGATGAGAAGACAAGAATCATAGGATAAGGCAGTCATTCTGGGAAAAGGCAGCAGGAAAAGAGAAAGGCAGTTTCTGTTTGGAATGTCATTAATCCAACATCCATTAATCCAAAGGGTCACTTTGGGCGTTTCCCCACTCTCGAGGATCCCCCCTATGCCGCGCGCTGCTCTCAGCGCGCAGCATCCCTGGCGCGTGCCCGGGCATCATCAAAAGGAGCCGTTTTCTCCAGCGTCAGGGTTAGGGGCGCGACAGCGGCAGCGTCGGGGCGGCTGTGCTGTCGCCACCCCTGTTGTGGGGAGTGTCGGGGGACCCTGCGCTACTTGAGGGGAGTAGCGCGGGGCTTAAGGTAAGTGGGGAAAGGCCTTTTAAAGCCCTTTCTGCACATATAGAATAATGCACTTTCAATCCACTTTGCAGCTGGATTTTACTGTGCGGAATAGCAAAATCCACTTGCAAACAATTGTGAGCGTGGATTGAATGTGCATTATTCTGCAGGTGTGGAAGGGGTCTAAGTTGGAAACGACTTCACCATATGTAAAACACAAACTCTTTGGTGTTTGACTAAACCGTCCTGAGCAATATTGGTTGTTGCCGATTGGTTTGGGCAGGAAGCGTTTTGAGGAAAAAAGATAGCACCTGCTGTTGGGCAAGCATTTGAAACTTCTGGAGTCAAATAGATCCAATGACCCATTCATGTCTAGCCAACATGTCTGATGTGAATTATGTGGCACTCCATAATACCCTCTCTGATTTTGCCAGTCAGAAGCAGCTTGAGGTGTTAGAGTTGGCTCGGCATCTTCACACCAGTAGTGGAGGATAATGGAAAGTCACATTTTAGATGTTTTGGGGAGGGTCAGTGGTTCAGTGACGGAACATCTCCTTGGCCTGCAGAAAGTCCCGGTTCAATCTTCAGTATATCCAGTCCCAGTTCAATCTCCGGTATCTCTAGTGAAAAGGAACAGATCATGGGTGATCTGTAAAACATGTACCTGAGACCCTGGAGAGCCACTGCAAGTCTGACTAGACAATATGGACCCAGATGAATCAAGGATCTGTTTTCACTTTAAGGCAAGATTGCATGTTCAGTAGGCCACTATGTTAACAATGACCCAGAAGTAGAAAACCAGCACTGTGAGAAAGGACATGGGGAAGAACCTTATTTTACACTCTGCTAGTTTTCTTTTTCAGGGAGGCATTTTTTTAATGTGAAGGAATATTCCATTTTGGGATCCCCCCACATGTAGTCTCAAATGGCACAGTCCATCCTTCCGTATCAGCGTTCTGAATCTGACCTCATTCCTGCTTGCATGGGCGAACCAAACCTTGGATGGTATTGGAAGGTGAGATGGTTGACATGGAGATGAACTGGTAGGTCGATGTCAGCATCCCTGTCCAGGCCAGTTTGGTATAAATTCATACGACGACGACGACGACGACGACTACTACTACTACTAATAATAATAATAATAATTCAGATTAGCCTGTACACTCCAACACACGCCAGCTGGGTGACCTTGGGCTAGTCACAGTTCTCTCAGAACTCTCTCAGCCCTACCTACCTCACAGGGTGTTTGTTGTGAGGGGAGAAGGGAAAGGAATTTGCCAGCCCCTTTGAGTTTCCTACAGGAGAAAAAGGGGGGGTATAAATCCAAACTCCTCCAACTCCTCCCTCCTCCTCCTCCTCCTCCTCCTCCTCCTCCTCCTCCTCCTCCTCCTCCTCCTCCTCCTCCTCCTCCTCCTTCTTCTTCTTCTTCTTCTTCTTCTTCTTCTTCTTCTTCTTCTTCTTCTTCTTCTTCTTCTTCTTCTTTTTTCTCCACTCCTCCTCATGAGAGGGGGACTCATATCTGGTGAACCGGGTTTGTTTCCCTGTCCCTATGCATGGAGCCTGTGGGGTTTCCTTGGACCAGTCACAGTTCTCTTAGAACTCTCTCCGCCCCCAAGTATCTGTTGTGGGGAGAGGAAGGGAAGGAGGTTGTAAGCCACTTTGAGACTCCTTATGGTTGAGAAAAGCAGGGTATAAATCCAAACTCCAACTCCTCCTCCAACTCCTCCTCCAACTCCTCCTCCTCTTCTTCTTCTTCTTCTTCTTCTTCTTCTTCTTCTTCTTCTTCTTCTTCTTCTTCTTCTTCTTCTTCTTCTTCTTCTTCTTCTTCTACTCTCTTCCTCCTCCTTTGTTTCCTCTTTGTATTTCTTGTTCTTCTTGCTGTTGTTCTTCTTGTTCTTCTGAGACCAAACAAAACCTTGCAGCAACACCAAGCAGAACATCACAGTTGGGGAAACGGAGAGCTCATAAGAACTGCTCACGGTTTGTGGAAAGTAGGAGAACATTACAGTTCAACATGTTCAGAGTTTTGAATGGGCTATGATAACATCTTACATTATAAAGCAAGCCTAGACTTACATTATGAGAAAACGATTCCTTATGCTGATTATCTAAATTTGGGGATCAGAGGCGCAATCTTGGGTTTAGACATCATGCATTACTCATGACTCCATGAGTTACTCAAGTTTACACATAGACCTTTAATCTCTGAATTACACTTGTAGGATCATGATGAGATTGCAACCAGGAACACAACCAAACATTTGCAATTGAAACCAAGAAATTCCCATTGTCTCATAGCCTGCCATCAAGGTTTACACATGACAAAGGTACCAAAGATGCCCGATACTCTGTCATTGAGATGAAACACCTCTAAGGGTAATCAGATAGGAGTTTGGGACATTAGATTGGAAAACATTGCACAACTGGACAGCGTGATCCAATTGCTCAATTTGGATGGGCCAGCTAGCCCAGACTCTTCAAATCTCGGAAACAAAGCAGAGTTCGCCCTGGTAACCGCTTGGATGTTAGCACTTGACCTGTGCTACATGATACCTGCATTCTCATAGCATGTGTGAATCCAACATGTACAACCAGCTTGCAAGTTTTGCTGTCTGTGTCTCAGTCTGCGGATGTAGTGACTAGAGCAGCAGTGGCGTAGTGGTTAAGAGCAGGTGCATTCTAATCTGGAGGAACCAGGTTTGATTCCCAGCTCTGCTGCCTGAGCTGTGGAGGCTTATCTGGGGAATTCAGATTAGCTTATACACTCCCACACACGCCAGCTGGGTGACCTTGGGCTAGTCACAGTTCTTCAGAGCTCTCTCAGCCCCACCTACCTCACAGGGTGTTTGTTGTGAGGGGGGAAGGGCAAGGAGATTGTAAGCCCCTTTGAGTCTCCTACAGGAGAGAAAGGGGGGATATAAATCCTCCTCCTCCTCCTCCTCCTCCTCCTCCTCCTCCTCCTCCTCCTCCTCCTCCTCCTCCTCCTTCTTCTTCTTCTTCTTCTTCTTCTTCTTCTTCTTCTTCTTCTTCTTCTTCTTCTTCTTCTTCTTCTTCTTCTTCTTCTTCTTCTTCTTCTTCTTCTTCTTGATGCAGGACCATTTGCCTTTTGGCTCTTTGCCTTTTGAATGCCCTCACCCTTGATGATCATCTGGCATCTACTTCAGCAAGTCAAAACCAATTTATGGCAACCCCGCAGGATTTTCAAGGCAAGTGATTAAGCAGAATCCACATTTATACAAAGAATGCATCTTACAGTATAACAACAAAGGTGGCAGCAAAGTCAAACCCACAAGAGCATTGCCAGGGAATGGATCTTCCATATGCCACATTTCCCATGACCCTCTCCCTGGTGATGCTCTCTTCGGTTTAGCTTCGCTGCCACCTTGTACTGTAAGATGCATTCTTTGTGAATGTGGGTTTATTCCATGTTTCACATCCTGATATTGTTTTACTGTTGTGGGAATGTATTTTCTTTGATTAATGATTTCTACAGTGTTTTGCATTAATATGCATCGATAAAAGAATTTGTTAGGGAAAACCATTTGGGATTTTTGTGACTGGGCGCGTAACCTTTTTTTTTAGCTAAATCACAGGGCTGTTTATCTGTCGGACCCTCAGCATTCATTAGATGAAATGGCATGTAATCCACAAATATTTAACAGAACAAAAATCTTTTCAACATTCTACACTTCATTCTACTGCAAGATAAATATTTAGGTGTCTCTTATTTCCATCACTGGTGTTGTTGCCAAGTGAGTACCTGAGGGACTGCCTCTCCCCATATCGCCCCGTCAGGTCCCTCCATTCTTCAGAGGAGGACCTGTTGGTGATCCCTGGCCCTAAAGTAATCAGGCTGGCCTCCACAAGGGCCAGGGCTTTTACAGCCCTGGCTGCAACCTGGTGGAACAGGCTCCCAAGGAGATCAGGGCTCTTAGGGCCTGCAAGATGGACCTGTTCCACCAGGCATTTGGCCAGCCTGGATAAGAACACCGCTTCCATTCCATCTGGCCTCCCATAGGCACAAGGGGGGGAGGGGGAGGGATGACGCCATCTGATATTACATGGTTCCTGGTTTTAATTAAATATTAGTTTTTATTGTGTTTTAAAGTTGTATTTTATATTGGTTGTTCACTGCCCTGAGCCCTTTGGGGGAGGGCGGTCTACAAGACTAATACATACATACATACATACATACATACATACATACATACATACATACATACATACATACATACATACATACATACATACATACATACATACATACATACATACATACATACATACATACATACATACATACATACATACATTTTGTGTGAAGGGATTCTCCCTGCCTCCATTTGCTCAAGGTTGGGTCAGGTGTTTGCTCTGCAGGCTCTGATCCTTGGAGTCTTTTCAGTTCCCAAAATACATAATTGTAGTCAGCTGGTCCTGCCAATTCTGGTAATATATGGTTTCCTTTTTCCTTTTTGCAGAGGAGCTATCTTTGCAGCTACACAGACACACATGAGAATCTTAGTAGCCCAGAAGACAGGTCTGGGCCACTGCGAGTAGCAGAGAGCTGGACTAGATGGACTCTGGTCTGATCCAGCTGGCTTGTTCTTATGTTCTTATGTTCTTATGTTCTTATCTAAAATCCCATTGAAAAGCACTGAGTCGAATTGTCCTCCATAGACCAACTTAGTTTTTCTATGCAGTAGGAAAGCAACTGTTCATCCACGGAGGCCAGGTCAACCCAATGCTTTACAATGGGCAGCCGACCCATCTTCCAAGCCACTAAGATTCTCTTATGCGTGTCTGCGTAGCTATAAAGATAGCTCCTCAAAAAAAAAAAAAATAGGGAAAGTGCATATTGCCAGAATTGGCAGAACCAGTTGAGTACAACTATATCAGTGATGGCGAACCTATGGCACGGGTGCCAGAGGTGGCACTCGGAGCCCTCTCTGTGGTCACATGGAAAATCACCCCCCTCCCCCCCACACACACATCTAGGCTGGCCTGGGTCATTGAGCATGATATGCAAGCACCGCGGTGAGCAGGAAGGACTCACCTGGCGAGCCTGGTGCCTGTGCTCCTGGTGGCTGCTGCCCGAGGGGGGGAAGACAGAGGGGACAGAGGTGCTAGAGAGGCACAGAGCTGTGCACGCGGGACTTGCTGGAGGCTAGAGCAGGCTGGCCCCTGCTCGAGCGGGTGGGGCGGAGGAAGAGGGAGCCAACCGTTTTTTTTCCGAAACTAAAACCTCAGCATTCAGGTTAAATTGCCGGGTTGGCACTTTGCAATAAATAAGTGGCGTTTGGGTTGCAATTTGGGCACTCGGTCTGGAAAAGGTTCGCCATCACCAAACTATGTAGTTTTCAGGCTGAAAAGGTGCCCAGGATCAGAGCAGGCAGAGCAGACGGCCTTGGACAACCTTCAGCAAATGACGACTGGGAGAATCCCTCCGTTGCACACAAAATGTCGGGCACCAGGTGAGGGGGAAACTGACCAGGGAGCAAACGGATCAGGTGAGAATCAAAAGACACCTCCTGAGCAATGCATTCCACACAGCCAGGCAGAAGATGTCCTGCAGGCAGCTCAGGGGAAAAAGATCTACTTTGAAGCATTTTTTTAAAAAAGATTCCTTGCATAGAAATCAGGCGTCCTAAGGGTGTCTTGGGGGAAAGGCTGCGTGAAGTGCCTTCCCAGGAAACCTTTTTTCCCATCCTCAGGATGTCTAATTTCAGTTGTGTGGAACGGACCAATGTTACATACCTATTCTTCGTCCAGACTGCCTCAGTGAAACCCTTTTGTTCTTTGGCTGAGTCAATACGGAAGCCAATCCTTTAATCTACCTATTAACCTATTAGCCATTTTGTATTATTGAAATCAGCGTTTAACGAGGCTAGGAATTCTGATGGTTTTCTTTGTGTTTAGCTTGTGCTCTTTGTGTTTAGCTTGTGCTCTTTGGACGGCTTAGTTGATAGTTCCATGGGAATGTCAACTCAGTGCATGGCAGCTGTGAAAAAGGCAAACTCTGTGCTGGGGATAATTAGGAAAGGAGTTGAGAATAAAACTGCAAAGGGGTAGGGAACCTTTAACACTCAAAGGGCCATTTGGACCCGTTTTCCATGGGAAAAGAAAACACTTGGAGCCGCAAATAATTTTTGACATTTAAAATAAAGATAATACTTTATCTATTGGGGTTTTTTTACCTTTTACTCCACTCATTCTGAGAAGCGCATGGATGGACCCGCCCTGCTGCCTGCAGTGTGGGCAAGGATGGGGCCAGCGGCTCGGCCTTGCCGGCCACCAGGAAAGCACCCGCCCTGCTCGAACGGGGCGGGCGAGAGGGGAAGCCCGCGGTGCGGCCCAGCCGGCCATGGGCAATTGGTGCACCCGCCCTGGTGCCCTCAGGGTGGGCAAGGATGAAGCTGGCGGCTTGGCCTTGCTGGCCACCGGGAAAGCGCCCGCCCAGCTCCAACGGGGCGGGCAAGAGGGGAAGCCCGCAGTGCGGCCCAGCCGGCTGCGGGCAGTTGGTGCGCCCGCCCTGCTGCCTGCAGGGCAAGCAAGGATGGGGCCGGCGGCTCAGCTCGTGGAGCCACAGTGCAAGGGCAGAAGAGCCGCATGTGGCTCTCGAGCTGCAGGTTGCCTACCCCTGCCTTATATAAAGCCGTGGTGCGACCGCACTTGGAGTACTGTGTTCAGTTCTGGTCGCCACATCTCAAAAAGGATATCGAAGAGATAGAAAAAGTGCAGAGAAGGGTAACAAGGATGATTGAGGGATTGGAGCACTTTCCTTGTGAGGAGAGGCTGCACGTTTGGGACTCTTTAGTTTGGAAAGGAGACGTCTGAGGGGGGATATGATTGAAGTCTATAAAATTATGCATGGGGTAGAAAATGTTGACAGAGAGAAATTTTTCTCTCTTTCTCACAATACTAGAACCAGGGGGCATTCATTGAAAATGCTGGGGGAAAGAATTAGGACTAATAAAAGGAAACACTTCTTCACGCAACGCGTGATTGGTGTTTGGAATATGCTGCCACAGGAGGTGGTGATGGCCACTCACCTGGATAGCTTTTAAAAGGGCTTGTACAGATTTATGGGGGAGAAGTCGATCTATGGCTACCAATCTTGATTCTCTTTGATCTGAGATTGCAAATGCCTTAGCAGACCAGGTGCTTGGGAGCAACAGCCACAGAAGGCCATTGCTTTCACATCCTGCATGTGAGCTCCCAAAGGCACCTGGTGGGCCACTGCAAGTAGCAGAGTGCTGGACTAGATGGACTCTGGTCTGATCCAGCAGGCTCGTTCTTATGTTCTTATGTCTCATGCTGGTGTTGTTGGCTCATCCGTGATTGTCATAAATGAATTATGACGATGAATAAAAACTCACCAGCCTTTGAGATGTTTGGGTTTCCCAGTTCTTTTTGTCATTAAACAAAAACGTGCAATCCAGTGCACACTTTCCTGGAGTAGGCCCCACTGAACGCAGCGGAACTTACTTTTGAGCTAAACCAAATGGGACTGGGATTTATCATGGCCACAGATCGTCATGTGCAAATATGCACATATGATTTTTTTTTAACGTTCCCCAATATTCAAGGACTTTTCTCCAGCAGGCGATTAAGTTGTCGTCGCCTTAGAGCACACACCAAAGGAAACTGGTACAACCTGACCTAATTAAAATGTGAGAACTTGTCTGGGAGCCAAAGCTCAGCTTTGAGGCCTGATAGCAACACCTTGAGCAGAGACAAACAGACGCATCCTGCTTATCGCTGCCCACAGAATTAAAATAGGTAGGGGTGGAAAATGTGGCAGTTGCGTTCGGCCCACACGCCTCTTGTGTAACATGGATGCATGTTTGGTTCTGTGCCCAAAGCGTCGAGTCAATAACCGTTTGTACCTCTGGGATTCCAAGACTGAGGGAATTTCATGGACACTGTCTCCCTCGGCCCCTGAAAATGTCCCTCTACATTAAGCTCATAGCAGACACCTGCCTCAGAAATGAATCCCCTCCTAACCTCAAGGGTAAGGTAACCAGATGGTCACCTTTGTGGACCGGTACGGGGCTAGGCAGGGCGGGAAATGGCAAGCCCCAGAAGGCCGTGCTCCGCGGGAGGCTGCCACACTGCCTTGCACCCCAGAAGGCAGTGCAGCAGCCTCCCAAAAAGTGGGACAATTGAAATAACCCACGGGACGCGGGACAAATTGTTTGAGGGCAGGACTGTCCCGCCAAAAGCGGGACGTCTGGTCAGCCTGCTCAAGGGGAACCTTAGCCACAGGGCAATTGAGCCTCAAGCTGAGGAGGCCCTCAACTACTGAGACGCACTGGCTCAATGCTCAACCCCAGTGCTGGTTTCATGTGGCAGGGGAAGGCAGAAAGGGGCTCACCGTGCCAGCTGGTTGCTCTACAACTGTCAGCTAGTGCGGGCAGCAACAATGGGCCAGGTATTTGAAGGCCCACTGTCCAGGTAGAACCCCTTGAGTTTGTGGGACAGGACATATGGCCCCATCCTTGAGGTTTGTCTAGGGCGCCAAAATCACTAAGACTTCCCCAGCCTGGCTGGATGAAAAGGTCACAGTACACTGATCATGTGACAACAGTTTATATTTTCAGACCCAGTCCTCAAGCCCAGAGGTTCCCAGTGTGGTTCCCAACCACACCTTTCCCAGGACCTGCAAAGTGGGCAGGGCCAAAGAGGCCTTCTGGCTGGCCACTGGAGACTTGATTGGCTGCACAGATTTTTTAAAAGCTGTGCAGCAACTGCCGTCACAGCCCAAGAATCTTCACTGTGGGATTGAAGGTAAGCTACGGCAGCCATTTTGCGGCGGCAGTCAATTCTGGGCAGCCATCTTGGGGCTGTGCCCATGGTTAGGCCTCGATCCTTAAAACAATATGGCTGATCAGTAGTGTTTATTGGAAAGGTAACGAAGCACTCAGCTTGCAAGAAGACTGGCTTTTGCACCCCTCTTTATCCGGAAACAATCCCCCACCCGTCTTCCCAAACAGTGTGAGAAGGAGTTACATCGGAGCCTAAACATGCCCCAAGATCAGTGACAGAAAGAGATAAAGCCACCCGGACTCCTTCCTCCACAGATAACGGAAATATCCCACTTCCCATGGGAGTAGAAGGTGTCAGGGAAAAGCCTAGCTGTCTACCAAGCGTGTGAAACAGATCAGAGAAAGAATGTTCCATAAACACAGTGGTTAGAGTTAGCAGGCAGAGGACATATACCAGTGATGGCGAACCTTTTCAAGACCAAGTGCCCAAATGGCAACCTCAAACCCGCTTATTTATCGCCAAGTGCCAACCTGGCAATTTAACCTGAATACTGAGGTTTTACTTTAGAAAAAACGGCTGGCTCAGAGGCGTGCGTTACTCAGGAGTAAGCTTGGTGGTAGTCAGTGGCTTTCCTTTGAAGCAACCGTGCAACTCTTCCAATGGGTGAATCACGACCCTAGGAGGGTTTACGCGGAAGCAAGCCTTATTGCCAGCAACAGAGCTTACTCCCAGGTAAAGGATCACGCTTTAGTCTTTGCATGAAAATCAGTGGGGTTTAACAGCGCTTAACAGGGTTACCTACACTGCTCCCCCAAAACTAGGTCTTAGGTTTAATGCTAATAATTGAGCCCAGCAGCCCAGGCCAGCCTAGATGTGGGTGGGGGGGGGGAGGCACTCTACGTGTGCCCACAGAGAGGGCTCTGAGTGCCACCTCTGGCACCCGTGCCATAGGTTCGGCACCACTGACATATACCTAAAAGCAGTTACATTGATAGGGATGCATCTCAGCCACCTAGGAGTAGCAGTGGCGTAGGAGGTTAAGAGCTCGTGTATCTAATCTGGAGGAACTGGGTTTGATTCCCCGCTCTGCCGCCTGAGCTGTGGAGGCTTATCTGGGGAATTCAGATTAGCCTGTGCACTCCCACACATGCCAGCTGGGTGACCTTGGGCTAGTCACAGCTTCTCGGAGCTCTCTCAGCCCTACCCACCTCACAGGGTGTTTGCTGTGAGGGGGGAAGGGCAAGGAGATTGATTCTCCTGCAGGAGAGAAAGGGGGATATAAATCCAAACTCCCCCTCCCCTCCCCCTCCCCCTCCCCCTCCTCTTCTTCTTCTTCTTCTTCTTCTTCTTCTTCTTCTTCTTCTTCTTCTTCTTCTTCTTCTTCTTCTTCTTCTTCTTCTCCTTCTCCTTCTCCTTCTCCTTCTCCTTCTCCTTCTCCTCCTCCTCCTCCTCCTCCTCCTCCTCCTCCTCCTTCTTCGACTTCGACTTGATACAATCACCGTCTTCATTTGATATGGCCCTAACCCGGGGGTTAGGAATGTACCTCAGTCAAAGAGGTGCCATCCCTTACAACCATCCCCCTGCCTCAAAACTTCAAAAGTGCCTGCAGGCTCAGAAAGGTTGGGGGCTCCTGCTCCAGCCATTTGAAAAACAAAAATAAGAGCTAGTTTGAGACCCTGAGTCCAGAACTTCCTCCAGAACCTAGTGCTGGGTTCTGTGACCACAGTGCTGTTGACTGCCACGGATCCCATCCTTGATTCTTTTCCAGCTTGCTAGCCCCAGCTGCCCCTGACCTCCTAACGGCATCAAACCATTTGGGCACAGGGTTCCATTTCGAATAACCACAGATAAACAGACGAAAGGCCGCTGGAAGAGAAGAAAGATGACTTTGAGGGATGGGTAGCGGTTCATCTTGGATAGAGGCATCCCGTGCTCAAAACCCAACTCTTTCATTGGGTAACATCAACATTTTCTACCGCATGCATAATTTTATAGACTTCAATCATATCCCCCCTCAGACGTCTCCTTTCCAAACTAAAGAGTCCCAAACGCTGCAGCCTCTCCTCATAAGGAAGGTGCTCCAATCCTTCAATCATCCTTGTTGCCCTTCTCTGCACTTTTTCTATCTCTTCGATATCCTTTTTGAGATGTGGCGACCAGAACTGAACACAGAACTGAACACATTTTAAATGTATGAATGTTTTTAATGTCCAGATGTTCACCACCTTGGGTTTTCTATTTGGATAGAAAGACAGCACAGAAACATTTTACACAAACAAATGAAACATGGTGGCTTACTAGCACCTTGCTTATGTTCACTGCATTTCTCCCAGTAAGCTGTCATTGTTAAGGCAATGGCCCTTTCCACACAAACCTTTCAAAACATTTTTGAGGCAGAGAATAAAATGTTTCCCCCCTGGAGTTCTGTGTTGTTTTTTTCCCTCTTATGTTCTGAAAACTTTTTACTTCCAGCCTGGAAATGTTTTTATCTGAAAACCCTTTTATGACGATTCTTTCGTCTGAAACATTTTCAAATCCCCTTCCCTTGCTGTGTGGACATATTTAAAACATTTTATCTTTCCTGCTGTGTTTTCCACGCCTCTGTGCCATCTTTGAGTTTTCTCTGCTCCCTCTTGCCTCTTTATTTTTGTCAGTTCTGTGTTTTTTTTTTTAAATTAGTTAAATCTTCAAAGCATTGATTACACACAGCAACAGCGAATTCATGCATCAAGTCTTCAAAGCATCAATACTACAAACACTCAAAAAAGAGAGAGAAAACCCCTCATGATGGTAATGGAATGTTTCGAGGAGGTGAATGCGAACAAACGGGAGAGGGGATTGAAAACATTTTGCAAACATTCTGCAAACATTTTAGGTGACTTGTGTGGAAAGACATAGGATCTTTTGTTCATGGTGCATGATCTACTAACTAAAAATGATGTAGCACTGATTTGACTTGGTCCTTTGCAATCCTTGAGCAAGGCAATCCATCACGATGCGGTTCAATGATTGTCGACACCACTTTGATGTTAGGGCTTGTTGGTTCTTTCCATTTAGATGAAATTGTGGCCAATTCTGGGGCACCAGTGCCCATTAAAGGCAAATCTATGTAGAGGATCTTAGTCTTCAGGAACCACTCCCGAGATGGCTCACAGGGGCACATGCTGTTCTAACATGCTCATCTCCATGAAAACCTTGTCCCGTTCAGTGTCTGGACATGTCCACCCCATGAGCAATAAGCCATCTCCTGACTCAAAAACTTCACAAGGCCATTTTGTAATGGCACCTTGACAAAACCTCAAAGGTGAACTCCTTTGGTTAACATTACTAGCTTAAATGGGCCCAGAAGTGAAATTGCCTTCCTGATTTGATAAGCAACCCACGATCTGTTTCTCAATGTTGCTGAAAAGTGTGCGAGGAGCCAGTCTGTCGTTGTGGCTAGAACAGTGAACCTCAAACATGGCATCTGATGACTTTCTCAAGGCCCATTTCTTTCTTCAACGAAGAAGGACTTCCCTGCAACAACTAGTCTGTTCTAGCTTTCTTCAGCTTCGTTGGACTGGCAGTTGCTTCAGAAGAATCAGGGAGTCATCAATTTAGGGCAGTGATGGCGAACCTTTTCGAGACCGAGTGCCCAAATGGCAACGCAAAACCCACTTATTTATCGCAAAGTGCCAACACAACAATTTAACCTGAATACTGAGGCTTTTGTTTAGAAATAACTGTTGGCTCCAAGGCGCGCATTACTTGGGAGTAAGCTTGTTGGTAGTTGTTGGCTTTGCTTTGAAGCAACCATTCAACTTTTCGAATGGCTGAATCACGGCACTAGGAGGGTTTACTCAGAAGCAAGCCCCATTGCCAGCAACTGAGCTTACTCCCCAGGTAAAGGGATCACGCTTTTGGGTTGCTTGTATTGCATGAAAATCTGTGGGGTTTAACGAAGCGCTTTTAACAAGGGTTACCTACACTGCTTCCCCAAAACTAGGTCTTAGGTTTAATGCTAATAATCGAGCCCAGCGGCCCAAGCCAGCCTAGATATGTGTGTGTGTGTGTGGAGGGCAATTTCTCCCCCCCATGAAAAACTCTGAAGAAGAGAGCTCTGAGTGCCACCTCTTGCACCCGTGCCAGAGGTTTGCCATCACTGATTTAGGGGATGTAAGAACACCCATTAAGCACGAGCTCCTCCACAAGAGGTGGACGCTTACCTCGCAACTTCCCAACATCTTGTGGTTGGTCCCTGCTCTTCGTGAAGGCCATTTTGTGTTCGCCTCCTGTGGTAACTACTACAGTCTTGAGGAGCTTGGATTACACAACCATAGGGTGTCAAACTTAGGTTTGGCCCCTCAGATGTTGACTGAGGTTCCTATCATCCCCTGCCAGCATCATGCTGGCATCGGGAATCGATGGGATCTGCAGTCCATCAACATCTGGAGGGCCGCAATGCTTTCGACACCTGTGCTATAACAGATTGTCTACAGGGCTGACCTGAATGGCCCAAGGCTAGCCTGATCTTGTCAGGAGCTAAGGAGGGTTGGTCCTGCTTAGAATTTGGATGGGAGACCTCCAAGGACCATCAGGGTTGTGAGGCAATGGCAAACCACCTCTGAACATTTCTCGCCTTGAAAAACCGACATCACCATAAGCCAGCTGTGACTTGACAGCAAACATGTCTACACCGGGCTACTCTGGAAGACTGTTTGATTGCACTTGTGGAATGTTCTCATCTAGTTTTCTTGCATTGTTTACTGTAGCAGTTTATGTATTTATTTATTTGATTTATTTATTTGATTTATTATTTGGGCTTTGTATAACAGCCCACACATCTGTCTCCTCGAGGGCGCTGAAGTGAGCGCAACATAAAATTTCGCCACAAACACAACCAAAACAAGGAGAGCAAGAACTAAATACAGATAAATAAATTAAAATTTGCACAAGTTCCACTAGTTATAAAATATAATTACTAAAATCCCTTTAAAACAGCGGTTAATGCAATAAAACGGCATCCAGCGAAAAACCTTATACTAAAACCCTCCCAAGAGGGGAGGAACGTATGGTCCCCATCTATATTAAGGGACCCCTGATGTAAAAGGGGATAGAAGGGGCACTTCACTCAAAGGTCTCGTGGAACTTAACTCTGACTTTACAGGCTCCTGCGAATTCACTCAAGACTCCGCGAGGGGTCCCGGACAGCTGGAGGTGGGAGAGTGTCTCCATTCAGGCTCCGGGCCAGTGAGCCATAAAGACTTAATGGCCCACATGGAGGCCAGCAGCCACATCATTATTGTTATATTCCAGTGGTGGGATCCAAAAATTTTTAGTAACACAGGTTCCCCATGGAAGGTGGGATTCAAACTGTGGCGTAGCTGGGCCAATGGAGGCTGGGCAGGGCTACGACCGGGGGCATTCCCAAGCGGGGCTGTGGCAGGGGCGGGGGGCATTCCTGGGCGCCGGGCTGTGGCAGGGGCGGGGGGGGCATTCCTAGGGCGGGCTGTGGCAGTGACGCGCTTCGCTGGGCCGCTTCGTAGTCCTTGGGCAGGAAACAGAATGCACACAGGCTTACAGGCTGCCACGCACGCACCAGTGCACCTCCTGCTAAACTGCTTCAAGCCCCGCAGCATACTGCTGAGAGGAGGGGCGTGAACCAGAGGTGGGATCCAACCAGTTCTCTCACCACTTCTCTAGAAGTGGTTACTAATTTTTTTTCTGGAGTGCAGCAGAGAAGGGGTTACTTAAAGCAACCCTCCCCTGCCCAATAGGGACTGGAGGAGTGCGTGCAAAGTCTTGGCGGCTGCCACTGCTCTTGGAATCCCGCCACCATCGAACCTGTTATTAAAAAATGTTTGGATCCCACCACTGGGCGAATTCCTTAAGCAGCAAAAATAAAGGCTTTGGTAGTGAAAGTCCATTTATTAGACATCTTAAGCTCAGAATTGCGCGAGGTGGCAGGAATGACACTTCCGCCAAGCACAGGTTACTTATGCCAGTCACCCCATCCCTCCCTTCCCTGATTCCCTTGGGAGCGAGTTTCATCTCAGCAAAGATAAAGTCTCAGCCGTGCATCTATTGTCGCCCGGGCTGTGGAATACTCAAGGTTATTCAGCATCAACACCATTGAATCCTTTACCTCTGCCTCCCCTAAAGACCCCTTCCCCAGGTTTATCTTGGAAAGCGGTGGAAAGCAAAACTCGGTGGGGGGCTTCAATGTTTTCGGAATAAACCCATTGATTATACCAGAATATCCCACCAAAACTAAATATAGCCTGGCGGTTTGCGATTAAGCGAGGATCCGGATAAGCGTCAATTTATTGTGGTGCTGGCCATCAATAATAGTCGGGAGGGGCCTCTCGGCCAGTGCGTCTCAGACATGGTAAGGAGCCTCATGAGCAAGCTGGAATGGAGAGACAGGATGGATGTTACTAAGGGGATTGGAAGGCAGAATCTGGCGGGCATTGACTGTCATTAATCACTTTAATGTTGAAAAGGTCCCAAATCTTGCCAAAGTTTGGGAAAATTTATACCCGTCTCTGAATTTGCGTAGATAAATACACCCAGGAGCCTACGCGCAGAGGGAAACGTATCTGGCTTGGTGTTTATCATTGCGATTTTGGGGAGTTACTTTGCTTGCACTGTAAGTGGTCTGAACCGACTTCATCTCAGCTGAGGATGAAATCATTGTTAAAATTCTACCAGGGGGGGTCCGCTGCTGCGGGTGGTGTTAGTTGTAGTAGCGTGGGAGGAAGCGACCAAGATTTTCTTCAAGAGGTTTTCTTTGTACTATAGACATTATTGTAGGCGTGCTCTCCATAGCGGAATAAGCTTTCGCACCAGTGTCTTGGTGTTGGGTATGCTTGTAAATACTGCTCTAGGGTTCTGTTCGTTCTCTCCGTCGCCGTCCACTTTGAGCGTCTGTTGAGAGGCGGCTGACTGGCAGCTCAACAATCCAAAACGCTTTCCAGAACTTTGAGATGAATTGGAATGGGCTCCCTGCGGGGCGGATGGACAGATATAATTTGAACTCACCGTGCCAACTTAGGAGCAGGGGATGCGACACATGGAATAAAGTGGGCTTGCCGAAGAATAAGTCTACCCACTTAAACCGTGTTGCCAGCTGACTTCCGAACGGAAATCTGTAATGAAATCCATGGAGATGACTTCCCAGGCGGGAAGCTACGGAGGAACAGCAGTCCATGGGGCTTTTCGGGATGGTTGCAGCTTCTGCTGCAGCAGAGCAGCCTTTATGTAAGCCTCTCAATAACTTTGCGCGTGCAGCGCCACAAACTGCGGCGGGCCTGCAGTGCAGAAGTTTCAAAAAAAAGCAAAATATCCAGCCGAGCAGGGACATCGTGGCAGCTTTAAAAGAACTTGCTAACGGAGGAAGTGCGGTACCAACTTATTCCCCTCGCCAACTCCATTCTCCAAAAGCGCAATTGGGAGTCCCTTCAGCCGCTGGGGCTCATGCAGCCCGCTCCTCAATTCCGCAGGAAAGAGAGAGCGAGACTGGGAAGCGAGAGGGGGGTGGAGAGGGCGGTGCAGAATGGGTGACTAATAACCCAACTGGGAGGCGGTGCGTGGGAATGTCACCATGAGCCTCCACCCCCCCTCCCGGGTGGTGAGGCTGGCGTCAGCCAGTTGTTGGTTTCCCAGGAAAAAAAATGGTTTAATAAATGAAGCGAGAAAAGAAATGGAAGCTAGCGAAGTTGTTTCACAGGACATCTTGAGGTGAAGAGCTGCTAAGGTTTTTATGATCTAGACCAAACTTGAAAGGGTGCTTAGCCCCCCCTCTCCAGCCAGTGGCATGAAGTGTGGAAGTGCTGCTTTGATGGCCGCAGTCTCCTTGTCCTAGTCCAGTTGGGTTAGGCACCAGAAGGTACTGGGAGCAAATAAACTGCAGACCAGTCTACCATCTTTATTTTTTTGGGACTTGAGATGCTTTGTCGAGGCGTCCGTGAACCACAAGCGGAGAATCTGGGTGAGGTGCTTTAGGATAGGTTAGGAGTAGCATGAATTTTAATAGTTTGAAAGGCTGTTTGACATTCCCTCAATAGAGAAGGGCCCGGGCTTGGCCGGACAGAGTGAATCTTACCATAGTGCGTAGGGTCTGTGAGGAAGGAGTCAGTTCAGCAAATTGGGTGCTCAAAATCTAGGAAGAAATTAGCAAACCAAAAAAAAGCGACTAGGTTCTTCGCGGTTGCAGGTGGGGGGCAGGCCATGGAGGACTCACCATCAATTTTTTAGCAGGATCCATTTTTAAACCCTCGGTGAGATCGGTAACCAAATAATTAATGGGTCTGAGAGTAAACAACAGCATTTGGAGGTTTGGCAAAGAGAGTTGTCAAGCGGCGTTCAATATAGGACCAACATTTCAGCTCTTTATAGTTTCTTGGTAATTAAACATCATCTAAATATACAAGCAACTCCTTGGCACAGTAAAATCGTGGAGAACTTAGTTGATAAGGGCCATACGAAAACTCCGGGGCTAACCAACCGAGATAATTATTAAATATTGACTTCTCAAACTTTGTATTAGATCAGGTGTTCCATATCCTTGTGAGTTCTGACTCTGTGGTAAGCTTCTCAAGTCTAATTTGGTAAATCGTTATTTGCGAGTGCATCTAAAGATTCATTCCTTAGTCAAAAGGAACCAGGATATTTATTGGACAGGGAGACCGCATTGGAGACCTCGATAATCTACTTTTAAAAGCAGTAAGAACTACATCATTTCTTTTTTGAAAACAAACCACTTGGAGCCGTGTGTTTGGTAGCCCGCCCGATATGAAACCATGAGAGCAAGGTTCTTGTAGAAACGCAGTTCCTTCTCCTCATTGGGACTCATCGGTGGAATTCACACCCTTGGAGCCGGATTAAGCCCCCCTGGTTGTGGCTAATTTACAGTCAGAGTATCTCTGTGGGGTGGCAATTGATGTCCTGCTCCTGAAAAACTCTAGCTAGATGTCCTGATATGCAGATTGGGATGTCAATAAAATCAGGAGCAATCACTAGGAAACAGAGAGGAAGTCAGGAGACGTTGGTTGCTTTCTTTAATTCATGTGTTCGCGGAGGGTCAGTAATTCTAGGATGCTTTCTTTCCAGAAAGATTTTGGTTCATGTAACCATATGGGGCTGTGCTAAAACTAGCCGTTGATTTGTACTATTCGTGAAACTAATTTTCTCCCAATAAATTACAGTATAGCAGGAGGCCATTTAATGTTTGAATTGGGTCCTTACGTTTCGAGGGAGCTACAGATCCATTTTGGGAAGTGAATGGTATGGAAGCAGCCAGGGGAATTGGTCAGACCCTGGCTCCTCTGCCACCTGGGGCGCATTAAGCAGTGGGAGCAGCCAGGCTATAATGCGAGGAGATGTGTTTAGCGGGGTTGGCCAGAAATACTTGAACAGTATGGGGCTGCAACTTCACTCACCGCGCGTCAGAAATTGAGGCCCCATGTCCATGGGGGCTGAAAGAAAGAACAGACAGCTCGCCCCCCCTCCTCTGGGTGCTTAGTTCACCCCACAGCTTTAGAGCGAGCCAGATGGGAAGGCGGTTACAAGCCCTCGTGGTGGTTTGGCAGGCAGTCTGGCGGAGCCTGGAAGCTGGTTAGTTTGCTTCTTTAGAGACAGGTTAGGCTGTTAAGCCTGGCCCTCCGCAGTAAAGACACAGCCAAATTACGGCGTTCAGGGAGTGGTTTAGGTAGGCGGCTGGGCTTGACTTGGTGAGCGGTAGTGGTTTCGGGCGTGGAAATGACCTCCCTTGACAGGCAGTATTCAAAGCAGAGACGCCACTTGAGACCCCAACTGGATCCAATCTACAATAGATGCAGGAACCCGGATTAAAACACAGTTTCAAGTAGCTTGCCATGCCCATCCAGAAAGTACTGTAGCATCTCATGCGTTCAGGCCCTCAGGAGGAAGTCGAGCAGCAGCTGCTGAGAATTATAGGACAAATTCTGCAACCAGTGCCTTGCTGGATGGTTTTAGTGGTCGCGGACTAGCTTCATTCACAGCCTGGATCTTGAAAGCCCAGCACTCTCAAAGCTTCAGGAGGAATCTGGGGCACTGTCTGGGGGAGATCCTCATCTACAAATCTAAAATGATCCTGAACAAGTGGGCTGCCGCCCATCTAGGACTGAGCAGATATTTTTGATTCCCAGGCCGGTAGAGATCATCATAGTCTTCCAAGGAGCGTGGGTGCAAGATGAAAGTGGGGAAGTTTGGAGGCACGGTCCCATCAAAAGCAGACTTAGTGGCAGGGGGGCGAAAAGTAGCCCCGTTGAGCTGTCTGGCCTGCTGAGGAGGTGGTTGCGCTGGCTGAGCAGGTTGAGCGGCTGTTGTTGCTGGGGGGAAGGGCTGGGAATGGAAGCTGGCCCGGTGCAGCTGGCATTTGAATTGACAGGACCCAGGTGCGTGGCCCCTGGCACTGGCATGTCAGTAGCCTTATAGGTTTCCAACTTGCGGCCTCGGTCTGCCTCCTTAGTTCCCTCTCCAAAACAGCCAGCTCCTCTTAGGGCAATAGAAATGCCCAGATAGCATATGCAAAGCAGCACTCGCCTAATTTAGTTCAGTGCAGGTGGTTTTGTGGGCCTGAAACTTGCTGGCGTTACCGTTGTAAATCAGTCTGGACTGTTCCAGGACTTTATCGCCGGACTGACAGATTCTGGGCATATATTGCCTGGAGGCGGCGTCTTTGGCCCTTCAGGCTTCAGAACTTCTTTGCGTTACTGTTCCGGTCCCTCTGCAGGGGTTCAGCGCTCTTACTGCAACTATTGCCCATTCCTCTACTCCCTTAGCTGGCGTTCCACGGTTCCATGCAACTTGGGCATCTCGAAGTCGCCCTACTTCCTCATCCCAGTCTTCTCACAGTGGGAAACCGGTCGACTGGGGTGCAGGCTTTCTTCCAGACTCTTGTCATCAGAGCGAGCCCACCGAGGCGGGAGACTTACCATGCCCGTGCCACGGTGGCTCCCGAGAACACCCTCAAGTGCTGATTAAGCGGACCGGATGGGGGGGGGTCGATTGGGAGGCGATGCGGATACCTCCCAATTCAAGGTTGAGTCGGTGTCCTTTGGGCCAGACTGATGCTGTGCCGCGGTGGTTCTACTGGAACATCCGCAATTCGAGAATGGATTCAATGGATTCCCTGGGTTGCCGCACTGAAAGGTGAAATTAAAACTACCGTCTCCTCCATGACAGGTTGCATCTGGTTTGTAATCCTGCGAGGCTGGGTAGAATCCGTTTCAGGCTCGATCCATGGTTGGCGCCCAAGCGACTCATGGAAGTCCGCCATGCGTCGTCATTCTCGTTCCTTGAGTAAAGAGGCTTCGGTGCTGATAGGAAATGGGAAAAGAAACCCTGTAGGCCAGTTCTCCTGGGACTACCAGATCAGAAGGAAAGATTGGAGCCTCTTTGGGGCTACCGCATCCGCAGTAACATTCAACCTCTCCGCCTACATGAATAGGGTCCACTGCAAAAGTAGATGAATTGAGTTACCACCTGTGTAAGGAGAATTCCGCATAGCTGGCAAAAATAAAGGCTTTGTTGAAAGATCCCATTTTATTGAACCCATCTTAAGCTCGAGCTGCATGACAGCAGGAATGACACTTCCATGAAGACACAGGTTATAACTCTGATCACCTGATTCCAGGCGGAATATCTCCAGCGCCAGGAGCAAAAGTCCGCTTGGTACATCTAAGCTGCCGGACTGGAATACTCAAGGTTACTTCAGCATCAACACCATTGAATCCTTTACACCCACCACTGGGCGTAACTAAGGCAAAAATCACGTGGCAAAATCACCCATTAGTAACCTCCTCTCGGCACACACAAATAATTAGTAACCTACTCTCGGGAACCTGTGAGAACCTGCTGGATCCCACCTCTGGATATTATATGGTTATATTGTTGCATCTGCCTTGAGTCTTAGTGAGAACTGCAGACTAGTAAATAAGTCACTTGCCATTTGTGGGGCTGCTGATTCCTGATTGTCAACATTTCAAAGGTGCCGACAGGCTCCACAGGATTCAGAATCCCATCTTACAGCATCGAACCAGGTCCTGGAAGATCCAACTTCCAGTCTCCACTCTTCCATGAAACACATTGGGTGACTAGGACCAGTCAATTCGACCTATTTATTGAGAGGGCCAAGAGGATAGGTCAGAAAGCTACATGTGTCAGAAAGCTACTAACCCTAACCCTGAGCTCCTTTGAGGAAGGGTAGGCTAAAAATGCGATCGAGAGACACGCACAACTAACATTATATATATACACACACGATAGTTCATCCTTCATTGCAAAGATTCATTTTGAAATTTTGCAGCGGAAAATTCGGCAAATGTCACATCTTTGCCAACGTTCATTTTGGCCCTCGAGTAATGAGTAGATTTCAAAAGTCACCTGTAAAAAGAGATGATTTAGTGTTAGTAGACAGGCTGAGGAACGGATGATCAAGGAAATCCACAGATTCCCACTCCGATAGGAAGAGATGGCTTACGTTGTTTCCTGAAGTGCTTCTCTTGCTAATGTGATCCTAAATGGGAACCAACCAACGCCTTACCCAGATGGGCACACAGGCGTCATGCAAGTATTGGCAGGATGAACAACATTAAGGTGAGGTCCAACACCACCCTTGGGAAGAATCCAAGTAGTTGCCTCTGGGTCTTGGGAAATTAGTGTAGGATGTAGAGCTGGATGGCAGCTGGTTGGCTTGTACTTCTAGTTGAAAACACCATAATAAAAATGCAAACTTGCACTTAAGGAGACCGTACAATGGACCAGAATGACCCCATCCTATAGACGGGTGATGTCAAGGCAAGAGATGTGCAGAAGTAGTTGGCCATTGCCTGTCTCTGCATAGCTATCTTGGACTTCTTTGGTGGTCTCTCATCCAAATACTGACCAGACCCGGCTAAGCTTCAGAGGTCTGATGAGATCAAGCTAGCCTGGGCCATCCAAATCAGGTCCCAGGATCCATCTCCATCAGAAATTCCCACAGTGGCCATCGTCAGTTCCAATAGTGGAACTCAATGACCTACGACGTATCTTTTTGTGTGGGAGTTTTCACTACCCATCGAGTACCACTCTTGAGTTGATAGATGTAATTGCTGAGTCAATGCATGATTGCTGTGGTCACGTGACCAAAACAATGGTCACCTGGATTATTAGTACTGACAACAACACGACAGAAACCTGCAGTGCTTCATGAATGGGAAAGATGATCCCCGTCCCAGGGAAGTGACAGCGTGCGTTTGGGCATGGGAACGGCAGCAGAGGAACAGGAATTTACGGGCAAGGGGATGAAACAACAGAGAGAGGGGGAAACCAGAGGTGGGACCCAACCAGTTCTCACCACTTCTCTAGGAGCAGCAGTGGCGTAGGAGGTTAAGAGCTCGTGTATCTAATCTGAAGGAACCGGGTTTGATTCCCCTCTCTGCCGCTTGAACTGTGGAGGCTTATCTGGAGAATTCAGATTAGCCTGTGCACTCCCACACATGCCAACTGGGTGACCTTGGGCTAGTCACAGCTCTACGGAGCTCTCTCAGCCCCACCCACCTCACAGGGTGTTTGTTGTGAGGGGGGAAGGGCAAGGAGATTGTCAGCCCCTTTGAGTCTCCTGCAGGAGAGAAAGGGGGGATATACATACAAACTCTTCTTCTTCTTCTAGAAGTGGTTACTAATTTTGTCTGAGTGCCGAGAAGGGGTTACTAAAGCAACCTCCCTGCCCAATAGGGACTGGAGGTGCGTGTGTGCGGCGGCGCCACTGTTTGAATCCCACCACCATCGGAACCTGTTATTAAAAATGTTTGGATCCCACTCCTGGGGGAAACTGAGGAGAACCAAAGCAGTGTGGGGTAGTGCTTACGATTTTGGCTTATGATCTCATTTGACTTGCTCGGTCACCTGGGGCCCATCTCTTCCTCTCAACCAGATCTCCCTCAGGAAAAGGTGGTGAGGCTCACATAAAAGAGCATAGAACCATCTAAGCCAGAATTGTCAACCTCATTTGTTACGGGAGCCAGATATAACACAAATTTGACTTGGTTGGGGGGGGGGGGGGTTGGCTGCCTCAGAGGGTGAGCCCACAATGAGATTGCCTGCCCAGATTGGGGGGGGGGGTTTCGTTCACCATGATACATTGGGAGCAGGGCGGGGTAAGTGCCTGGACTGTGCCAACCCAATCTCCTCGGAAGAAGATCAGGATAAAAATGTCCTGAAATAATCAATAGTCAATAAAAAAGGCCATCATCCAGTGGTAGGACACATTTAGAAAAGCTCAGGCTCCAGCTTTGGAAGGGGGATTTTGCCATCCATTGTTGCAGGACCTTCATTTGAGAGTCACCCCTGGAGAAACACCCCCTTGGGATGCGATGGGTGCCAGCCAATCCAGCGCTTTTTGACTCTTGGTGTTGACAGCTCACTCAGCCTAGAGAGCTATGGAAACCAACCTGGCATCTGGACTGTCTTCATTCCTTGCTGGCAGATGAGAAAAATGCCAGTCAAATGACTAGTACCAGCTGAGGAAGGGTTGCCTAAAAATGAGATTGAGAGAGACATACAATTAATATTATACACACACACGATAGTTCATCCTTCATTGCAAATTTTCAGTTTGAAATTTTGCAGCGGAAAATTCGGCAAAGGTCACATCTTTGCAAACGTTCATTTTGGCTCTAGGGTAATGGGTAGACGTCAAAAGTCATCTGCAAAAGGAGAGGATATGGTGTTCGTAGACGGGTTGGAGAACGGAGGATCAAGGAAATCCTTCGACTCCCACTCCTAGGAAGAGATGGCTTATATTGTTTCCCGAAGGGCTTCTATTCCTATGTGATCCTAAACGGGAACCAACTGATACCTTATGCAGATGGGCATGTATTGCAAGTATTGACAGGATGAACAACTTACTAAGGTGATGCGTAATGCCACCCTTGGAAAGAATACTTAATGGTTTTCAATTTTTCTAACGTATTTTGTCATACTTGTCAATTAATGTGTTTTATCTGATGGAAGCCGCCCTGAGCCCGTAACGGGAAGGGCAACATATAAATGCAATAAATAAATAAGTCATCATCATCGGTTTGACTTGGTGAGAGGCAGCTTTAAGTGGGGGTTAGAAAAGACCCATGGAGTTCCATATATTCAGGTTGTGTTTCAACTAGCAAAGAAGAATGTAGAGGGAATCCCAAACCTTTATTGAGAAGGCGGGTCCTACAGGAGGAATTTGGGGGGGGGGGATACGGATAGCACGGTTATCTGAATTCTACCCAGAGGGTTTACAATCCACAACAGATAAAACAAGGATAGGAAAGCAAATCAGAGATTGAAAGATGAGTAGGAAAGATGGATAAGGAGAGAGTGCATCAAAATCACCGGAGGAGCCGGTCGAGTGGCGTCCTCCTATTGGCCTGCTTCGGCATCCACTTCATCTTGGCCTGGATTTGCCTACATGCTATTTCCCTATTTGGCTTAACTACCACCCTGCTGCAGCGGCCTCTCCTAAATCTAGATCACAGATAGGCAGAGCTAATAATTACAGCCTCTTTCACGGGGCCGACATCTGTCCGCGTGTGCATTTCATTTCCCCAGTAACCACAAATTGCTTCCATGAGGAGCCTTATCGACAAACATCTCCCAAGCAATGAAGATATCGTGAGATACATCTGCCGGGAGAAAATGAACCGCCTCCGCGTTCCCTCCCCCTCTCTCTTTCTCACTCTTTCTGGATTTCTAGATCCCGGGTCAGGAATGCGGAGATGCCAGTTCGGTCATAAAAGGAGTGGAAGGGAAAAAATGCCCGGACCGTAGCAGACCTTTGGGAGAGAGGAACTTTTAATTGTTTTGGCCCTAGCGGGTGAGCTCAGAGAAGAAAGCAGGAATGCAACCGCAGCGCAGCAAAGACATAAACAGCAAATTGGGAAACACAGTTTGGGAAAGCGCTTGAGATGATCCCTACCATGGTCCTTTTCAGAAGACATGTTCTGGAATGGTTCTGTCAAGAATGAGACAAGGCCACTGAAATGCCAAGCTACCATCATCCAACTATTTTCGCATCCCCAAGTCAGGTGGCCAGATTCAAGTCCAGTAGAACCTCATGTGGGTATTAGATACTGTCAACTTGATTTTCACCTATGGCGACCCTATGGAAGTCCTCTGAAACTTCTTATCACGAACAGCCTTGTTCAGGTCTTGCAAACCAAGGGCCATGGCTACCTTTAGGAGAAGAAGAGTTTGGATTTATACCCCACCTTTCTCTCCTGTAAGAAGATTCAAGGTGGCTTACAAGCTCCTTTCCCTTCCTCTCCCCACAACAGACACCTTGTGAGAGAGTCCTGAGAGAACTGTGACTACCCCAAGGTCACTCAGCAGGAATGTAGGAGTGTGGAAACACATCTGCCACTCAGGTGGAGGAGTGGGGAATCAAACCGGGTTCTCCAGATTAGAATCTACCTGCTCTTAACTACCACACAATGCTGTCTCTCAAGAGCCAGTCCATCCCATGTTGGGTCCTTCTCTTCTCTGCTGCTTTCAATTTTTCCTCGCGTTATTCTTTCCCAGTAATTATTGTCTTCGCATCATGTGACTGATAGCCTCAGTTTAGTTATTTCAGCTTCTAGAAACAGTTCAGGCTTGATTTAATCTAGAACCCACTGATTTGGTCTTTTGGGTGTTCCGCACTCCAAAGGAATAGAGACCAACAAGATTTTCAGGGTATAAGTTTTGAAGAGTCAAAACTCCCTTTGCCAGATAGCTGATGTATCTGATGAAGGGAGTTTTGACTCTAGAAAGCGAATATTCTGAAATTCTGGTGTTACTGGACTCAGATCTAGCGGTTCTACTGCAGACTTAAATGACTACCCTCTGGAACAATCTCCAGATAGGTAGGGATCCTGACCAGTTCACAACGAGCTGCTTCTTTAAGAGAGCCAGCATGGTGTAGTAGTTAAGAGCAGGTGGATTTGAATCTGGAGGACCAGGTTTGATTCCCCACTCCTCCGCCTGAGTGGCAGAGGCTTATCTGGTGAACCAGATTTGTTTCTGCACTCCTACATTCCTGCTGGATTATCTTGACCTAGTCACAATTCTCTCAGAACTCTCTCAGCCCCACCTACCTCACAAGGTGTCTGTTGTGGGAAGAGGAAGGGAAAGGAGCTCGTAAGCCACCTTGGCCGTTTCCCCACTTTTAAAATGACGTCGGTATCGTCTAGTCCAGGACCTTTTTAGCGCGAGGGTCGTGTTCCCGGGCTTCCCCACTGCCTCGCGCTCCACGCGGGGTCATCAAAAGGTGCCGTTTTGAGCAGCGCCAGAATGACCCGCGCTGAGGGGGTGCAAGAGCAGCAGAGTGGGGGCGGCTGCGTTGTTGCCGCCCCTGTAGTGGGGAGTGCAGGTGGACCCCGTGCTACTCGGGGAGATTAGCGCGCAGCAAATGGTGAGTGGGGAAAGGGCCCTTGTCTCCTTATAGGAGAGAAAGGTGGGATATAAATCCAAACTCCTCCTCCTCTTCTTCATGTATGTATTTTATCCTGTTTTAAATATTACCCAGTCTACTTGTTGCCTACCGGGAGCGATATTTATGACCCACTGGTTTGATACTGCTGTGGCATTTACGATGGCATTATAATTGTAAATTTGGGGTGGCTGGGGTTGTTCATTTGAATGTGTTCCCTGTATTGATTGTTGCCAGATTTTTGATGGTTGTTTTAATTGTTAGTAGAACTTTGGTGAGGCAACCCGCAAATCCACTGAATAAGACGAAATATGTATATGAGGCCCCCTGTGTTTTGGAGAGAGGTGGGAGATTTTTGGGAAGATCAAGAAGAACTACTGAAGACCACGGCAAAACGAGGCACTAACCAATAACAACGAATCAGGCACGGAAACGTCTTTTTGAGGATACAAAATACAGTAAACCAGGGTGAGATTTTTTTCAAACAAATCATAGATGGGGTGCTGTGTGGTTTCCGGGCTGTATGGCCGTGTTCTGGCAGCATTCTCTCCTGACGTTTCGCCGGCATCTGTGGCTGGCATCTTCAGAGGATCTGAATCAGAGGATCTGATCCTCTGAAGATGCCAGCCACAGATGCAGGCGAAACATCAGGAGAGAATGCTGCCAGAACACGGCCATACAGCCCGGAAACCACACAGTACCCCAGTGATTCCAGCCGTGAAAGCCTTCGACAATCCATAGACGATTAGATCGTGATGCCAGGACAGGAAGTGTTGAGGCAGGCATTTGCCAGAATGATGGCAGCTCATTGAAAAGACCAACCTACTCATTAAAGGAAGGAGCCACTGTAATGTGACAAGCCAACATATGGAAGGACTACTGAGGTTGATCACAGCACAGAGGGAAAGTCACTTGGTACATGCCCAGAAGCAATCGCTTATTGGGATCAATTCAAATGAGGCACGGCTGAGCCATGCTCTGACCTGGATAGCCCAGGCTAGGCAGATCTCATCAGATTTCACAAGCTAAGCATCACTGGTTACTATTTGGATGGGAGACCACCAAGGAGACCACCACGTAGAGGCAGGCAACAGCAAACCAGCAATGGCGTAGTGGTTAAGAGCAGGTGTACTCTAATCTGGATGAACCGGGTTTGATTCCCCACTCTGCCGCTTGAGCTGTGGAGGCTTATCTGGGGAATTCAGATTAGCCTGTGCACTCCCACACACACCAGCTGGGTGACCTTGGGCTAGTCACAGCTTCTCGGAGCTCTCTCAGCCCCACCTACCTCACAGGATGTTTGTTGTGAGGGGGGAAGGGCAAGGAGATTGTAAGCCCCTTTGAGTCTCCTACAGGAGAGAAGGGGGGGGGGATATAAATCCAAACTCCTCCTCCTCCTTCTTCTCAAACCCTGCAGGGTCCCCACAAATTGGCTGCAATTTGACAGCAAAGGAAAATTCAAAATGGTGGAGCCCTCCTGAACCTTTTCTTGGAATGGTTCATCTTTATCTCTGGGAATTGCTGGGGCTTCCCTTTGTGATCACGACTGGGAATGAGTCTTTCTTTTCTTTCTGGAAGGGAAGCTCAGATTTCTTAGGAGCAACCAGATTCCACATTGCCGTGGATGCTGATGGAAGTTAGCTCACAAAAGGAACGTTGCTGATGCTTGGGTTTAGGGGGTGGGGAATGCAGTGGACAAGAGCAAACTGAAGAGATCCAGCATGGTGTCGTGGTTATAGCATCACACTATGAGTGGGGAGGCCTTGGGAATATAATTTTAGCTCTTTTGAAATTGACATATATATTTTCATGGGCATCATGCCCGCTCCCCTCTTTTTTCAGCCTCAGTGGTAAAGCACCATCTTGGTATTCAAAGATTCCCTGGTGAAGGAGGAGGAGTTTGGATTTATATCCCCTCTTTCTCTCTTGTAGGAGTCTCAAGGCGACAGAAGAAGAAGAAGAAGAAGAAGAAGAAGAAGAAGAAGAAGAAGAAGAGTTTGGATTTATATCCCCTCTTTCTCTCTTGTAGGAGTCTCAAAGGGGTTTACAATCTCCTTGCCCTTTTCCCCTCACAACAAACACCCTGTGAGGTAGGTGGGGCTGAGAGAGCTCCGAGAAGCTGTGACTAGCCCAAGGTCACCCAGCTGGCATATGTGGGAGTGTACAGGCTAATCTGAATTCCCCAGGTAAGCCTCCACAGCTCAGGCGGCAGAGCTGGGAGTCAAACCCTGTTCCTCCAGATTAGATACATGAGCTCTTAACCTCCTATGCCACAGCTTACAAGCTCCTTTCCCTTCTGCTCCCCACAACAGACACCTTGTGAGGTAGGTGGTGCTGAGAGAGCTCCGAAGAACTGTGACTAGTCCAAGGTCACCCAGCAGGAATGCAGGAGTGTGGAAACACATCTAGTTCACCAGATAAACCTCTGCCAGTCAAGTGGAGGAGGGGGGGAATCAAATCCAGTTCTCCAGATTAGAAGCCACCTTCTCTTAACCACTACGCCACACTACTAAACCCTAGCATCTCCAGCTAAAAGGACCAGGCAGTAGGCAATGTGAAAAGCATTTCCCCGTGAAGGAGGAAATGTCAAGGAGAGGTCAGAGCCATAGGTCACAATCATATTAGAATGTTGAAGCAAGCAGTGAAGAGAAACGTGCATTTTTAAGTATCTGCTAGTACAAGGTCAGTTTCTGAGTAAGGGAAAGAATGTTTTTTAGCCCATCCCCCTACTTACCTGAGCGGTTAAAATAAGCCCATCAGCAACATTGACACTTTGCTAGCAAACATGGAACACAAGATAAAGTTTCGTTCGGGACAAACAACTTAGTGGGATTCTCAAAAGTTTGAAGAAAACGTCTTTGGGGCCTTGAAACAACTAGAGAACATTGACTTGGTTTTCGTTTGGTGTTGCGTTCAGTGCATAATCATTGGAGAAGGTTGACTTTTCTGTAGTGATGTAATTTTGCTTATATAAGATGGGAGTTTGCTTTGTTCAAGGATCAGAGTTATGAACTCACGTGGGGATTGACACTTTCCTTGATCATGGCCAATATGAATAAAGACCTAAGCTTCTAAGAAGGAATTTCTCTACTTGCCTACTTAGCAAATAAATCATGCTCACCCCTCTCTGTCGGAATAATACCGGAACAGGGGCACATAGCCAAATATCTTGAATTATTAAGTGAACCCCAACAGAGATGGATTATCACAAGGGCCAGATCCAATACCTTCCCATCGGCCATTACAAAGGGTCGTTACTTATCCATCCGTCTCCAGGATCGGGTTTGTCCACACTGTAAAAATCAAGTGGAGACTCTTGCTCATATTATTCTTGACTGTCTGAGATATGTGGGCATCAGGAATTTCTCTCCCAGGCTGGCCCTAGACAAATCTGAAAGTGACTCTGACTGTTCTGTTGTGGAGCTTCTGTTAAACAACACAGATGTCATGCTCTTGGGAAAAGTAGCAAAGTTTCTTTTACAAGTGACAGAACTTTCTAAGTAATGTATACTGCTATATTTATTTATTTATTTATTTATTTATTAAACTTTTATACCGCCCCATCCTCTAGGGGCTCTGTCTGCGCTTTGAATGTACTCTTGATTTGTATTTCAAAAATGTCTGGCAATGCTCTAGAACCTATTTTTAAATGCCAAATAAAGGTGGTGGTTGTTGTTACTTGCCTACTTTGAACCCCTTTGGTTGAACTCAATTTTTTCTCCTCCGCCAGAGACCTGGGAGAGCTTCTGTCAGTTGTGTGGGGGATGACTGGGGGTAGACGAGATTAGGTAGTCTACTTAAAGTCTTAAAGGTCTGGGACCATCGTGAGCCAGCATGGTGTACTGGTTAAGAGTGATGGACTCTAATCAAAAATGTAGGGCCAGTCGTGGTTACTTACTACACACGTGAGTGTGCTCCAATAAGCATGTGACTATCATGCAAAGCTTTTCACAAATCTGGTAGTGAGGCGGGGGACAGCAGGCTTGTGATCTGCAGTGTGTCCCTGCATTAACACCCCACAACCAGTGTAACCCCCATGCTCAGAATGGATTGACCCAGTAAGGGGTGGAGACTCAAAGCAGCAGAAGGCTGCAGAGCTAGTTTGGAGGAGACAAGGCTACCAGACTCGGACCTTGGTTGTATAAGCCCCTAACACCTTGTTAAGGTAAACTGCAATATTGTTGGGAACTACTGGGAAGGTATAGGGCGGTATACCAAATGCAATTAATAATAATAATAATAATAATAATAATAATAATAATAATAATAATAATAATAGTTGTTTATTTTTGCTATGTTGTAAATGTTGGAGTTTATTGTTTCAGGGTTTCTTTTTTGTGGTTGTAATGGGTGAGAGTTCTCCTGGAAACCTTCATCATGTTGAATCCTGTTCACCAAGCCCTTGGAGTCTTCAGGAGCCAACCCACTTGCAAAGAAGAATTGGACTTGGCAGTATCAGTAGACTGTAAATATAAGGACTTGAAAATGCAACCTGAACAGGACCTTGAAATGTGATGTTAAATGTTGATGTTATATGTTGTATGTTAAGAAAGTAAACCATTTTGTTTTTAAAAATTGTTGTTGCAAACTCATTCCACGTTCTGCCCCACAGAACCCACAAGATAGAGGTTACACCAGCAGACCAAGCCAAGAGACTTTTCTGCTTGTGTGGAACTTTTTTATACAAAGACACATCCGAATCCTGAATCCAAGACCTGCGACTGAAAGCCCTTAGGTTCCAATCCCAACATCTCCAAGGAACAGGGTTGGAAAAGATGCTTACCAGAGACTTGGAAGACCGGCCTCCTGTCAAGAGACAAGCAGGCCACACATACACGTCTTCTGGTTTAAACATACAGTAAACATTTTCTTCGTCAATCTACGAGGGTGAAAACCGAATCACTTGCGCAGCAAAACCCCCAAATAGAAGCCCACAAGGGAGGAATAACTTTTGCCTTTACAAAGCGTATGGAGAGGAGTCTGTGGGCTGAGTGCAGCGCATTTTAAGACCCTGGAGCGGGCATTCTTTTTGGAGAGATAATCTGCTTTTGGAAATGGTACGCCGAGCCGAGCATATAATTTCAGGGGGCGGGGAGGGACAAAGTGTTCCTTTTTTCTCGGGAAGGTGTCTGCAGCGGAGTACAGCGGGGGTCTTTATCCTCCCTCATCTGATTTGTGAGTCTAAAAGTCCTGGAGAGAAAAGAAAATCGGAGAGTATCAGAACCCCTCCCGACTTCGGCTGAGCTTTCCAGAGATAAAAATATAGTGCATTCCCTTTTCGGTATCACCTAAACCTCCTTTGTTCCCCTCTCTGAATAGGACGATTAAACAAAAGGCTCACTAACCAAATTAAAGTATAAAATGAAGGCTGAGATAGGGAGCTCTTGCCAGCAAGAATGTTAATGAATGAAGTTCACTGAAGCCACGCTGGCTAAGCTTTCAATACTAATAGTTTTATGCCCAATCTTTAGATCGGGCCAGGGTTTTCTCTCCCCTCCCCGTCTTTAGAAGTTTTTTAAGAGTCTAAAAAGGGGATGCATTTCCTTGGCTGGAGGTCGAAGCAGATAATATTCCGAATGAGGTCAGACGCTTTCTCTCTTTCAGCAAATGGTGTCGGCCGCTCTCTTGAGGAAGTGTTTTCTTTCTTTCTCGAAGTGGCAGAAACCTGGCTCCGCTGCCATCTCCCAAACACGCGGGGACTTTTGAGCCATTGACTTCGAAAATCAGATGCCATCAATAGGGAATTATCCATTAATATCTAGATAGGTGTACAGCCGGGGTATTTTAGAAGACGTTAACAGCTGGAGGGAACGAAAGGGAGAACTGGAAATTAGGGCAAGCAATTCACGTAAGGCAGAAGGTGGCTTTTTCGCCAAATGATTGTGTTTAACACGGCGAGCGTTCACGTCGGTGTGTTTTGAGCTTGCCCTGTGTCCAAAAAAGCTCTGGGTGGGATACAAGTAGTTTTCCATGTTCATCTCATGACAAAGCTGTAAGGTAGGTTAGGTTAAGAGAGAACAGCAGGCCCCAAATCTCCTGTTGAGTTATTCATACAACACATCTACACAACAGACATGCACATTGAAGAAGAGTTGGATTTATATCCCCCCTTTCTCTCCTGTAGGAGACTCAAAGGGGCTTACAATCTCCTTGCCCTTCCCCCCTCACAACGAACACCCTGTGAGGTAGGAGGGGCTGACAGAGCTCCGAAGAACTGTGACTAGCCCAAGGTCACCCAGCTGGAGTGTGGTGTACAGGCTAATCTGAATTCCCCAGATAAGCCTCCGCAGGTCAGGCGGCAGAGCGGGGAATCAAACCCAGTCCCTCCAGATCACAGTTCGCCTGCTCTTAACCACTATGTCACTGCTGCTCCGAATGATCTCGGCAAATTGCTCCGTCAACTTCAGGCAAGGACGCGGCCCGATTTTTTCAAGTTAATGTTGAAAACAAACCAGACGTCGAGAAGTCCCGAGCCTTTCCCCCGCGAGTCACTGGCAATGCTTCCAAGATGATAATAAAACGTTTCTTCCGTGGACTTCGGCACTTCCACTTGGCCCGTTCGGTTCCAGAAACATTTCCAAGCGGCTCTTACTGGATTGCTTCTGAAAACACTTTTATTGCGTTGTTTTTCGCCGAAACGTTTCCGAGCCAGCTTCCTCACACTGAAGTGTTCTTTTCAGCCCAAATGGTGAGCTGTTATCCACGCTCCCCCCCATCTAGTCCCCTAAACCAGGGGTGTCAAACTCGCGGCCCTCCAGATGTTCATGAACTACAATTCCCATCAGTCCCTCCCAACGTGAGCATTGGCTATGCTGGCAAGGGCTGATGGGAATTGTAGTTCGTGAACATCTGGAGGGCTGCGAGTTTGACACCTGTGCCCTAAACTCTCCTTTGGTGCTTACTCAGCACTTTTCGTCCCTCTCCTTGCCGTTTCAACCCCCCCCCCCCCAATTTCTTGCTTCTTGTCTTTTCCCCTCCCCTTTTGGGACCATCGAATCAGCAATGCATCATTGCTGAAGCGCAGGAGCGAAAAAAGAAATAATAATAATATTAATAATGGCTGCCAGGAAACAACATTTGGAGGAGGGCAGTGTGGACATAATTCATTGCGAATGATGGGATGGGAAACACCTTTGAAACGGGGTACGGCCAGTGTGCTGAAAGGCCCCAGCTGGGAGCTCTGCATTACACCTGTAGATCGGGGGCAAAGTGATACTTGCTCTGTCTGCACAATGGGAGACTTGGCAGCGCTCAAGACGCATATCAGGTACTCATTCTCATTTGCACTATTCAGAAGGAAGAGCGTGCGTGTAAAGTGCCATCAAGTTGCAGCTGACGTATCGTGGCATTGTAGGGTTTGCGAGGCGAGAGACTAGTCTGGGGGTGGTTTGCTGTTGCCAGCCTCTGGGTAGCAACTACAGAATTGCGTAGTGGTCTCCCACCTAAATAGTAACCAAAGCCGTCCCTGCTTAGCTTCTAAGAGTTGACAAGATTGAGCTACCCTTGGCCATCCAGGCTAGGGCAAATGAACACATTAAGAATTCAATAGCCCAGGCAGTGGTGGGATCCAAAAATTTTAGTAACAGGTTCCCATGGTGGTGGGATTCAAACTGTGGCATAGCGCCAATGGGGCTGGGCAGGGCATGATGGGAGCGTGGCCGGGCATTCCAGGGGAGGGGCATTCCTGGGCAGGGCTGTGGCAAGGACGCAGCCGCTGCACCAGTCTTTGGGCGGGAAACGAATGCACGCAGGCGCAGGCTGCCACGCACGCCGGTGCACCTCCTGCTAGACTGCTTCAAGTTCTGTGCGCTACTGCTGAGAGGAGGGGCGTAGCTAAGGCAAAAACCACGTGGCAAAATCACCAATTAGTAACCCCCTCTCGGCACACACAAATAATTGGTAACCTACTCTCGGGAACCTGTGAGAACCTGCTGGATCCCACCTCTGAGCCCAGGCATAAAAGGGGACACAAAAAGTGCACAGCTCAAGCCCATTTGATGCATACGCATGCTTAAGTAGTGTGCATGTGAAGAAGCAGAAAAAGACGACGACTTTGGATTCATACCCCACTTTTCTCAATTGTCCCAAAACGATTTGCAAACTTTTCCCCATAGCAGACACCTTGTGAGGGAGGTGGGGATGAGAGTTCTGAGAGAACTGTGGCTGCCCCAAAGTCACCAAGCAGGAAAGTAGGAGTGAAGAAACAAATCCAGTTCACCAGATAAGAGTCCACTGCTCGTGTGGAGGAGTGGGGAACCAAACCCGGTTCTCCAGATTAGAGTCCACTTGCTCTTAACTACATCACGCTGGCTCTTTACATGCAGAAGATCTCAAGCGTACCCCTCTCCCCCTCTTCATCATCAGCTGAAAGGGATCCTGAGTCGCAAACAGGGGGAAGATCCCAGCCTGTGACTCTGGAAAGCCGCTGCCTGCCAGCCTGGTCAATACCAAGCCATACAGACCAAGACTGCTGTCTCCGAATGGCTCACTCCACAATCTAATTCAATTATATGCTTTCCTTATGGGGAACGGCAGGGCTCTGCTGATTACACTGTCTTCCTAAGCTCCATGGGAGACCACCAGAGCCAGCGTGGTGTAGTGGTTAAGAGCAGGTGGATTCTAATCTGGACTGAAACACGGAGCAGCAGTGGCATAGGAGGTTAAGAGCTCGTGTATCTAATCTGGAGGAACCGGGTTTGATTCCCCACTCCTCCTCCTGAGTGGCAGAGGCTTACCTGGCAAACCAGATGTGTTTCCGCCCTCCTTCGAAATAAGTACTTTATAAATCAGACATCTTTTTGTCTTTGTGTATGTTTTGGATTTTGATTTTAAAGTACACGTAGGAAACTGAATTGAAAAGGCAATGGGATCTCTCTTGGCTTTTGTTTGATCACCCCGACCCCTCCTCTTCATTAACTCAAATTCCCGGCACACAAACATCTGCAAATCCCATGCCGCTTTGGGACTTCCCATACAATAAGAAGAAGAAGAAGAAGAGTTTGGATTTATATCCCCCCTTTCTCTCCTGCAGGAGACTCAAAGGGGCTTACAATCTCCTTGCCCTTCCCCCTTCACAACAGGTGGGTGAGGCTGAGAGAGCTCAGAAGAGCTGTGACTAGCCCAAGGTCACCCAGCTGGCGTGTGTGGGAATGTACAGGCTAATCTGAATTCCCCAGATAAGCCTCCACAGTTCAGGCGGCAGAGTTGGGAATCAAACCCGGTTCCTCCAGATTAGATACACGAGGTCTTAACCTCCTACGCCACTGCTGCTCTGTGTTTCAGTGGCAAAGCTCTTGCCATGCCGTGGGTTGTCTTCTTGAAAATGGTGAGAGCAACGGAATTTTTCTGTAACGCACAAGCTAAGTGAAGGGCCCAATCGTTTCCTAAATGCCCCTTCTGGGCTCAGCGAAAAGAAACGTCACCATTGAAACGTGCGCACTACCGTGTCACATGAAGGGGCAAGTTTTTTTCGGTATCCAAGGTTGAAACATGGAGTACAAATTGATTCTGATTCTCACCTTTACGCCTGCAACCGTTGTTCACTCTGGGGCTGACGTGGCAGACTGAAAAATACCATCTTTGAAAATAGAACTTGAGAGGCGGCGCTGAGAAAGGTAACCGTTTCTCAGCTTTAGTCCAAAATCGATATAATCTTATGACTGGAAAGCACATTAGTCAAGTTTCACATTAACAAAAAAGCCGTCGCGTTTATCCCGTCCGGGTGCTTGAAAATAAAACGACGGTAACTCACCGATCGCATCTGCTTATTTGAGGAGCAGGCGATTGGGAATGTTGGGATGCACCAGTGAACTGTACAAGAGGAGATGATATATGGGGGAGGGGGAAGGGGGTCTCTCTCCTATATTGCAGATTTACCCAAAGGAAGGAAACAAACGCACGCAGGGGAAAGAATGGCTCACGACAGAAACTTTTCTTTCTTAAAAAAGTTATTTCACAAAAAGCTCAAGCATTCTTTATTCGTGTTAAGTCTCAAAAATCGGGGGGGGGGGGGGGTGGAAAGGAGGAAAGAGAAGAAAAAAATCATATATTCTCATCACAAAAATATTTACCAGCCGCTTCGCCCCCACCCCATGTCATTTATGATTATCTGACTGTGGGATAGGAAGCGGAGAGCTTTCAAAATCTTTCTGAGTGTCGTCGTCCCCCTCCCCCAATCTCCTGCCTCGAGGACAGTCACTCAGATAGCAAGTCCTTTCCCATTTCTCCTGGGTAGAGGCTCAGAAGAAGAAGAAACAAACAGGACAGGGCAGAGGTATTTACAAACGTCGATGTGCCTGCCATCACAGAAGCGTTGCTCAGTTCACCGCTTTTCAGCCGATAAGTCCATGGCAGGTGATTCTTGATCAAGATCTGAGCTGCTTGATGATGAAAGGGGCAACTTAAAAAAAAAGAGAGAGAGAGAGAGAGAGAGAAGGAAAATTCTGGCTGGTAACAGACCGCCTAAGCTTATCCCTGATTCTCCCCGACAATCACATCCTCAGAAACTTGATGGGGACGAACGAGTCGGCTGAATTCCTCCACAAAAGAAATCGAGGCAGAAGTGCTGAAGCGACAGTCTGGGAAATCTCCGCAACGGCTTCAGTGGGTTTTGTGTTTCCATTTCTTGTGTTTTTTATCTTTCTTCTTGCTGGCACACCTGGAGCAGAACCACTGCATTTCTTCGGGGGGAGCTGCCGTAAGCCCAACGCAAGGCCTGGGTGGTTGACAAACACACACACACACACACATTTAAGGAAACGGTTGAGTGTTATAAAAAGCAAACCTGTTGTGTCGGCATGTGCAACAACCACTCATCAGTATGGTTTAACAACAGAAGATTCAGCTCTGCAATCACCTAGACAAAATGCTCTTCTGATCGGATACTGGTGACAGATGGGCCCCAGTTAAGACACCAGTAAAAATGACTGATGAATTATATTTGATAATGAATCCAATTAATCTTTTTTTAAAAAAGGAAACTGTATTAAGGATTTCTGCCCATCACACTGGAATGACACCTCGGCCCTGTAGTGATCCTCAGGGTTAAATTCTGCAGTGTCACTCAGACAGCACGGGTGGGAACTTCCTGGAGATTTGAGGGTGGGGCCTGGGGGAAAGTGCGGTTTGGGGAGGGGAGAGACCTTTAAAACAGTCATTTTCTCTAAAGAAACTGATCTCTGGAGATCAGCTGTAATTCTAGAACAGGGGTCTACAACCTGCGGCTCTCCGGATGTTCATGGACTACAATTCCCATCAGCCCCTGCCAGCATGGCCAATTGGCTGATGGGGATTGTAGCCCATGAACATCTGGAGAGCCACGAACATCTGGAGAGCCATGTATTCTATGAACATCTGGAGAGCCGCAGGTTGCAGACCCCTATTCTAGAAGGTCTCCAGGTTCCCCCTGGAAGCTAGCAATCCTACCCAGATCAAAGACAAGATTGGGAGGGCGGAACTATTGCTCTGCTGGGGTCGAGAAGAACGAGTCAGATTCAGGAACGCCAGTTCGGTTCCTGCTTTGCAGACGTTACAACCAGTATGAAAGTGGGCAGATCACTGTGGATCTAGGAAAGGTGCCTTCCCCGAGACAGGAGGTCCCTTGCACCAGAGGTCAGTGCTGCCATTAGCAGAAGGGATGCAGGGCATATGACTGCCATCTCTCTGAACAAGGAGTATTCTAAAAGCACCAAATCGTGTCCAAGCACAAGAAATCATCCCAAATTGACCGGAAAGAAATTTAAAATGTTTGATGTCATGGCTGGAGACGACATGCTGTGAAATGGGCAGCGGCAGGGGCTCAGTATATCTGGCGGGTCCTACTGCTGACTGGCCCCCTGTCTACTCGCTTGCTAGTGGCCCACTACCCATGCTCTCAGCGACATGCGCTTCCCCAAGCCGTTGGGAAAGGGTTGCAGGCAGCTGTGAGCATGTGATTGTGAATGAATGAATGAATCTATTTAGTGTTGCAGTCATAGGCCGTGACAGCAACATATGAAATACAGGGTGCAGCATGTAACAAGGTATAATAAGATGAAATACAATAATACTAAAAATAGCAGGTTAAATAAACCAATACACCATAAAGCTAGACCAGGGGTAGGGAACCTGCGGCTCTCCAGATGTTCAGGAACTACAATTCCCATCAGCCTCTGTCAGCATGGCCAATTGGCCATGCTGGTAGGGGCTGATGGGAATTGTAGTTCCTGAACATCTGGAGAGCCGCAGGTTCCCTACCCCTGAGCTAGACATAGCCAGAAAATCCTGTTTAAAACAGGCTATCCTAAAATCTGTTTAAAACAGGCTATCCTAAAATCTAACAATATTTGAGAAACATTTTTTCCTTACAAATTACAATTTTTTTCCCTTACAATATATCACAGGTGTCAAAACTCACGGCCCTCCAGATGTTATGGACTACAGTTCCCATCATCCCCTGCCAGCATGATGCTGGCAGGGGATGATGGGAACTGTAGTCCATAACATCTGGAGGGCCGCAAGTTTTGACACCTGTGCAGTATATGATAAAAAGGCAAAAGCAGCCGCTTCGAAAGTCCTTGAACCTATCCAGTGAGTTATTGTCTGAACAGGGAAACTGACATTTTGTTCAATGGGCTTTATTGCTACTGGTAGTTGTTAAGAAAAGGAAAGGTGGTGGGTTGGGGGGTGCCTGGGAACTCCCTACCTGAGGCCTCCCAAACTTTGAACCAGCGCTGTTGAACATACTAGTCGAAAGAATGAGGGGATGCCCGACCCACTCACCAGTGATACCAGTCGTCGCAGCCATCACAGCCAATCATCGGACTGCCGTCGTCTGGCTTCTCGCAGCCGGGGCAGATCCAGATCTTGTTGCCCCACTCGTCTCGGATCTGGGCAAGAGAAGCAGGCAGAAAAGAGGTGTCAGAGCAGGGGATTCATTCCGGATCACAAGGCTGCTGAGTGATCCCGGCACTGGCGCAGGCGTGGTATTACAAAGGTAGCTGGGAGCTCACTGGCGCAGGCGTTGTATTACAAAGGTAGCTGGGAGCTCATGGGAATGTCCTATTGTGACATGTTTCTGTGTGATTGAGACCGCTTGGATGCAGTGCCTGTGTAGACATCCCCACGCATCAGACAATCTGAATGGCCTCTTTTAAGGCAGAAGCAGACACATATCAAAGTGTATGCAAAGCCGTCGTGGTATTTCTACCCCACTCAGCTGAAATTTGGCACACCTGTAGCCCCAAGACACTTTGATCTGATAGTTCCATTGTATGCCCAGGACACTTCCCCCTTTCTTTTTTCCTAAAACAAAGTTTCCATCCCTCATTGTGTAAGGAAGAAAGCCTGAAAATATCCGTTTTCAGCACAGCAGTTAGAAAACAGAGAACGTGTGTATGTATGTATTTATTTATTTTTGGGGCTTCTATACCGCCCCATTCTCGAAGGGCTCTGGGCGGTGTACAACAAACAAAAGTAACAATATAAGACAATTAAAACATTAAAAGGCAGCAATAATTAAACAATAAATATCAAAAGAATAAAAGCATGAATGGCGTCCAGTATCCTAATTTAAAATTCCCTCCCCCCCAAAAGGGGGGGGGGCTTCTGTTAGAGGGGGCTTCTGTAGAGGGGCTTCTGTTAGGTCAGAGAGCAGCATTTCTTCCTCCGTATAAAATTGATGCACATCTGCCTCTGCATTTGAATTGCCTTGACTGCTTGGACCCCATGGTTTGAACATGGGGCCTTCTGGCATGGAAAGTAAATACCCTATCATTAAACAAATGGGCTGTCCCACTACCATCCTGCCCTATGTGCAAGAACCCAAATGAACCCAGTGTTCTGGGGTTGGAAAAGGATTGTTGATGGAGTTTGTCAATAGAATGGGGGTGTCAAGGACTTGAACAACCTTAGCTTGATTGTCAAGAGCTACCCAAACTCAGGGATTGATAGTGGTGAAGGCATAATGTGAAGAAGAAGAAGAAGAAGAAGAAGAAGAGGAAGAGGAAGAGGAAGAGGAAGAAGAAGAGGAAGAAGAAGAAGAGGAGTACCCTGTTTCTCCGAAAATAAGACATTCCCTGAAAGTAAGACGTTGTAGAGGTTTTGCTGAAGTGTGAAATATAAGGCATCCCCCGAAAGTAAGACGTAGCAAAGTTTTTGTTTGGAAGCATGCCCGCCAAACAGAACACAGAAAAATAAGACATCCCCTGAAAATAAGACATAGTGCATCTTTGGGAGCAAAAATTAATATAAGACACTGTCTTATTTTCGGAGAAACACAGTAGTAGTTTGGATTTATACCCCACTTTTCTCTCCTGTAAGGAGACTCAAGGGGCTTACAAGCTCCTTTCCCTTCTTTTCCCCACAACAGACACCTTATGAGGTAGGTGGGGCAGAGAGTTCTGAAGAGCAGTGACTAGCCCAAGGTCACCTAGCAGGAATGTAGGAGTGTGGAAACACATCTGGTTCATCAGATAAGCCTTTGCCACTCAGTGGGGGATCAAACCCGGTTCTCCAGATTAGAATCCACCTGCTCTTAACCACTACACCACCCTGGCTGGGGGTGGAAAGTGCCATCATTACAACTGACTTGCAGTGACCCTGAAGGGTTTTCAAGGCAAGAGATATTCAGAGTTGGTTTGCCGTTGTCTGTCTCTGTGTATACACCCTGGATTTCCTTGGCGGTCTCCCATCCAAGTCCTAACCACAGTCTTAGCTTAACTACTTAGTGCCAAAATCAGACATGATCAGGCTAGCCCAGGGGTAGGGAACCTGCGGCTCTCCAGATGTTCAGGAACTACAATTCCCATCAGCCTCTGTCAGCATGGCCAAGTGGCCATGCTGGTAGGGGCTGATGGGAATTGTAGTTCCTGAACATCTGGAGAGCCGCAGGTTCCCTACCCCTGGGCTAGCCTGTGCCTCTATGTCAGAGCACTGTAGATACTCTTTACTTCTGTGAGTCCTTTTCCCAAGGGGAAACAGTCACAGCCCCTCCTCCCCAGAAGACAATTTCGATGCTATGCATCTCCCATACAGAGGTGTGTGTGTGTGTGTGTTGCCATCTTATTACTTATTAGCCAAACTCTTCCAATTCAACTAACTGATAAGATCAAGGGTATAAAAATGGTTACTGAGTAACTTTCCATGTCTTTGACATTTATGCCACTGTTCCATTTTCTGAAGGGTAAATGGAAAAGAAAGCACGGGAGCGTGTTTACAGTTCAGCAACTGATTGTTAGAGACCACCTCTCCATTCTTACTCTACATGCTTAGGATATGTTATTATGGATTATCGTAATGTTCTCCGCCTGAAGAATTCTGGGACCCCTAAAATCAGGCTTGGGTCAATTAGCAGATCGTCACTGGCATTTTCTATATCAATTTTAAGTGTGTTTGGTCTTCTGACTCTTACGCTGTACAGAATCTGTGGGATTTTTTTCAAAAAATCACCAAAAAAAGACTTTGTAGAAATGTAAACACCATATATACTCACATATGAGTCGAATTTTTCAGCACATTTCAGCACCAAAATTTCAGGGTATCATCAGGTGACACTCCTGATGATATCAGCCAGGTTTGGTGAAGCTTGGTTCAGGGGGTCCAAAGTTATGGACCCCCAAAGGGGGTGCCCCATCCCCCATTGTTTCCAATGGGAGCTAATAGTAGATGGCGCTACATTTTGAGGGTCCATTACTTTGTATCCCTTGAACCAAACTTCACTAAACCTGGGTGGTATCATCAGGATAATCTCCTGCTGATACCAGCCAGGTTTGGTGATGTTTGGTTCAGGGGGTCCAAAGTTATGGATCCCCAAAATGGGTGCTCCCATCCCCCATTGTTTCCAATGGAAACTAATAGTAGATGGGGCTACATTTTGAGGGTCCATAACTTTGGACCCCCTGAACCAAACTTCACCAAACCTGGGTGGTATCATCAGGAGGGTCTCCTAAAGATACTCTGAAATGTTGGTACTGTTAACATAAACATTTCTCCCCTGACCAAAAATCCAGTTTTGAAGGATTTTAACTCTTGTGTTTTAGCTTGGTTGCTGGTTGAGCTAAGGTTTTTGTACTTTTAAAGTTATTGTTGAGACCACATTGTTCTTGTTGACCTTCTTTTCCACTTACAGAGCTAGTTTACTGTTGTTCTTTGAAATAAATATTCAAAAACATTTAACCTACTGATGCCTCAATTAATGTAATTTTATTGGTATCTATTTTTATTTTTGAAATTTACCAGTAGCTGCTGCATTTCCCACCCTCGATTTATACACGAGTCAATAAGTTTTCCCAGTTTTTTGTGGTAAAATTAGGTATATACGAGTATATACGGTAAATATATGATATATACGGTAAATTAAAAAAACTTCTCTGAACTATGAGCAACAGCAGACAAATGGTTTTTAAGTCAGCTTGATGGACAGACAGACTGCTGTTCAATATTTATACTGCATGATTTTACAGCGTGAGTTAAAAAAGCACATTCTAAAGATCAGACAACTCATGATGCCCTGTGTGTCAAACAACTGAGTCTGCCCTTTATGAGTTTTCTTTTTATTTTGGGGGAGGGAGTTTAAGAAAGGTTGTGCCTTATTCTGGAGAAATGGTGCTCCATCTGGTCTGAGCTCACATGAGCTCCCTGCCACACATTACTGAAAGGGGTGATTTCGCTGGCTGGAAAAGGTAGCACAGCTCAGCTCTCACCTCCTCAGGATTTTGGACACCTGAGAACCTTCAATTTGACATGTGAGCTAGGTGGGTTTTGTTAACAAACCCACCAGTTCTGAAAACGTCTAGGATCAGTAAGTTCATGCTAGCCATTGGGCTCTAGAAGCTGCCTTCTCCTTCCTTTCCCCTCTTTCCCCTTTATTTTTTATTTTCTAGGAGGGTTTTTTTGTTTTCATTTTTGATGTCCCCCCTTCCTTTTACCCGGATTTGCATTATGGGAAAAAAAGACTACCAGATTATTAATGCAGATCCACTTAATTTGGATGGGGCCATCAGTCTCTCTTTAGTTCAATTCCATATTTGTAAGAAACAAGAGGGAGCGACCTTTCTCTTGCATAGTTCCTTATTTTTTTTCTCTTTCTCTCAATCGTTCCACAGTAGCTGAGCAGAAGAAATGTTGAAAAACCTCGGGAGCTGAAGCAATATATTGGCCTGACTCCTACAGTTATGCTCAACAACCTTTGAAGACTTTCTGTATCCTAAAGAGTCCTTGTCCAAATGGTGGCTCTTCCAGAAGCAACAGAAAGCAGCCTTCAAGTTTTGCTGGAATACAAGCCAGTATGCATCTGGCCTTTGCTTTATGGACCGCTGAACCATTTATAATTTTTTTTGTTTAGTTTTTACAGGTCTGAGAGTTTTGGCTATGCTGAAAACCAGTATTATACTTGCATGGAAATCATGGCTGTTTTTAACAAGTTGCATCTAACCAGGGCTCGAGAGCTGGCACCCAGAGTGCGTTTACGGTTGCCGATCTTCCCTTTGCAATTTATTGCAGGAAACGCCAGCGGATCTGTGGCAAAACAGGATCACTGTTCAGACAGCCAGTAAGGGTAAGGGAAACTCTGAATCCTGTTTAGGGCACTCTGCTAGTGTCAAGAAGCATACTTTATTCTGCTCTATAACATCCAGCTGAAAAAGACCAGAGGCGTAGCTGTGCTATACTGCGCCCAGTGCACACACTGGGTTCCCCACCCCGCCACTGTGGCGTCCCGCCCTTACCTTAGTTCAGTCTGAAAGTGGAGGCTGGAAAAAGCAGCCTGTTCACTTGAGGCTGAAGACGGCCTGGTGAGAACTATATTTCCCAGGTGACCTTGGGGCTTGCAAGGTATCCTGGGAAGTGTAGTTCCCACCAGGCTGTTTTCAGCCTCAAGTGAACAGGCCACTTTTACAGCCTCCACTTTCAGGTTGAACTAGGTGGGGGTGGGGCAGGGGGTGATTTTCCACCCCTGAGGTGTGCCCCTCACCTCCTGGTAGTTCCAGCTCTGAAAAGGACATAATAATAAAAGAAAAAATAAACACTAGCTTTATAGTAATTTACTGCTCACAACAAGCAAGAAGAATATACACATAGCTGCCTTCATGAAGGTATACAATTTTTAGGAAATTTGTTTGGTTGCGTTGCATCCTTTTAAACTAGATGACAATCACACATGGACAAAAGTTGGCATTTACCAGTAACCCTTCATCTTTTAGGCATCAAGTTGATAAAACGTCAAAAAATGTGAATCTTTACTGGCAACCTTAAAGGCTACCAAGCAGTCCGGGCAAACAACCAAATTTTGTATGCCTAACTAGAATTTCCTGATAAAGAATACTGTTTACTAAATCGTGAGTGTAAAAGCTGGAACAGAAGTCTTGCGACACGACGGCTTTGGGCATTTAGATGTGCCGGAAATACTTGGGTCATGAAATTCATTCAGGGCATTTACTAATCTGTAGTGGTGAATGCCGGCCACGATCAGTAAAAGGGAATGAGGATAAAATTTGATCATTGGCCAGAAGCTTGGAATTTTACTAGTCCCAGCCAGAAATGTAGCTTATTCTGGACATTTACCACAAGGCCTTGGCATAGTTCTCTTGTCCTGGCAAATCACTCAAATGCTTTCTTGCCACGTCTATTGTTGATAAGAAATAAAGGATATCACGGTTCCTTCAGTATAGTTCAGATTGTCATGATGCATAACTGAGACAGTATCTCACCTTTACTAGACAGCTGAAGATGTTTACCTGCTACTAGGGGAATAACCAGGTGTGGAACTTAATCAGTACACCTGACTGCAATCAATGAGAGAAAAATTTATAAAGTTTTTTTTTAAAGGGGTGCAGACCATGGTGCATGTAAATATTGTTTTTAAAAAGGAAAAGAAAACAGCGTAGCAAACGTCTACGTTAGGGTTTCTAATCCTTATAAGCCTATGCAGAGTTGCGCAACACTTAATATTTCAGCCCTAGAAAGTGCTTAAAAGCAACAGCTGAGCCCTTCAAGGGTAGGGCGGTTTATCAAATTGAATAAATAAATAAATTAAATAAATAAAATAAATAAACAGTAACACTTTGCACGTTGACATTTAGGAAGTGGGGAGGGTTAATAATCCTCCTATAAATTGTTCTGAAGGAGGTTTGCAAGCCCTGAAAATATAGGCTTCGTAATACGGGAACTAACTTTTGGCTAAAGTGATACAGCTGAGCTAGGCAGTCGACAGGGCTTTTAAACCTGTAAAAACCAGCATTGCTCCCTCCTAATTTCATTTTGACAGAGTTTACCACCCACATGGGATCCCATGGATCTTTTCTGCTGGCGGTAGTGATTTCTTCTAGCGTAAGGAGCCTTCCCCGATTCAGGAGCCCCTTGAGCTGGAGGAAACAGCCACTCCCACCGGAACAGATCCACGGGATTTAATAAGCATTGCCAACTATGGAGATTTGGGGGGTGGAGCCTAGGGGTGTGGGTGAGGGGAAGAACCTCAATGGGTCATAATGCCAAAGAGTCAACCCTACAAAGCTTGCCATTTTCCCCAGGGAAACCGATCTCTGTGGTCTGGAGATCAGTCATAAAATCTGGGAGAAACCCTCTCCCCGCCCCCGACAGGTGAGCAACCCAGGACCCAACCCACTAAATGCCAAAACAGATGAGATCTAGGGAACGGGATCCATGTATGTTTACCCACGTGGGAGAATGTGTATGGTTTTTTTTAAAGATCCTGTTATTATTTTACAGGAATACATCAGAGAGGGGAGCTAAATACTATCCTGATACTGTTGACGGAAGACTTTTTCTCCAAGCCTGGCTCCAGAAGTGGCAGTGAGCCAGGCAGAAAGGAAAATACTTCAAGTGAATGAATAGAGTGGGGTATAGGATTCAGGTTGCCCTCACAAGTTGTGTTCTGTCATGAATAACAAAAACCTCTTCCTCTCCACATCACACAAGAGTGGGTAGAAACATGAACACATGGATCCTCCATTTAGTGTCTAGGTTACCTGAGAGCCGGCGTAGTGTAGTGGTTAAGAGCAGGTGCACTCTAATCTGGAGAACCGGGTTTGATTCCCCGCTCCGCCACTGTGGAGGCTTATTTGGTGAACCAGATCAGCTTGTGCAGTCCAACACATGCCAGCTGGTGACCTTGGGCTACTCACAGTTCTTCGGAGCTCTCTCAGCCCCACCCACCTCACAGGGTGTTTGTTGGGGGGGAGGGAAGAGAAAGGAGATTAGAAGCCCCTTTGAGTCTCCTTACAGGAGACAAAGAGGGGAAATTAATCCAACTATTCTTCTTCTTAAATGGCTGGCTGGGGAAGAATGGATTTACTTAAGGCTAAAGCAATGCCACACCATTATCAACCAGGGCTGATGGGCCTGGCGATTGGCAGGAGTGTTGGGGGTCAGATAATTGGGGGGGGGGGGGATTCACAAGAATGATGGGATTACTCTTGGAGAAACCCCAGAAACAGTAATGATAGCTCTTGAAATCGCAGGGCTTCTGGAAATTCCCAGATCTACTGGCACCGCTTATGGGATTTCCCATGATGTTCAAATGCTCACAATGCTGTTGAGGTTGTTTTTTTAAAGTCCCACTCTTGCCCCAGGTGGAAACTCAGGACAAGCGTTGGTAGTCCTATCATCAACTCAAAGACACATTCATGCCAAAATAAATTATAGTACCTACCACATAATTGCTGACGGTTTCCGTAACCACACTCCGAACGGGGGCTTTGGAGCCTCCAGTGGCGGACATCGCAGGAGATGGAGGAGGAATCAGAGCTGGGGAAATGGCGGCTGGAGGCAGCGGGGGAATGACCGGAGGAGGAGGAGGGTTTACGTGGACAGGAGCCGGTGCTGGAGATGGGGGAGGCGGTGGGGTTTTGGGCCGAGCCAAAAGAGGGGATGGCTTAACCTCCGGCGTCGAGACTACTTTGCTGATAACACTGTCAAGGAAAAAGAGAAAACAAACGCTGATATCATATCGTGCTAAAATGATGCCTGCTAAAACTTAGGCAGAAAAAAATAAAATGCACAGACATAAAATGGATGACACCTGGCTTGACATGTGAAAGGGATCTGGGAGTCTTAGTGGACCACAAACTGAACATGAGTCAGCAGTGTGATGCAGCAGCCAAGAAAGCCAATGCAATTCTGGGGTGCATCTGTAGGAGCATAGTGTCTAGATTGAAGAACATAATAGTACCGCTCTATTCTGCATTAGTCAGATCTTACTTGGAATACTGTCTGGAGTTCTGAGCGCCACAATTCAAGAATGATATTGACAAGCTGCAATGGGTTCGGAAGAGGGCAAATGGCGAAAAGTCTAGATGCCCAATGAGAAGCAGCTTAAGGAGTTTAGTGTGGAGAAGGGCTGACATGACAGTCATGTTTAAATATTTGAAAGGGATGTCATGTTGAAGATGGAGCAAGCTTGTTTTCAGCTGCTCCAAAGTCTAGGACCAGGAGTAATGGATTCAAGGTGAAGGAAAAGATATTCCACCTAAACATCAGGAAGACCTTCCTAACAGTAAGGAAGCTGTTTGACAGTGGAATTTGCTGCCTTGGAGTGTGGTGGAGTCTTCTTTTGAGGTTTTGAACCAGAGGCTGAGTGGCCATCGATCAGGAGTGATTCGATTGTGTGTTCCTGGATGGTCTTGTGAACTCTTCCAACTCTACGATTATATGAAAAATTCAATGGGAATTCTACGAATTCACAGGGAATTTTAATTTTACAATATGTTTCTTTAAACCAGCAATTGCCAACATGGCACCCCCAGTACCTGCTCTAGCCCCCACCAAATGCTTCTAGAAAGTGGGTGCAGCCAGGTAGGGCTTTTGGAGGCAAACTGCATTGGCCAGGGAACTCTTCCAAACACGAAGGGGGTTTCCCAAATGAATGTTGAAATGAGGTGGGGGGTGAGTGGGGAAGGCAGGGAAAGAAAGAACAAAACCAAGCTTCTAAGAAGGCCCCCTCCAAAACGTCCCATTTTCTGCATCCCATTCCCAACTCTCCCCTTTAAGCTGCAGAGGGACTTTCCTCAACCATTCCATTGAAGGAGAGGGGGTTAACAGCTGAAACTCTGAAGAAGAAGAGTTTGGATTTATACCCTGCTTTTCTCAACTGTGACGAGTCTCAAAGTGACTTACAAACTCCTTTCCTTTCTCTCCCCACAGCAGACACGATGCTGGCTTTGAGGACTCCCCCCCCCCACACACACTCAGCCCCTAGTTGTGGGTAAGGAAGCAGAACTGCATGCACCCCAGATCTCCCCCACCCCCAAAAAAATACAGGAATGGTGCGGCAGTCTCTAACACGCCATATCCCTTCTGAATCAACGGGAGTGACTCTGGGAATCCCTCAGTACACAGATAGTGGCACCTTTTTTAATAATATAATCGGGCCCACACAGAGTATGCTCAAAGCACACAGATCAGAGATTAGCTTCCCTACAGTTGCTCGCCTGGCAGTGTTATTGCCACAATAATACCCTTCATTAAAAGATAAAACATATATTAACAGGGAGATTTTTTTTTGCCCCTCCCAACCAAAATTGTCATCCCAGAGTGAAGGAGTGCATGAGAAAAGCCTCGGAGCTTTGTTGGGATGAGTCTTCAAGCCATTGAGGAAACCGAGTTGAAAGGTACCCCATGCGCCACTCCCTTCCCCGAAGGTGCCAGATCAGAAGATTCCAAACAGTGGCTGGCCTTATCCTAAGTACCCTGTCTATTTTGTTCTAACCACTGCTAAGCCTGAAAGAAAGAAAAAAAAATAAACAGCCTGAACACAAGACATACAGAGATCCTAACAGCTGTCACGCGGTTTGGGTGTCTCTCTTGTAATTTCTACATAAAACAAAATAATTTGTAATGACAGGGAACAGGTCAAAGATGTTTGCGTACAGGGGCTGCCCAAGATCTCCCCCCCCAAAAGTCTTAACTCGGGGTCCCCTATTTTATTTTATATTTATTTTATTTATTAAATTTGTAGGCCGCCTCATCCCCGAAGGGCTCGAGGAAAAGCATTTCATGGGGATCCAGGAAAAGCATTTCATGGGGATCAGTGGGTCGGAGTGGGCGGGTGGTAGATAGGAAAGATCCATCCATCAGGAAAATGAGTCTGGACGTAATCAATGGAGTTCTGTGTGTACATCGGAGACTTCACCTCTTCCCCAAGCCCCTGGGATAACAGCTGCATTCAGACATCACAACATGCTTCAGGCTCTCTGTGCATGGACGCAACGTCTCACACACCCCCTCCCCCATGGGCTTCCCCACTTAGGAACCCCTGAATCAAACTCCCAATTTGTTGCAACGTTCAGAATGCAGGCGCATGGGCAGGCTGAGTTTGCATCCTCCCCCTAAACTGGGTTTCTTCCGAGGTTTCGAACTCAGGTTTTCTGGAAGGAAACAAATTCCGATTTGTTCAGCGGCCTGCACGTGAGTGTCAGCGACAGTCAGCATTTGGGCAGAGATTTCCCAAACCAGGAAGTTTTGATTAGACCTTGGTCCGGAGGATGTGAGGCTCAGCCACATTTGTGCCCAGCAGGGCCAAAAAGGAGGGCTTGAACGGATTTTTCTCACTCGGCACCTGGAGACCCCGGAGAGAACAATGACTTGGCAACAAGTAGCCCAGGTTGACACTGCATTTCAACTGCTACTGTCCAATCCCATCCCACCACGTTTTTCTACTGAAGCACATCAAATCTCAATATATTCCCACCCCAACTGGTAGTGGAAAGTGGTGTCAAGTCAGTGCCAACTTGTGGCAACCCTATAGGGTTCTCAAGGCAAGAGGCATTCCCAGGTGGGTTGCCATTGCCTGCCTTTGTGTTATGATTATGGAGTTCCTTGGTAGTCTCCCATCCAAGTACCTGATCTGAGATTGCAAATGCCTTAGCAGACCAGGTACTCAGGAGCAGTAGCAGCAGCAGCAGCAGCAGCAGCAGCAGCAGCAGCAGCAGCAGCAGCAGCAGGAGGAGGAGGAGGAGGAGGAGGAAGAGGAAGAGGAGGAGGAGGAGGAGGAGGCCATTTCTTTCACATCCTGCACATGAGCTCCCAAAGGCACCTTTGGGCCACTGTGAGTAGCAGAGTGCTGGACTAGATTGACTCTGGTCTGATCCAGCAGGCTCGTTCTAACCAGGGCTGACCCTCCTTAGCTTCAGAGATCAGGCTAGCCTGGGCTCTTTCCCACATGCAGTCAAAGGCGCTGCCATATACTGAATCAAACCCTTGGTCCATGAAGCACAGCACTGTCTACTCAGACTGGCAGTGGCTCTCCAGGGTCTTAGACAGAGGGCTTTTATGTCACCTACCATCTGTTCCTTTTAACTGGAGAGGGCGGGGATTGAACCTGGGGCCTTCTGCATGCCAAGCAGAAGTTCTACCACTGTGCCACGGCCCCTGACCAGAATGGCACTATTACTAAATGGCACTTATACTAAATCGGATTGTTGGTTGCTCAAGGTCAGTACTGTCTACTCAGAGTGGCAGTGGCTCTTCCAAGCTCTCAAGGGGGAGTTCTTTCACATCACCTACCACCAGGTCCTTTTAACTGGAGAGGGCGGGGATTGAACCTGGGGAAGCGCCTCTTGGTGGAAAAAGCTTCTGCTTGGCATGCAGAAGGTCAGCAGTGCTTTGATGGTGTGTTCCTGCATGGCAGGGGGTTGGACTTGATGGCCCTTGGGGTCTCTTCCAACTCTATGATTCTGGGTCCCAGGTGCAATCCCCAGCCTCTCTCCGCAATTAAGCTTGGTTGATTCTGTCCAGTTGGGTTTGGACTCTGCTGTCATTCAGCTTCAGGCCAACTTAGTGGAGCTTTGCAGCCCAGACGGCACAGCCTAGATCCCGCAAAAGGGCAGAGGCGTTCCATCAGTCATCCTAAAGCCACAGGCAGGTAGGTAGGTCGGCTTGGGCTGTAATTGGTGCACACAGGTGCAAGCTGTAACACGCCGAATGCGAAGTGCAGGCAAGACTCTGAGATGAGAAATTATTTCCGATCTTTGGCAGCAGTTTATTTGATTTCAATCTCGTCCTCGCAGGCAAAAAAAAAAAAAAAGTCATGGACTGATTAAAATAAAAGTGGTGCCAGTAGGGGGATCGACACCCCGTGGGCACCGAAGAGGAAAAAACTTTTTTTAAAAAATCAGATTTAGTTCCCAGGTTTAAATGGCCGCTACAGTAAGAGATTGCTGGGGAATACGTGTGCGTCTGCTGATAAGGCGCAGAGCAATCTGGCTGTCCGCCCTCAAAAACACGCAAGTCCTGCAGCTTGAAAACCCCAACTTTTGTGCACAGATTTATGAAAGTCCTGCAAATTTACATTTACACTTGGATTATCTGATTTGCAGCTATTATCAACTGACAAGTGGAGGCCTGCGAAACTTTGCAGATTTGGCTTTTTTTTTTCGTTCTGTATGTGTCCCACCCTCCCTCCTGGCTTCAACATACTCCCATTCACATACAATATTCATCGACACACTAGTCCCATACAGAAGTCCTATATGCAGCCTAAGAGTAGTACTAGAGTAGTAAGAGTAGTACTAATAGTTTAGTAGTTGGACGCCATCTGTATTTAAAAATGGTTGCGATAATTTGAGCGCTGTATTTTAACTTTTTACTTTGTACGATTTTATTTATCCACTTGTTTACTGTTAATGTTGTGAACCGCCCTGAGCCCTCCGGGGGAGGGCGGTATATAAGTGAAACAATCAATCAATCAATCAATCAATCAATCAATCAATCAATCAAACAATAAATAAATAAATAAGAACTGAACAAGACTACTGTCAATGCCCACCTACAGTACTCTAGTCTTCTGGCAGCATTTCAATTTTCTTAAAAGGTGGAGTGTTCGTAAACATTCCGCAACACCTCAGAACATCTGAGCCAATCGCTGGGGACGGTTTATTTAATCAGCTGAAACGGCAGCACTTCCAGGGCGGCAGGATGAGTTTTCTCCAGCTTTTTTTTTTTTTAAGTTGAGCTTATCTGATCGTGCAGATAAAATTGCAAAACCACAATGCTTTTGCAAATCCATGTTCTGAGCTTAACTTTGATACCTTGGCTGGCTCCCTGTAACCAAAAACACTATCCCTAAAAGATTATCCAAGCAGGCTTTGCAATTATACAGTCAAAAAGATTATTTTAAAGAAAAAATTAGTGCAATTTAGTGTGTTGGTTGTTCTTCTTTTTCCTCTCCTTTTAAAGTGCTAAGCAATCCATGACTGACGTCCCTGAAGGACTACCTGCTTCCACAGAAACCTGCTGGTACTTTAGGATGTTCGGCTGACGGTTTGTTCCAGGCATTCCCATTCATGAACGAGGCTACTAGAAACAGAATCCTCTCATGGACAAAACTGTCTCATACTGACTTAGACCTTGTCAATACTGTCCAGAGTCTCAGCTAGGAGTCTTCCACGTTTCCCACTACATTACCCCTTCGGAGCCAGCGTGGTGTAGCGGTTAAGAGCAGGTGGACTCTAATCTGGAGAACCTGGTTTGATGCCCCACTCCTCCAACTGAGTGGCAGAGGCTTCTCTGGTGAACCAGATGTGTTTTCACACTCCTACATTCCTGCTGGATGACCCTGGGCTAGTCACAGTTCTCTCAGAACTCTCTCAGCCCCACCTGCCTCACAAGGTGTCTGTTGTGGGGAGAGGAAGGGAAAGGAGTTTGTAAGCCCCATTGAGTCTCTTGACAGGAGAGAAAGGTGGGGTATAAATCCAAACTCTTCTTCTTTGTCTTAATCGGAGACCCCGTGGATGGAATCTGGGACCTTCTGCACAGCAAAACAGATGCTCTGCCATTCAGCCACATGCCCAGCTATCTTGGAAACTTCAATTAGAAAGGTTAGGAGGAAAGGAAGGGTGTAAAAACTCTAACAAATAGCCATTATTTAAATCACCCTTCGACACAAATAATGGCTGTTTTTGCACAACACCACCTGTGCTGTCCCAAGCCAAGGATTCCTCAGCTCTGCTGTTCTCATAAACTAATGCTTTTAATGTATTTTATTTACTCGATGTGAATTCTATTTGTTTATTAACGTCTTCGCCTTGTTGCTCTTCAAGAATAGCTGCATGAGGGATCCCCAACCGTTTTGAGCATGCGGGCGCCTTTGGAATTTTGAGAGGAGGTAATGAATGCCTCCCCAAAATGGCCGCCACAGAAGGGGCAGCGAGGCTGAAAATGGCTGCCACAGGAAGTGGAGCCAAACATAGTGGCTACCTCCTCATTTTGAAAAATAATTTCAGGAGGGGAATGAAACAAACTAAGGAAAGCCTGGAGGAAAAAAGGGGCAATAAAACAAAGGGAGTTCTGAAGGGGGAATAGAACCACAACCCCTTTAACAGGCAGTCTTTAGGCAGCAGCTGGACAAATGCTTGTCTGGGATGTTCTAGGCTGATCTTGCATTGAGTCCCTTCCAACTCTATGATTCTATGACGCTTACTAGTCCTCCTGATTTTCCAGTGGCTCCTGCTATTGCTCCTATGGCAAGGTTTTTTAATTGGAATGACAGCAGTCCTGCCTTACAAAGGCCTCACCCACTTTCTGAACAGATTGACAGGTGCCAAAAGACATATTGGTGAATACCATAGTGTCCATGGACACTATGTCCATAGTGTTCATTGGGGGACCTTGAGTTGCATCCTTTCTCCTTTCTCTTTCATCTTTGGGAAGGGGGCTTTTCGAATTTCAGCCAGTTATAGGTTTATGATTGCACCCTTTCCCCCCTGATAGAAGCTTGCCAGGAACCTTGGGCCAGCCCACCCTGCTTTAAGATTGTCCTGAGGATAGAATGGAGGAGAGAAGAGTGATGTATGTCGTGTTGAGTGCCTGCTGGGGAGAAAGGTGAGGTGAAAGTAAATGAATAAAATGTACTCCAGAACCCCAATAAATTGCCACTAAGCTGGGAATTGTCCTCTTGTCTGTGGAGCACAATTAAGGATTCCAAGTTTGAGATGTTCTGAATAATCAATGCAACACCCCCTCCCACCTTAGAGATCCAGGATGGTGTAGTGGTTAAGAGCAGGTGGATTCTAATCTGGAGAATTGGGTTTGATTCCCCACTCCTCCACCTGAGTGGCAGAGGCTTATCTGGTGAACCAGATGTGTTTCCGCACTTTTCCATTCCTGCTGGGTGACCTTGGGCTAGTCACAGTCCTCTCCAAACTCTCTCGGCCCTACCTGCCTCACAAGGTGTCGGTTGTGGGGAGAGGAAGGGAAAGGAGCTTGTAGGCCACCTTGAGTCTCCTTACAGGAGAGAAAGGTGGGGTATAAATCCAAACTACTCTTCTTCTTAAATGGAGATGCTTCAGATTGGAGAGAACAGAACAGTCCCTTCCTGTGCCACCAAACTGTGACAGGAGGAAATCCTGCAGGCATCCATCCACCTTCAGGTTTGTGGCCTCGCAACAGAGAGTTTCTGTTCTGCTCCCACTGGTTTGTGCGCAGAAAGAGCCCTGCTCGGGCAGCAATGTGTCTGAACCTGCCTGAAGTTCTCGCTTGTTTTTTTCTTTTTAATTGAGATGTGCAGCTCGCCTGCGCCTCCGCTCTTGTGCAACGAGCAGCAGAATCAAACAATTTCGTGTTCCGTAATGGGCCTTTTCTTCCCAGTGACTCAGGCCTCTTTGTGGATTCACCTTAGGAGCCATGGCTTGAGTGCGGCCCAGCTAAATGAAAATAATTTTGACACTGCTCCCTGCCTAACACAACCCAGTGGAATAATTGGCGTGGTGGCTGCCGTAATTAAAAATACTTAAATTAACGTTTGGATGGGTTCTCACGCTTTAATTCTAGGTCAGCTTTAGGAGAAAGCCAGGAGGGTTATTATTGTTATTTTTTAAAAAAACCTTCTGGAACTGGCAATTTTATCTACAGAAGCCTAATTTACTGCCACATCAGCGTGAAAAACAGATAGCCCCACTAATCCGGCTTGCAAATCCATGGGCCCTGGACTTTGTAGAGGGGTATCTGAATTGGACTTTGCAGGGGAAAACCTTTGACTCTTAGCAGTCCACACAGGGCCATGTAAGTAGGGTTGCCAACTCCAGGTTGGGAAATTTCTGGAGATTTGGAGGTGGAACTTGCAGAAGGTGGATTTTGGGGATGGGGGCTCAGGAGGATATAGTGCTGCAGGGTCCACCCTGCAAAGCAACCATTTTCTCCGTGGGAGCTAATCTCTGTAGTCTGGGGATTAGTTGCAATTCTGGGTATCTCCAGGGCCCACTTGGAGGCTGAGATCCTTATGTGTTACCATATAAGCCAGCGTAGTGTAGTGGTTAAGAGCAGGTACATTCTAATCTGGAGAACCGGGTTTGATTCCCGGCTCTGCCACTTGAGCTGTGGAGGCTTATCTGGGGAACCAGAGTAGCTTGTGCACTCCAGGACATGCAGCTGGGTGACCTTGGGCTAGTCACAGTTCTTCGGAGCTCTCTCAGACCTGCCCACCTCACAGGGTGTTTGGGGGGGGGGGGAAGGAAAAGGAGATTGGAAACCCCTTTGAGTCTCCTTGCAGAAGAGAAAAGGGGGAGGGATATGAATCCAACTCTTCTTCTTCCTCCATGTAGTCTTCAGTTCTTAAAAAGATCGGCCTTGAGTTCTACTGAAGTTAGCATCAGGGATTCCAGCCTCCAGATGGGATTTGGGGATTCCTGGAATTATAGCTCATCTTCAGACTAGTGAGACCAGTTCTTCTGGAGAAAATGAATGCTCTGAAGGGTGGACTCGATGGTATTGTAGTACCCCACTGAGGTCTCTTCCCTCCCGAAACTGCATCCCGCAATCTCCAGGAGTTTTTCAACCCGGATCTGGCAATCCTATCGCCCCATCCCTCGCCGTGGCCAGGGCAGACCAGGCAACTGTAGTGGGACTTACGGCTTTTCACTCCTTCTCCTTGGGCTGGGACACAGGCACTTTGCAAGCCGCCCAGCTGAATGTGGTCCCACTTGCCCTGCATGGCGGCTTAGCAAGAGTTTTAAATAAGGTACGCAGGTTCAGGGCCATTCGCAGGGTGCTTTACATAGCTGCATAACAAAGTGAAAAGAAAAATGAGGAAGATCTCTGTCTTGAAAGGGGACAAACTGTGGTTGGCCAGTACTCCTGTCTTGCCTGAGGTTGGCTGGGATTTATTTATTTATTGGGAAAGTTCATGTGCTGCTTCTTTAGAGACCTCCTTCAGACGGCTGTGTTAACACGGGTTAACCAATAAAGTAAGAGAAGCTCAAGAAAGCTCAAGCCGATACAGAATAAAATCAGTTTGAATTTTATTCAGCCAACTGGGGCAAAAATAGTGTCAGAGGAGCCTAGTCAAAATGGCAGTGTGCTCTTACTTTTATAGCATTATAGCAGGTTACATTCAAAATGGCAGAAAAGAATACACCCCAAAATGCCCACATCATCAATCAATCAAACAGAAAGGTGGAGATTTTCCCTTTTCCCAAAACATTTGGGGTTGTCTAAGACCCTTATTGGAAGGTGTCGGCACCTGATTCTTTGATGCAAAATGAACTAGGGCCTGTTTCTTTCTTATCTCTATTGCCTTTTGTTGCCCTTCTTCCTAGACAAAGAGCCTAAACATTTTCATGTTTCTTTCTTCTGTCTCCTAGAAGAAGGGCAAATTCAAGGTATCTAGTCGGGAACAGTGAGACCTTAAAACAGTTAAGTTTGCACATTCTGTATAACTCTGAACAAGGGGCATTCTGTTGGGCTATCAAGCTTGCCTAGTAACAGGAAAAGAATAGATTCTCAAGCCTGCATCTTTACTTTGGTCAGCTACATTATGGTTGCCAACTCCCCATAACAGAAAGAAAGTAATGGGGGGCAAGAAGAAAACCTTTGCTTTTTCACAGAGTATATCCTCCTTATGCTTTCTGCGCCTACAGCTGTACCTGAACATTTCTTTCTGGAGGGCGGTGACTTTCTCACCTTCTTCCAGAATAGCTCCGGATGTCTCTCAGAATACTAAGGTGGACACTGCAAAAAGACAGCAGAGATAGAAAAGTTGTGTTCCTCAGACAGATATCCTTCTGTGCATAGATATACTCCAGGGCATCCAACACACTGACTAATAGGCACACTAATTGCCACACGTACCTTAAAAAAAGAATTATGTGCATCTATGTCAAGATTTTAAGCCCAGCAATCCCAAAGGTTCCGGATGAGACATGTGTGTTTGTGTGCTAACATCTCTAAATCACAAGATGGCATAAGTGTGCTCTTATGGGCAGCAGGGAGGGACATTTTTTAGATGTATTCATTTCCAAGAGTATATTTCTGCAACCTCACACTGAGAGACCTTTTACAATTTCACGGGACATTTAGGAATCTTGAGGAACCGCGACAGCGCATTTACCGAGGTCCTTAAATTGCGAGATCGGATGGTGATTCAGTAGAAATGCCTTTGCTGCGATCCCACAATTTAGGTATCACGGCAAATGCTCTTCCACGCTTCACAGTTCAGCCCATCACGCCGGTGTCCGTGGCTCGTGTAAGCACTAAGAACAAAAGCATTCTCAAAAATAAGTAAAATAAATAGATGCTGCTAGTGATTTCATCTGATGAACAATCTGGAGGAGTAGATGATCCTGATTCCATTGCAAAATCCAAGTTAACAGAACTTTGCACTCATCCTCAGTAGTTAAAAAAACAACCCAAAACCAATCCTTGATAATATATTTTTTAAAAGCCCTGCTAAGGCAACCAAACAAAAAACCATGCAGAATGCTAAATGTCGAGGCGGTACAGAGGAGCAGCAGTGGTGTAGTGGTTAAGAGCAGGTGCATTCTAATCTGGAGGAACCGGGTTTGATTCCCCACTCTGCCACCTGAGTTGTGGAGGCTTATCTGGGGAATTCAGATTAGCCTGTGCACTCCCACACACGCCAGCTGGGTGACCTTGGGCTAGTCACAGCTTTTCGGAGCTCTCTTAGCCCCCACCCACATCACAGGGTGTTTGTTGTGAGTGGGGGAAGGGAAAGGAGATTGTAAGCCCCTTTGAGTCTCCTACAGGAGAGAAAGGGGGGATATAAATCCAAACTCTTTTTCTTCTTCTACATCTCCAAATGCACGGAGCAACTCATGCCGGTCTTAACACCGCGTGATTGAAGAGATGCCAGTCCAAACTAGAATCCTATCAATAACTGCTTTTCAACTTCCTACTCTTTTTCCCCCTAGATTCGAGGAGGGGGTCGAAAAAGTGACCTGGCGGAGTCCCACTACCACTACCTCCGCTGTTCACGCTTAGCCATTCATGGCTAAGTGCTCCATTGTGCAATAATTGGGCTAACCATTACGCCTATAATCAACAGAAGAGACTCCCTGCCAAGCCTGCATTGTCCTGCTGCCCCCCTCCCCGCCCGGCCCAGGCGTCCGCTTAAGCCTCCTTAATGTCTTTCTTCTCCGAGTATCGCTTTTTCTCCCCCACCCCTCTCCCTATTTAATTCCACAGTCAAGTTCTCTTCAGGAACTTCCCCGCTGAATGGGCAGTGTCTGGCAGGGTAACCAACACCGCCCACAGCTGCAGGGCCACAATAGCTCCCTCCTGCTTGCGTTACCGCTCGGGGAAGAGTCGGTCACGGTGCCCTGCCCGAGGCGAACACTGGACCGATTCATAAAAACGTGCAGGGGGAGGGGCCTTCCAGCGGGATCCCTTCACCTGTTTCCCCACCACAGGACAGGGAGCTCAATGGAATGGGGTCGCGAGCGACTCTGGCCTGTAACGCAATCCCGCTGCCTGACAAGTCAATAAAGAGGCGACCCGCCCCTCCCCAGCCACACATAGGGAGCCAAGGTGAGAGGCAAGACGCAATTTGGATCGGCCTACAGCGGGGAGCTTAATGAGCCCCATTATTTGGCTATTGTGGGCAAACACTATGAAGCCGGTAATCTGAATTACCGGAGCCTGAATAAACTGGTCGCTAAATGGCACACGGAGTTCAAAATAATCTTTACAAAGGGCTGGCTTGTTTATCCTTTATGAGGAGGCTCATTGTCCAACCCCAAAGCCTGTGAAGAAGAAGAGACCTGGAAGGCAAATTATGAGCATTCTGTGCCTACAAATAATCTCTCTGGAACTATACAACTCTGCTAGGTTCTGAGCGAGGCGTGTCAACTACCGCTACCAATTTTTGCATAAAGCTGAAGAGTGCTGCTTTGAGAGAACGATATCAAACAAGAGTGGACAACAGTCTGAAGATCTGGATTGGTGCAGCTAACCGGGAGAAGAAGAGTAGAAGAGTTTGGATTTATACCCTGCTTTTCTCAACTGTAAGGAAGAAGAATCATAGAGTTGGAAGAGACCCCAAGGGACATCAAGTCCAACCCCCTGCCATGCAGGAACACACAATCAAGGCACCTTTGCCCGATGGCCCATCCAGCCTCTGTTTCAAAACCTCCAAAGAAGGAGACTCCATAAGGAAGTTCTTCCTAATGTTTAGGTGGAATCTCTTTTCCTGCACCCTGAATCCATTATCCTAGTCTCTGGAGCAGCAGAAAACAAGCTAGTTCCATCATCAACATGACATCCCTTCAAATATGTAAATATGGCTATTATGTCATCCCTTCACTTTCTCCTCTCCAGACTAAACGTACTTAGCTCCCTAAGCTGCTTCTGATAAGGCGTGGAATCCAGACATTTACTATTTTGTTAAAAGAAGAAGAGTTGGTTTATGTCCTGCTTTTCTCACGCGCGAGGAGTCTCAAAGCGGCTTACAACTCCTTTCCTTCTCCCTATCACAACAGATGCCTTGTGAGGTAGGTGGGGCTGAACGAGTTCTGAGAGAACTGTGACTGGCCGAGCAGAAGCTGGGAAATAAATCCAGTTCACCAGATAAGCGTCCAATGCTCCCGTGGAGGAGTGGGGAATTGACCCCCGTTCTTCAGATTAGAGGTCACCGCTTTAAACCACTACTACACCATGTTGGCTTCATGTCTCTCTCTTCCAATAGAGGAAAGGCCATGACTCAGAGGCAAAGCATCTGAAATCTGATTCCATCAGGCGAACCTGGCCCATCCAAGTCAAGGCAGGAGACTTACGGAAGTGATTGGACATTGCCTGTCTTGGCACAGTAACCCTGGACTTCCCTGGTGGTCTCCCATTCAAGTATTAACCAGGTTGACCCTGTTCAGCTTCTGATTCCATCAGGCGAGCCTAGGTCATCCAGGTCAAGGCAAGAGACCTCCAGAGGTGGTTGGCCATTGCTTGTCTTGGCATAGTAACCCTGGACTTCCCTGGTGGTCTCCCATCCAAGTATTAACCAGGGTTGACCCTGTTTAGCTTCTGAGATCTGATTCCATCAGGCGAGCCTAGGTCATCCAGGTCAAGGCAAGAGACTTACGGAAGTGGTTGGTCATTGCCTGTCTTGGCATAGCAACCCTGGACTTCCTCGGCACCCTTCCATCCAAGTACTTACCAGGGTTGACCCTGCTTAGATTCCAAGATCTGACCAGACAAGGCTAGCTTGGGCTATCCAGGTCAAGGCACCACCTAGGGTCTGATCCTTCAAACTAGAGATATTGGAGACTGAACCAGGGACCGTCTGCATGCCAACCAGGTGTTCTACCCCGAGTCACGGCCCTTCCCTGGATGTAAAATGTTGCAGAAGCATATTTCAAAATGATAGAAGACAGGTACCCAATGTCGACACTGGAGAAGTGAACAATTCAGTCAACACACGTTATTACTGGTTGAAGACAGGCGCCGTCTAAGTATCAAAAGTTACTGTAGTAAGCAGCTAAGATCTTCAGTTCAAATCTCAACTCTGCCATCAGCTCAGTAGGTGGCCTTAGATAAGCTTCTCCTGAAATAATAACGCTGCCTCCTTACAGGTCACTGTAAGGTTAATTATAAGACATTTAGCCATAAGAGACACCTTTGATGTGTGCGCGTGTTGGGCGGTGGGGAGAGTTGGATAAAGGCTGAACTATTAAGGAAAGGGGGACTTACTTCTTCCTTCCAAGACATTTCCTTAATTGAGGCCATCCCCCCCTTCTATTAACTCCATTTTTTGTGCTGTCAAGTCATAGGGTTTTCAAGGCAAGGGATAGTTGGAAGTGGTTGGCCATTGCCTGCCTCCATTTGTGTATGTGTGTTAAGTGCCATCAAGTTGCTTCTGCCTCGTGGCAACCCCATGAATTGCCTCACACAATGAACAACCAATGGCAGGCCACAGAGGGCAAGGCCTTCTCCTGACATGTTCGGTGAGAGAGTTCTGAGAGAACTGTGACTGGCCCAAGGTCACCCGGCAGGCTTCATGTGGAGGAGTGGAACTTCAAACCTGGTTCACTAGATAAGAGTCCGCCACTGTGAACCACTGCATCATGCTGGCTCTTGACTGCCCCTGAATGTGGAGGTTTCTTTTAGTCATCATAGATAGTAGGCACTGATGCACCTTATTTCCATGAGAACCAGCACGGTGTAGTGGTTAAGAGCAGGTGGATTCTAATCTGGAGAATTGGGTTTGATTCCCCACTCCTCCACCTGAGTGGCAGAGGCTTATCTGGTGAACCAGATGTGTTTCCGCACTCCTCCATTCCTGCTGGGTGACCTTGGGCTAGTCACAGTTCTTCGGAACTCTCAGCCTCACCTAACCTCACAACGTGTCTGTTGTGGGGAAAGGAAGGGAAAGGAGTTTGTAAGCTGCTTTGAGACTCTTTACAGGACAGAAAGGTGGGATATAAATCCAAACTCCTCCTCCTCCTGCTCCTCGTCCTTGTCCTCCTCCTCCTTCTTCATCGCTGTCTAGGCCTTTTAAAGCTGTCTATCCTCTGGCAGCATATTCCACATTTAATTTTGGCTGACGGTTCAACAGTAGACCATTTTCTATCTTTTGGGGTAAGACACCAGATGACTTTATTACTATAGCAGTGATTAAGAAGAGTGTTCTTAAAAAACCTATGCACGGAAAGCACAATACAAACAAACACACAAACACACACAGAAACAGGTTGACCAGAAAATAAACAAATAAACCAGTTTGCGACAGTGATTCAAGGCAGTTATTCCAAACCTTATTGGCAATTTAAGTACTGAAACTTCAAGCTAGTCTTTCCTAGATAGCCAATCTTAAATGCCTCCCCTACAGAGGCCGAATTAGTGATCTTGTGACTTGATAACACAGTACAAAACACACATGCACCAAGATGGTTCCCATCCTATATATTTTTTAAAAGTCCAATTTCTTAAAAACCCAGCAAACTAATAAGTCCTGGATCCATTAAGGATAAGATCTCTGCACCACAAATTAAATAAAACAATTCATTGAGGCCTGGGCTTGAGATAAACTAGATTTACTAGTTGACCTTTTATTCATTTGAAGAACAAAATTAGCTCTAATTGCATTAGAATAGAATCCAGTAAATTTCTTCTAATGTGGCATTTATGCAAGGGTTGCTGTAATTGTTTACTACAAAGATAGAAACGCTTGATTATAATCTATTTTCCACTTGGTTTTATTGTGCAGTCAGAGCACTTCAAGCAAACCCCTCGAAACAGAACACTTCCTTGTTCTCCTTATTAGGAGAACTACATCTAAACACTGACCTGTCAAACCGAATCGACTAAAATAATTCTAAATCAATTTTTAAACAATAAGAATGGGCCAACTCTATAGCACCCATGGTAAAGCTAACACCCAATTAGCTGACTTCATAAGTTTTAATTTATTACATCTGTAAGAATATGCACACGAATCAAAAATTCTGGAGGCGGGGAAGAAACCTTTCTTGGTGTAATGGTTAAGAGCAAGTGGACTCTAATCTAGAGAATCTGGTTTGATTTCCCCCGCTCCTGCACATGAAGCCTGCTGGGTGACCTTGGGCCACTCACAATTCTCTCTAAACTCTCTCAGCCCCACCTGCCTCATGAGGTGTCTGTTGTGGGGAGAGGAAGGGAAAGGAGTTTGTAAGCTGCTTTGAGACACCTTACCGTTGAGAAAAGTGGGGTATAAATCCAAACTCTTCTCCTTCTCTTCATATGATACAGGCACTGAATCACAGCAGGCAGCATTTCAGAAGAAGTATTCCCTCTGTGCAACTGGGAACTAGGAATGCCTCTTCTAAGATGGCTTCTGCCCCCAGCCATTTATGCGAGTACAGTACTTATACTCAAAATACCGGTAATTTACTTTTTAAAAATGAACCGCTGCCTGAACAGCTGTGCAAAATGAAATCTGAATTTTATTTCACTGTGTTCAAAAACAAGTTTTATACCACTCTGCAATCAATGGAATACTGACTGAGGTTTTTTCAAAGGTTCATCAGTTAGCTTCGATTCAACATTCATGGGCAGAATGCAAAGGCACAGCACAAAAAATGAAATAAAGAAGGAATGAGCTAGCCAGGTATTTAAGTTTGTCAACTCCAGACTCGGAAATTCCTGGAGATCTGGGGGTGGAGCTTAGTAAGGGTAGGGTTTGGGAAGCCCTTTGGGGGTAGGGCGGTTTATCAAATCGAATGAATGAATGAATGAATGAATGAATGAATGAATGAATGAATGAATGAATGAATGAATGAATGAATAAAGGGTCTCCACAGGGTACAATGCCGTAGAGTTCACCCCTAAGCTTGGTGCTCATTTTGCCAACCTTGGAAGGATGGAAGGTTGAGTCAACCTTGAGCCCGCTACCTGAACCAGATTTCCACTGGGACTGGACTCAGGTCGTGAGCAGAGCTCTGCAGCTTACCACTCTGTGCACACGCGCCAACAAACCTGGGCTGGGGACAGGGAAAACCCCGTTTCAGGGGGGAACTTCGCACGGCTAATGCCACTAAAGTGAGGCTGCCCCACGTTTCCCCCCTCCCCGAAACGGATTATTGGAGAACCGCTCTATCCGTGATTCTCTTGCTTTAATGTGTTTTGCAGCCACGAGCGAGCGAACGGCTGCCTCAGGAAGCGCTTTAAACAGCCACGCTTCCCGGGTTTTACTAGTCCCCGCCCACAGCCTTCTAGCGGAGGGAGGTGCATTTTTTTAAAAAAGCCATGTCTCCGTGCAAAGGCATGATGGCAGCTCACATTGCATCTGCGGGCTCCATTCGCTGCCTGCACGGAGGCATGCGAACGCAAAACAGGGGAGCAGGTTACTTTATCCCCCCAGCAACCCCCTCTCCCTGTGCTGTGCAGAAGGGGCCTGAGTTAAGCACTAGTTGTCGATGTTTCATGTTTTGTTTTATTGCCCATTTTATGAAGATATTCGGGTCAAACTTTTACTTCCACTTTTAAGGAGGCAGAACGAGTCGTCCAGTAAGCATAAAGTATTGTTTTTATTGAAAAGTCAGAATTAAGTCCTAATTAACAAAGTTGCAAAATTTTTTACAATTTGTTAAAAGTCTACGGGAGCTTAAACTCCAAGTTTAAATTTTGCACTACCATTGCACTACGGGAGCAGCAGTGGCGTAGGAGGTTAAGAGCTCGTGTATCTAATCTGGAGGAACCGGGTTTGATTACCAGCTCTGCCGTCTGAGCTGTGGAGGCTTATCTGGGGAATTCAGATTAGCCTGTGCACTCCCACACACGCCAGCTGGGTGACCTTGGGCTAGTCACAGCTTCTCGGAGCTCTCTCAGCCCCACCTACCTCACAGGGTGTTTGTTGTGAGGGGGGAAGGGCAAGGAGATTGTAAGCCTCTTTGAGTCTCCTGCAGGAGAGAAAGGGGGGATATAAATCCAAACTACTCCTCCTCCTCCCTCTCCTCCCCCTCCTCCTCTTCTTCTAAATGTGTATTTCTCTTTAGTTAGCCTTTGTTTATGTCAGTGAAGGACTGATTTGATTTGATTTGATTTAGTTTTGTAAGTAGATTGAGAGTCCAGGGAGAAACACCTGCCTTCTGAAAACTGTAAGGGTGGCACACAGTGTCATGTATTTATTATTTTTCAAACCATAAATATTCACAAAATAAGGAACATTTACCATCCATGCCCTGGAGAAATTCTGCTCTACCTAGTAACTAAGTTCGGAGCACTTAAACCTCAAGTAAGTGTGGTCGCTTAGTGCTCTCTCAGTTCTTCAGAGAGAACCATGTAGAAATTTTTCATGTCAAAATAGTCTGTCCCTGAGTTGGCAAATTCTTTACTGCAGGGAACATGAGGGTTGCATGACCAGAAGTTTGGATTTATGCTCCTGAGAAGAATAGGTGCTTTATTTAGATTAAATCAGTGTGTTTACATTTTCATAGCAGTAATAGCTGACAGAAAAGGGGCCGGGGGCGTGTGGTGGTGACGGCGGTGGGGAGACTACGAGTTTTTATATGCTGAGGAAGAATCTTTTAGAAAACACTGTTTAACCGTGGAACGCATTCTAACTGTTGCCAGCATACCGGGAGTTTCTGTATTGAGTTGGGAATTACTCTTAAATTTGGATGCTGGTATGTGTCTGAGATAGAACTGTGTGGCTTAGGAGCCTAAGGGACTGGACCACCTACAACAGTGGTGGCGAACCTATGATACGGGTGCCAGAGGTGGCACTCAGAGCCCACTCTGTGGGCACGCACAAACAGAGTGCCCCCCCCCGACATCTAGGCTGGCCTGGGCTGCTGGGCTCGATTATTAGCATTAAACCTAAGACTTGGTTTTGGGGAAGCAGTGCAGGTAACCCTGTTAAGCGCTGTTAAACCCCACTGATTTTCATGCAAAGAACTAAAGCGTGATCCTTTACCTGGGAGTAAGCTCGGTTCCTGGCAATGGGGCTTGCTTCTGTGTAAACCCGCCTAGGGTCGTGATTCACCCATTGGAAGAGTTGCACGGTTGCTTCAAAGGAAAGCACTGACTACCACCAAGCTTACTCCTGAGTAACGCACGCCTCGGAGCCAGCCGTTTTTTCTAAAGTAAAACCTCCATATTCAGGTTAAATTGCCGGGTTGGCACTTTGCGATAAATAAGTGGGTTTGAGGTTGCAATTTGGGCACTTGGTCTTGAAAAGGTTCGCCATCACTGACCTACAACATTACATTTAGACTACAGCAGGAAATAATTGGTCCACGGCTTTGGGTTTGACTACTAAACGAGCTGAGATTCCCTGATGCGAACGTAACGCTTAAATGCAGCCTGCTTAATTGAGGTTCTGTTTTTCGTGTTCTGCGCCTTTTGCACAATTTATTTGCATTAAACCACTTTGTTTACACTGTACATTAAGTTGTTTATTAGTCCCAGCAGCTTGGGCACGGTGCAGTTTGATGTTGTGTGTATATTTTTATAGCAACCAAGCACGCACAATTTTTTTAGCAATGCGCCAGCTGGCTAATTGGAACCTTTATTTAAATGAACGAGTTAACTTGCCTACATATCAATCAGATCGTCCGCATTTGACAACCAGTTGGGTCAATTTGCAGAAATCTCAACATGCCTTTGGGCTGCCACCCTGTATGCCAGGTTCCTCATTGGGATGCCCAGCAGTGTTTCCCTACTGGGCTTTTCAGAACGTGGGCAGGCCCATTGTAAGGCAGGCCTTGTTATTTGCTGCCCTCTTTCAAACGAAAGGACTTTTCATGGATGCAATAACAGCAGCAGCCACTAGAGGCTCAGGAGAACAGGTGGTTCCATCCCTCCTTCAGGTTTCCCATCTTTTCCTTTCCTCTTCACTTTTGCCTTCCTCCCCTTGCCTGGGCCTTCCTTTGTTTATTTTTATTTCACAAAACGAGGAGAGAGGCATTGTGGCAGCCATTTTTGGTTTGGCTCCACCCCCTGGGGCAGCCATTTTGAGGGGGCGCTCACCACCTTCTCTCAGAATTTTAAAGGTGGCCATGGGTTCAAGAAGTGTGAGGGCTCTTGTTGTTCCATTTCAATTGTACTGGTATAAAAGGTGTCCAGACTGGGAAACGAAATGATGGCGGGGTCGAAGCACCTTCCCCGCAAGGAAGGACTAAGGAGTAGGGTGCTTTTCGACTTAGGGAAAAAGACTAAAGGGGGTGGGGGAGTTCACAGAAGTTTTAAAACTAAGCACTGAGTGGGGAAAGCAGAAAGACAGACAGAACTTTTTCTCCCTCTTCCATAATACTAGAACTCAACTAAGCTGACAGGAAGTGAACTCAGGACGAAAAAGAAGTAATTTTCTCACACAAATGCACAATCACCTTGTGGAATTCACCGCCACATGACACAACAAGGCTCACTAGAGATCGTAAAGGCTTAAGAAGAGTCCCACTGGATCAGACCAGCGGTCCATCTAGTTCAGCATCCTGGTCTCACACAGTGGCCAGCCGGTTTCTCTGGAGGTCCGGCAAGAGGGCACAGAGGCCGAGGCCTTCCCCTGACATTGCCTCCTGCTACTGGATGTCAGGGGCTGACTGAATGTGGAGGTTATTTCCAGTCACCATGGTCAGCCGCCACTATCTTCCACGATTCCATCTGATCTCTTTTTAAAGCCATCTACGACTGTGGCCATCAACACAACCTCTGGTAGCAAATTCCATATGTTAATCACTCACTGTGCAAAGAAGTATGTTCTGAAGAGGGGTCTAGAACATTCATGATCATGATCTCTAAATGGAATCTCCATGCTGAGAGGCAGCATATCCATCAATACCAGCGGCTGGCTAACATTGTGGGAAACAATGCTGGACCACTGTCTGCCGTGGGTTTTTCAGGCGGTGATCTGGTGCTTTTCATTCCTAACCTTTTGCCCGCATCTGTGGCTGGTGATTTCAGAGGCATGGCACAATGAGATGTGCTTCTCCAATCGTGCCCTGGAGAGAAACACATCTTGCTGTGACATGTCTCTGAAGATGCCTGCCACATACGTAGGTGAAACGCAACGAGCTAAAATCACTAGACCAGGGGTCTGCACCCTGCGGTTCTCAAGATGTTCATGGACTACAATTCCCATCAGCCCCTTCCACCATGGCCAATTGGCCATGGTGGAAGGGGCTGATGGGAACTGTAGTTCATGAACATCTGGAGAGCCGCAGGGTGCAGACCCCTGCACTAGACCAGTGGTGGCGAACCTATGGCACTCCAGATGTCCATGGGCTACAATTCCCATCAGCCCCTGCCAGCATAGCCAATTGGCCATGCTGGCAGGGGCTGATGGGAATTGTAGACAATGAACATTTGGAGTGCTATAGGTTCGCCACCACAGCACTAGACCATGGCCATGCAGCCTGGAAATCCCACAACGGCTAGTTGATTCCGGCTGTGAAGCATTCGACAATACAGTGCCGGATATGATGGCAACCAAACATCCACAGACATCTTCAGTAGCTTGTTAATGCTGAACGAGAAGAAATGAAAGAAACCGGAAAGTGCCCCCTCCCCCCCACGTTTTTCCCAAATGGGTTCTCGGTACTCACATCTTGTCTTGACCGGCCCCCACTCTTAGAGTCAGCCTGGGGATTACTGGAGACGGTGCAGGAACGACAGGCTCCATTTTGATCTGCTGTAGAGAACACATGGAACTGTTAAGACACATCGCAGCTCGGAATGGAGGAACAGAAACATTCGTTTAGAAATTATCCCACGAAAAAAGGACTGACACCACTGTACAACAGATGAGAGTCCAACGCTGTCTTGGGGGTCCCTGTTCCCTGGCTCTGGATCCCTGTCTCAGTGGGGGGGTGGGGGGGGGCAGAAATGTTTTAAATACACATGAATAAAGATATTCAAAGGAATTTCAGGCATTCCACTAGCTATCTTTGGAGTAGGGAAGTAATTTTCCTCCAGGCTGGATTGGCCAGGGATCCTGGAGGCATGGGGGCAGAAGCGTAGCAAGGGGGGGAAAGCGCCCGGTGCGCTGGTGCATCCTCTCCCCCCCTCCCACCATGCCCCCATAGGGAGCGCGCCCGGTGCGTCGCACCCCCCTCCCCCTTGGAGCTACGCCTCTGTGTGTGGGCGATAACAGGAGAAGTAGTTGTGAATTTCCAGCATTGGGCAGGGGTTGGTCTAGAGCAGGGGTGTCCAACTCTAGTGCCCCAGATGTTCATGGACTAGGAATCATAGTCCATGAACATCTGGGGCACCAGAGCTGGACATCCCTAGTCAAGAGTACCTTGGAAGCTCCTTCCAACTCTCTGTTTCTATTATTTTATATACCACATAACAGTTTATCTGGGGTTGTCTTTGCGCTGAACTTCCGTTCTACCATTGTGGGCAAAAAGACAGAGGGGAAATTGGGTTTAGCTATGTTGTGAGCATACTGGCTTTTGAACAAGTGGATCGACCGAGCTGGTTTTAACTTGTTGTTTATAAAGTCTGTGTCTTTACTATGCCTTATTATGCAGAGAAATGGTGGGGTATAAATATTTTTTAAATAAACAAATTCAACTTCATGCATCCAATGTTCTTCTTTTCCTGTGATATAGATATTTCACAGGAAGGAGAAGGGCCTTCCAACCAACCAACCAACAAACCCCCTCCGAAACTGGGAACAGCTAGATGAGAATCACCAAGTGAAATCCCAGATTTCACCACCCTGGATTAGGCCAGTTCAGAGATAGGGAATACCTGGAGGTTTTGGGGGTGGAGCTTTAGGAGGGTGGGGTTAGGGGAGGGAAGGGAAGGGACTTCAATGGGGTATAATGCCACAGTGTCCACCTTACAAAGCGGCCATTTTCTCAATTGCCTCAATTGTCTAACGGCCACAGGTGTCAAAACTCGCAGCCCTCCAGATGTTCATGAACTACAATTCCCATCAGCCCTAGCCAGCATAGCCAATGCTCATGTTGGGAGGGACTGATGGGAATTGAAGTTCACAAACATCTGGAGGGCCACGAGTTTGACACCCCTGGATCTCCAATCACATGGAGGTTGGCAGACCTGCCCAGGATGCAAAATCCACTAGTATTAATTATTTATTCTGGCTTGCTGGATCAGAGCAAAGATCATCTAGTCTAGTGATGCATGAAGCTGCCTTCTACTGAATCAGCATCGTCTGCGCAGGCCGGCAGCAGCTCTCCGGGGTCTCAGGCAGAGGTCTTTCCCATCACCTCCTACCTCAGGGGTAGGGAACCTGCGGCTCTCCAGATGTTTAGGAACTACAATTCCCATCAGCCCCTACCAGCATGGCCAATTGGCCATGCTGACAGAGGCTGATGGGAATTGTAGTTCCTGAACATCTGGAGAGCCGCAGGTTCCCTACCCCTGTCCTACCTGGTTCTTTTAACTGGCCCCGCCAGGGATTGAACCGGGGACCCTCTGCATGCCAAGCAGATGCTTTACCGCTGAGCCACAGCCGTGCCTCCTCCCTGAAAAAGTGACCTGATTGTAACCAGAACCATTCAGATACCGGTGGGTGCACCAAGGGTAAGCACAAGATTTAATGGGCTTTCTTGGGGTATCTCTCCTAGGTTCTAGAATTCAGAGGTATGCTGGCTCTGCACATGCAGGTTCCGTTCTGTTCTTCTTCAGAGAACTCAGGACTCCTGTTTCAGTAGCAAAGGATATTATCCCACAAACTCATAAAAAGCCCTGCTGGATCGTCCCACCGAATCTGGCATTCTGTTGACACAGGGGTCAACCAGCTGCCTCGAGGAAGCCCACAAGGTGAGGAACTGCCACAGCATCCTCCCATCCGTCTACCCAAAAACTGATGTAAAGAGGCGAGGAGATATCTGTCACGGCTAGTAGCAGCTGTGACTAGTGGTCATCCTGACCGCTGTCTGCTTTTGATGGAGAAAATTCCACAGAAGTAGCCGTGCTACTCTGCTGCACAAGGAAGTCGAGTCTTGGCTAGCCGAACCATTTCATTTGGCTCACAGGGCTGCTTCACCGCTCGAAAGACCAAGGCTGGCCCTTGATGCTCTGGCAAGCCTGCTGGGGTTGAGTTGGCTCGCAGTGCAGCTAGTTAAGTACAACCTTAAGCTCCTTCCCCCTTTTCTTGCCTGGAACATCAGCAACTTTCTAGGTATAGACACTGTGGTTTGTTTGGGGTTTGTTTGTTTGTCATGCAGGCCCAAAAGATTGACTGCTTCCATGCTAGTGTACGATTGTCGCCCACCTGCTTGTTGCTATTTATGATGTCTTGCAACTACTCGAGAAACACCTCTACGAAGGGAACTATGGCACTTAAAAGTGTCAGAGCTGGCTGAGATGGCCAAGTTAACTCTGCTGCTTAAAGAAAAGAACTTAAATAAGACCGTGGCCAATTGGAAACCCTTGATAAAATATCTATTCAAAACAGAAAATAATAATAATAATAATAATAATAATAATAATAATAATAATAATAATAAGAATAAGAATAAGAATAAGAAGAAGAAGAAGAAGAAGAAGAAGAAGAAGAAGAAGAAGAAGAAGAAGAAGAAGAAGAAGAAGAAGAAGTTGATGACTAGCAGTTTCAAAGGTGAAACATTGTTAAAGTCAAATTCAATGACAATTTATGGACAACTGTCTATCTAAGCCAGTGGTTCCCAACCTGGGGGTATGTGGTTTTTAAAATAACCATGTTAAAGATGTACTTTCAACAGTAAATTTTTTTTTTAAAAGCTACGAGTTCTGGAATAACACTGGGTATCTGGGCCAGGAGAAGAGCATTTACAGTGGATTACCAAAGCTTCCCTAATCACCAAAGAGGTAAAGTCCAGCAATATAAGACTCCTTTGTAGCTCACTAAAAATACATTGTCAGTGGATTTGTCCAGTTTTATGTATAAGCAATACTTCTTTCACCTGAACTAATACTGGTAGTCATATAAGCCCCTTATTGCCATGTGCTGGTCTTTTTTTTGGGAGGGGGGGGTTAATCTTCAAGGGTTTAGCTTCTTTTCCACATACCTCAGGGCACCAACTGATAAAGCTCTAACTCTCCGTTTTTCCAGGACACCAGCAGAGCGGCCTTGCAAAAAATGAAAATCACTCAAGAGATTTAAAAGGGGGTGGGGGTGGATTTATTTTCAAAATCCTGACATGCAGCAAAGAGGAGGACTTTCCCCTCCCTTCAAAATATAGGGGGAGGGGGAAAAAAGACCTATCTCCGTTGAGATCAGTTTAAATTTTAATTCTATCTAGGGACTCTTTCATGCAGCCTAGCTTTAAAGTTTATCTTTTGACAGCGACTTTTCACCAAGGTAATGGGAAGCTTTGTCGGCGTAATCTGCCCTGGCTTATATTGCTTTCCCTAAAATACAATATATTTTAGGACTATAAAGAATAGACTTTTAATAGGGTTATACTGCCGCATTACCGTTTTAATGTGCCCCTGAATTTGAAAAATCAGAAAGAGAATACAAAAGCCACACCGAGAACCGGTGATGCGACCGGAGAAGAGCAATCGCTTGATTTTTGAGGAGATCTGTTTTAACAGCGCAATCATTGTTGGGTCACGTGTTCCATTTTAGGGTACAACCCATTAAAATGTGAATATTAAGTACCTGTTAACCCGTGGAGTTACCTGTGGAGTGTGGAGTTACAATCTGCAAAAACAAATCCACCTACAAACATGTGTTTATATATGCCAAGTTCCCCTCTAGGTAGATATAATACCCTCTGGTCAGTCGGCATATTAAAGAGATTTAATGGAGGGAGATGCCCAAATTTACAATGTTTATTTTAAAAAAAAACGGGGACTGAGTGAAAGTAATACAGGAGAAATAAAGAGAAAGGTTTCTGAGAAGATTAAAAACACAACCATACCCCTACTAAAATGTTCACTTCATCTCTCATGTCACCTGGTTTTCTCGTCAGCTCCCCAACCTCCCACTGGCAAGGCAACATTTATTACCTGTTAACTTACCTATAGCCCATCCTTGAGGCTCAGAGCAGCTTACAATTTCAATTCGCAATCATGCAAAAAACAATAAAGCCCTATTAATGCCCCCCCCCAATTAAGAAAACATTTGCAGCACAAACACTATTAAAATCCCTAGAAAATAAAATGGCCCTACAAGATCTTCAAAAAACTTGTAAAGACTTCTCCCCGCAAGGGTATTTCCCAAAAAGTTGGAGCCGCTACTGAAAAAGAACGGGGCTCTAATAGATGTCAATGGGGGACCATCTTAAGGGGCACCGTATTACAATGGATTAAATCAGTGGTTCTCAACCTTCCTAATGCTGCGACCCTTTAATACAGTTCCTCATGTTGTGGTGACCCCCAACCCTAACATTTATCCATTTTACAGATGGAGAAACCTGATGCAGAGAGTCTTAGGCGACCCCTGTGAAAGGGTTGTTCGACTCCCAAAAGGGTCCCGACGGGTTGAGGGCAGGTTGAGAACTACTAGATTAAATCCTATCTGGGAATGTCAGTCTCAGAAGACAATGTTTGGGGATTCCTGCCCTGCCCCATGGCCACTGACCTGTGGAGCGTCACGGGGGTTTCATCTTATCTCCCAGGCTATTTAATATCTATCTGAAGCTACTGGAAGAGATCATCAAGAGATATGATGACCTCTACCAACAGCTCATACAGGTATTAAATAGCATGGGAGACCTGCAAATAACAGAATATCTTTCTGTTCCACCTAATTCCAAAGATGCTGTTGATGTTCTGAACAGCCACTTGGGGTACGTAATGAGCAGGATAAAGGCGAACAACCAGTTCCTGCTGGTTTTGTGGCTCTTGACGTGGTTAGTGCTGGCCACTGCTTGCTGTTACTGACATACGATTCAATATGTCCGTAGGTTGCTCAGAGAACTGCTTGGAATAGAAATAGAACAGAAAAATTGTCTAAACAAAGAAAGACAATCCTGACTTTTTGGTTTTTTTACAATTCAATAGGGGACAGGTGTCAAACTCGCGGCCCTCTAAATGATATGATTGAAGTCTATAAAATTATGCATGGGGTAGAAAATGTTGACAGAGAGAAATTTTTCTCTCTTTCTCACAATACTAGAACCAGGGGGCATTCATTGAAAATGCTGGGGGGAAGGATTAGGACTAATAAAAGGAAACACTTCTTCACACAACGTGTGATTGGTGTTTGGAATATGCTGCCACTGGAGGTGGCCACTCACCTGGATAGCTTTAAAAAGGGCTTGGACAGATTTATGGGGGAGAAGTCGATCTATGGCTACCAATCTTGATCCTCCTTGATCTCAGATTGCAAATGCCTTAGCAGACCAGGTGCTCAGGAGCAGCAGCAGCAGCAGCAGCAGCAGCAGGCCATTGCTTTCACATCCTGCATGTGAGCTCCCAAAGGCACCTGGTGGGCCACTGCGAGTAGCAGAGTGCTGGACTAGATGGACTCTGGTCTGATCCAGCAGGCTAGTTCTTATGTTCTTATGTTATGGACTACAGTTCCCATCATCCCCTGCGGGCATGTTGCTGGGAACTGTAGTCCATAACATCTGGAGGGCCGCAAGTTTGACACCTATGCAATAGGGGAAGGGGGGAAAGATGACCCATAAAGCCCTTCCCCTCCTCACAGCCAATGCCCACGACTTACTTTTTCATGCTTGTGCTTTTCTTTTTCCTTTTCTTTCTTCTCCTTCTCCTTCTTCTCCTTTTCCTTCTCCTTCTTCTCCTTTTCCTTCTCCCGCTCCTTCTTCTTTTTCTTCTCCTTTTTGTCTTTCTTCTTCTCTTTCGGCTTCTCCTTTTCCTCAAACAGCTTCTCGGGAAGTATTGACGAGAGGGGGGGCAGGAGCGAGGGCAGCTTCAGGGCGGCCGGGGTGCTGAACAAGGGCAAGGGCAGATCTTTGGATGGCAGGAGAAGTGGAGCCGAGGAAACTTTCGCCTTGTCTTTGTTTTTATCTTTACCTTTCTCTTTCTTCTCTTTGTCCTTCTTGCTCTTCTCCTTATCTTTCTTCTTCTCCTTATGCTTCTCCGCTTCTTTTGGTGCCCCGCCCTCTTTCAGCTTCACCTCTTTGTCTCGGCTGTCAAAGAGTCCTTTACATTTTAGCAGATTTCGTAGGGGTCCAAATCTTCATCCTTCATCAGGTCCTTCCAGGGACACTTGCCCTCTTTGCCGCCTTCCTTGTCTTTCTCCTTGTTCTTCTCCTTCTCTTTGTTCTTCTCCTTGTTCTTCTCCTTCTGTTTCTCCTTCTTTTTCATTTTTGTCTTCAGCTCTTTCTTCAGCTTCTTTTTCACCTCCCCCGACGAAGCCAGCTTAGTTTTCTCTTCGTAAACCTTCAGCAGGGGCTCCGGGGTGGGCGGAGAAGCAGAAGGAGAGGAGAAATAAGAGAAGTTGGCCGGCAAATTGGCAGGAGCGCCCATGTTTGCCTTCCGAATGACCTCGTCGATTGAGTCATCCATTGTCCATGAAATGTCTGAGCTTGACGTTCCACCAGAAGGAGGAACTAGCGGGAGCCCGGGCTTATTTAAACTGCTGCTGGCCACAACGGAAACTTTTGGTGTCGTCGTCTCTGACACAGAAAGTCTTTTCGGGCTGGTAAAAATATCCCCCTCCGATTCCGACCCTGAAGAAAACTCAAACGGGTCGGGATCTCGTTCAGCACAAGCACGGGCGATGACGGCATCAATGGAGTCATCAATGGTCTTGTCGAGCACTGCCACTTTCTTAGTTGGGTTCTCACTGCTTGGTTTCCCGGGGTCAGCTGGGGCAGGGCCCAGTTTTACCTGGACGTTCTCCTTCCCCCATCGTTTCGCTTAATGCTGTTAACGGGGTCCGACTTGGCGCCTCCTGTTTAATTGCCACTGGGGGAACATGAGCTGGAACCAGCTCTTTGGGAGACTTCTCCGGGCTCTTGGCCCGGCCTGGCGACTTCTTCTCTTTGGGTCCGGTCTTTGGCGAGCGAAGGGGGCTTCCCATGACGGCTGGGGATGGAGACACTTTGGGCGTTTTAGTTTTCTGGCCCGGAGAGCTTGTTTTCCCCTTTGCTTTGGGCACAAATACTTTAGAATCCAAAGGTTTGGCCACAGGCAACTGGGATTTTGAAATGAGATCCAGAATGGGAGGTTCTGGAGAGGGAGGAGCCAGATCAGCGCTGTCCTGGACACAAACTGGGGAGAGCATTGGAGGGATCTTCTGGGTGTTGATAGAACTAAGAGGCTCACGAGGTTCCAGAATCCCCTCCTCAACTTTGATGCTGGATAATCTTGGCCGCTTCGTAGCAGGCATTTCCTCAGACTCCGGGCTCTCCAGCGGTCTCTTGCCTAGGTAATTTTTCATCGTTAACAGCCTCGTCTTCTTCCATCTCGCCGTCCTCTTCCAAAGGTACCTGCATGGCTTCTGCTGATGTTCCTCCATCTGTCGGCACCTGCTCCTCCTCCTCCTCTGTTGTAAGAAACAAGAACAAGAGAAGCGTCACTGGTAGTCTCTCTTGAAAGGAACGATTTTACGAGAAAACAAATTCGTGGGTGCCAAATCGCTCTCTTTAACAATTACAAATGAAGATAAGCAACTTAACTTAAGTATCACCCCACCTTAGCCGATTCCTTTACATTGGTGTGAAAGTTTTTGCTTAATATTTATTTTCTAAACCCATAAGCTACCATACACTGAATCAGACATTTGAGCCATCAAAGCCCATTCAGATTGGCAGGGTGTGGGCATCTCTCCTCCCTGCCATCCTTGCAAAGTAGGCTGGCACCCTGGTGAGCTACTCACATAGTGAAGAAGCATGCTGAGGTTAGCAGTTTCCAGCAGGTAGACTTTAATAGCAAGCAGTTTCCAGCACACTTCTCAACTCTCTCCTTCCTTTCCTTCTCCCCCGGCCTCCTCCCCTGCATCTCTTTCATCCCTCCCAAAAGGTTCCTCACCCCTTGGAATTCCCTGTTCCAGACAACTAGTGGCTGGTGGGCTGTCCATCAAGCCCTGCCAGTTCAGGATTGGCCCCTCAGGGCTCTGGGCCCTTTCCCATGATTTCGGCTGTGCTGGGGCTGTGGCTGGCCTCACCTTTTCCAGTGGAACAGCTGAGGCCTGCTCCTGCTGCCCAGGTAATCCAGCCAGTTGAAGCTTCTCTTAGCTTCCAGGAGGTTATGGTGTTTACTAGTAAGTCCAGGGGTGGAGTTACCAGTTGCAGGGCATCTTGCAGCCCCTGGGTAACTGTCTGGCTAAGGGAGAGGGAGGGAAAGATTTCAGAGTGCTAGGAGGCAGCCCCATCCCTAGGCACAGTGATACTCCAGGGTCTCAGGTGGAAATCTTTCACATCACCTACTACCTGGTCCTTTTAAATTGGAAACACCAGGAACCTTCTGGGTGCAAAGCAGAGACTTTTCCATTGAACCACAGCACCTCCCTCAACATATGAAGTTGCCTTATGCTGAACAAACAAAAGACGGGAGGAAAGACTTAACCCTAAAACAACAGGATTAAGTACCCAAAAGGTCAAGAACAAATGCACGTGTAAAGCCAACAAATTCAATTGTGAAAAATATATATACACAGCAGCTGAAAACAACACTACCAATAGGGTGCTTACTAGCCTACCTTACAAACATCTTTATACACAATGGTCACATACAAAATGATAACACAAAGGGACAAACAAATCCAGTTTCCAATCCTGATTAAATGTTTCTGCCAAATGGCCTTCCTCAGTGGTCAAAGTCTCAGCTCTGACAGTGGTAGATAGTTTTGCAGGACTAATCATAAATAATACTGAGACTTCCCCACATATTATTGGCTTTCATCAAAAGACAGAGCATTGACCTGGTGTTGATTGTTCTCATAAAAGACAAGATGGTGCATTTAAACCAGCCACAGTATCATAGAATCATAGAGTTGGAAGAGACCCCAAGGGCCATCAAGTCCAACCCCCTGCAATGCAGGAGCACACAATCAAAGCACTCCTGACAGATGGCCACCCAGGTCTCTTTAAAAACCTCCAAAGAAAAAGACTCCACCACACTCCAAAGTAGTGCATTCTACTGTCAAACAGCACTTACTGTCAGGAAGTTTTTTCCTGATGTTTAGGTGGAATCTCTTTTCCTTCACCTTGAACCTATTACTCCTGGTCCTAGTCTCTGGAGCAGCAGAAAATAAGCTTGCTCCCTCACCAACAGCAGAAAACAAGCTTGCTCCCTCACTAAACATGGCTATCATGTGACCTCTTCTCTTCACCAAACTAAACATCCCCATCTCCCTAAGTCTCTCCTTGTAGGGCAAGGATTCCAGACCTTTTACCATTTTGGTTGCCCTCCTCTGGACCCGTTCCAGCTTGTCAATATCCTTCTTCCATTGCGGTGCTCAGAACTGTACACAATCATGTAACGATGCCAGTAAAATGCCTGGGGCATGTACAACAGTTGTAAGGTCTTGACTTTTTGGGTGCTTAAGACTGCTCTATACTGAATCAAACCTTTGGTCTATCAAGGTAATCACTGTCTACTCAGTCTGGCAGCAGATCTGCAAAGTCTCAGGCAGAGTCACGCCACCAACAATGTGATCTTTTTAACTGGAGATGCTGAGGGTGTGGATCCCAGGACCGCCTGGGAACTTCGAAGTGGCAGCCCCGTTATACATCTCCCAAGTCAAACAGAATTAGGAAGGGATGCATCCCAGCACCTGAAGTCCAAGCTCCTTATCCTGCCAGCATGGCCAATTGGTCAAGGAGCAGCAGTGGCGTAGGAGGTTAAGAGCTCATGTATCTAATCTGGAGGAACCGGGTTTGATTCCCAGCTCTGCCGCCTGAGCTGTGGAGGCTAGGTGTGAGGGATGCAATTTAGCTTTTCACATAATGAACACATGAATCTGCCTTATACTGAGTCAGACCCTTGGCCCACCAAAGTCAGCATTGCCTACTCTGGCAGGCAGCAGCTCTCCACTGTTTCAGGCAGTGGTCTTTCTCCTCACCTACTGCCTGCTCCTTTTCACTGGAGGTGCCAGGGACTGAACTGGGGACCCACGCAGATGTTCTACTACTGGACGTATTACCTATAGCACAGAGGGGTCTGCAACCCAAGTGCTCTGATTTCACTGACTACAATTCCCTACTGCTCTGCCAGCATGGCCAATTGGCCTTGAAAACCCTTTGAGGGGTCACAATAAGTCAGCTGTGACTTCACGGTGCTTTCCACCTCCAGTATCTGCGCGTCTTAATGCTCTTGAGAAGAAGCAACACCTTGATGCCGCCTGGGAAGAAAATTGGCCATGCTGGCTGGGGCTGATGGGATTTGTAATCTATGAACATCAGGAGAGCCGCAGGTTGTAGACCCCTGCCATAGCACATTCCCCCTCCCCCCAAACGAATGCTGGTCACCTGAATTACAAACATGTCCTAGAATGGGACATCTGGGTGGCAGTACACCACTGGGCCCAGGCTAGCCTGATAAGAACATAAGAACATAAGAACTAGCCTGCTGGATCAGACCAGAGTCCATCTAGTTCAGCAATCTGCTACTCGCAGTGGCCCACCAGGTGCCTTTGGGAGCTCACGTGCAGGATGTGAAAGCAATGGCCTTCTGCTGCTCCTGAGCACCTGGTTCATGGAAGGGCATTTGCAATCTGAGATCAAGGAGGATCAAGATGGGTAGCCATAGATCGACTTCTCCTCCATAAATCTGTCCAAGCCCTGATCTCATCAGATCTCTGAAGCTAAGCAAAGCGGACCTTGGTTAGTAGTTGGATGGGAGACCACCAAGGAAGTTCAGGGTCAGCGTGTAAGAGGCAGGCAATAGCAAACCATCCTCTGAACCTCTTGCCTTGAAAACCCTTTGAGGGGTCACAATGTCAGCTGTGACTTCACGGTGCTTTCCACCTCCAGTATCTGCGTGTCTTAATGCTCTTGAGAAGAAGCAACACCTTGATGCCGCCTGGGAAGAAAATCCAGGACTATATGACCCCCCCTTCCCAAAAAAGTACATGATTTTATTGCTTCGCCAAACATAAAAAAGTAAAATCAAATTCTGAAACTCTGCAAAGTCTTCCTTTCTTCTGAATCCAATTTAAAGGAACTCATTTGGAAGCATTCCCCCCCTCTCTCTCCAGGCCTTTGGAGGGAATGCTTCTTTCCCTCTAAAATGTGTCAATGCCCCGATTTAGGAGAGTTGAGTCAAGAGCCCAGTCAGTCAAGTGAATCTTGGGTTGTAGCATCACAAATTAAGTAAAGCGAGCTAACAAGTCAAGCTTCTGCCAGGGCCCAGAGGATTTACAGCAGCCAGGCCAGAGTGGAGACTTATGCCCGGGGATAAAGCCTGAGCTGGCTGTGCAAAAGAGGAAAGTGTTACAAAGTTCGGTTTTGCTTGGCTGGACATCCGTATTTCTCTCTCTCTCTCTTTCTCTCTCAAAAAAAAGAACAGAACAGAAGAAGAAAGAACGAGCAACAGCAAATTGTTGTTGACTCAGTTGACCACCTGCTAGAAATAGATGCACATTGCAAATTCCACACATCTGATTCAATTGCTATCGGATAGATCATGGGAATGAAATCTACTCTTGTGCTCCTTAGTGGTGGGGATTCAAAGAGAAATTAGCTATTCTGGGAAAATACTGCCATAGGTGTCTTTCATAGGTGTGGGTCTTGGCATTAGGTATCAGGCCAACGCAGAGGTGAAAAAAAACAGCGCCCAAAACCCTTGCCTTGTGGCTAGCAGCCATGTTTTCAACCCTTGTTCAGGCAGAGGAGAGAGACTCCATTTTTGATTAAAAAAACCCCAGAGAATCAAGATCATTCCACACTCCATTAAAGAGGCGACTACATGAGGAAGCAGCTTGAAACCCGCAGGAATCTGGATACATTCAAAAGCAGAAGATTCTCATCCTACGACTACTCATATGAAGAAAAGAAGATTGGTGATGAAACCTTGATATAATGCTTGCTTTCTCTACCACAACGAGTCTCATAGTGGCTTACAACTTCTTCCCTTCCCTTCCCTTCCCTTCCCTTCCCTTCCCTTCCCTTCCCTTCCCTGTAAGCGACACCTTGTGAAGTTGGTGAGGCTGAAGGAGTTCTTAGAGAACTGTGACTGGCCCAAGGTCACTTAGCAGGCTTCATGTGTAGGAGTGGGGAAACCAATTCACCAGATTAGAGTCCACCGCTCACGAGGAAGGAGTGGGGGATCAAACCTGGTTCTCCAGATTAGAGTCCACCGCACCATGCTGGCTCTCACACACAAGGCCATGATTAATGACCAGTGTTTGTAGGCAATGCAGCCTGCCATGGAAAGGAGTCCTTTGCAATTAAGAAGAAGAAAAAGAGTTTGGATTTATACCCCACCTTTCTCTCCTGCAAGGAGACTCAAGGTGCCTCACAAGCTCCCTTCCCTTCCTCTCCCCACAACAGACACCTTGTGAGGGAAGTGAGGCTGAGAGAGCCCCAAAGAACTGCAACTAGCCCAAGGTCACCCAGCAGGAATGTAGGAGTGCAGAAACACATCTGGTTCACCAGATAAGCCTCTATCACTCAGGAGGAGGAGTGGGGAATGAAACCCGGTTCTCCAAATTAGAATCCACCTACTCTTAACCACTTCAGTGATGGAAGGAACAGCCAGGCTTAATCTTAGTTCTTTCTGTATTATTGCATGACACTGCACGCTCAATCACTTTCAAAGTGCACTTTTGACGCTTGGATTTTCCCAGCGGAATAGCAAAATCCATTTTCAAACAATTGTGAAGGTGGATTGAATGTGCATTATTCTGCATGTGTGGAAGGGGCCTAACAGGTAGAAAATGCTTTGTAGAGTTACCAACATAGTTAGTGATCTCCCGCTGTTACACCTGATCTCCAGGTGACAGAAATCAGTTCACCTGGAGAAAATGGTCACTTTGGAAGATAAATCCTGAGGATAGTGGTGGAACGGTTCTTATATCTCCAGATGTTAGGACTGTTGGCTCCCATCAGCCCCTGCCAATTGGCCATGCTGGCAGGGGCTGATGGGAATTGTAGTCCATAACATCTGGAGTGCCAAAGGTTCGCCACCACGGCTCTATGACATGAATGCTCCACTGAAGCTCCTCCCCTCCCCAAACCTCCCCCTTTTCAGGCCCCAGCCCCCAAATCTCCATGCATTTCCCAACCCAGACCCTTTCCACACAAATCCCCCAAAAGTTTATAAAATGTTTTCAATCCCCCCCACCTTTTACCATGATGTATGTCCGCACTCACCCTTTCAAAACGATCCCTGGCTGTCATTTTGTGACCCCCCCCCCCTTTTTAGTATGATGCTCAGTTGATGCTTTTGTGCTTCACAGCTTCACGCTGTGATTCTCTGAGCCTGCTATACTTCATACTTCAAAGATTAGCCCCCTCTCCAAACTCAAGAAACTCACAGAAATGGTGCAGGGGAAACAGGCAAGGGGAAAGGGGCGAGCTCAGAAGATGGTGCCGAGAAGGAAGATCAGGGAAGGCGGAGAGATGTGGGGAATGCCTTGAAGAGATGGCACAGGCAAGTGAAGCCTTTTTGAAAACATTTCAACTAAAGAACCATCTTAAAAGGGCATTCGCTTAAAACATTTTGAGGCTGCAAATAAAACGTTTGGGGAGCCAAAGGGGGTGAAAACAACGCAGAACTCCTTGGAGGAAATGTTTTAAAAGGTTTGTGCAGAAAGGGTTGATGTTTACCCAACAAATGTCCCATGGGCTTCTAAGTGCTAACCAACTCCTGTCTCTGTAAAGATGAGGCGTAGAATGCCGCAACCCCCCCCCCGCCCCCCCCGCCAGATTAAGACGTAAATTGTCAAGAACTGCCTTGGATGCTACAAGGTGGCAGTGTATAATTTCTACATACTTTATCAGACAGGCATTTGATTCTATACTAGCTTTTGTTGATTTCAAAGTGCTTCAGATATTTCAACACATTCCTTATGGGCAGGGGTCTGCGACCTGCGGCTCTCCAGATGTTCATGGACTACAAATCCCATCAGCCCCTGCCAGCATGGCCAATTGAGGCTGCAAATAAAACATCTAGTCCATGAACATCTGGAGAGCCTGCTCATGGGGATACACCGTCCATTGTTATTGAGAGTTGTTGTGCTGTAGCAGTAAGTGTTGGACTAGGATTTGTGAACCCCAGGTCTGAGTCCCTGCTCTGGGAGTTCCATTCAGGTTCGAACCCCCAGTCTGCCGTGTAAACTCGCTGGGTGACTTTTGGGCAAGATGTTGAAGGCATGAGCTTTCCAGAACCAAAGCTTCCTTTGTCAGATACAGGGGAACTTCTTAAACAATTCTCACCCTCTCCTTGCCCCTCAGTGTTCCCTCCGGCCTGTTCCCCACAGAGTTTCTTTTTATCCTGAAACCTGCATTGCGAAGAGAATGAACGTCCTTTCGGAAGCAATGACAAAGGAGAGGGGGAGATGCTCAGACGCGAAAAGGGCCTGACGGACAAAATTGCAGAGCCGAGCAGGTTTCACCGGCTGCTTGCAACAGGCTATGCTCCCGACTTGTCTCCTTTACCTGCACCTTCGTGATAAATCAGGCTTCTTTGACCACAAAACTCCATCAAGGATCCGCGCTGTATTCCTTGTTTAAACATATTTCATTTCCTCCGCCCCTCTCCGTTAAAAATGAAATTATTAGCAAAGACAAGGTAATTAGGCACTGACAACTCACACGCCGCGGCCAATCAATAACAGAAGTATATTAGCTGGGCTGACAGTCGTGTGACGCTGATGGGTTATAAATGGTTCGCGGCTGACCTGAGAAAACGCTGCAGTTTCCCTAACATCCCGCACAATAAGAAAAGAGGAGAGAGACAGAGCGAGAGAGAGAGAGAGAGGGAGAGCACGCGCACCCTAAAATGCTATATAAGCAAGCTAACCTGAAATGACACCTAGTATTATAAATGGCCTAATCTATATGTTAATATGGTTGTATCACATAACTGCAGCAAGACGCAGATAACAATATGACTTTGGGGTTTCTATGGCTACCATCCTGGGTGAACGCGCCAGAAAGCGCCTCGTTGCTGACACCACACAAGCTTTCCGAGGGCTCCTCTTTGGTTATTTATGATATGATTTATGACAACGACAACATCTCCCATTTTCTCCCCTCGTCAGATACAATAAATTGCCATCGTTAATCACCGCTCTCGGTTCGGACCCGATTACAATAGTATAATAGGGGCACCGCTATGGTAATAGCGTGCATTAGGGTGAGATTTCTCTCACAACCCGCTCGTCCTCGATAAAAAGAAATATACGCGCTCGGAGATCGTCTGAGACAACGTCGCTATCTGGAGTATTTCAATAATCTTCTCTTCGAGTGCTTCTGGGTCAGGATTTCGGAGCCATCTCAGATCCTCTGCCGATCGGCCGAGGAAAGGGTCGTGTTTGATGATGTAAAGATTGGAAACCCGGGCCTTTTACTGCACTCGAACACATGGTCGGTGGAGGGTATGCTGTCTGACAGAGGAGGTTTAAGATCGTTGCCTTGTCAAGAGAAGTGGATGGTCAGCTTTTCCACTCTGCTTAACAGCATAATTTCGGGAGAGGGGACAGAGCTTTTCATACGAGAAGGACGGGTCTTTTCTTTTTCAAGAAGTCACTCATTTTAAATGTGTCCATGTTCCAGTTCCAAATGGAAAAAGGCAATCAATTTCGCCTGGCCTTGCCATTTGCTCTGTGCCACCTGTATTATTTGGATGCAAGGGAAAGACCACAGGGAAAGGGAAGGGGCAGACAGCAATTTGGCTCAACAAAGGAGGGGGAGGACAAACCACCCCAAAATGGCCAGATGCCAAGAATTCTGAAAGGCTGGACAGGCAATGGATGCGCACAGGTAATGCCTTCAGAATGAGGTGCAGAAATGTAGCATTATGCAACTTGATGTACCTTATTGGCAACTCGAACGCAGCCTACGCAAGGACCTAGTTCTACTGAGTGGCCACACCTCAATCTGGCCTGTACAAATTCAGTAGGGGACCTCATGACTGGACGCCTGTTCCACTGAAAAGAAAACTCTTGCATTTAGAAGATCAACAGAGGGAGAAAGTTACTTCATTTAGTCAAATGGAACATGTGGGTTTGTTTTCCAAGTCTGCAATCAAAAAATAAAAGAAAAAAAGAGAGCGGGAAGTTATCTAACATTTGCAAAGAAGTTACAATTCTATTACTGGACATAACTGTAACTTCTATCGATGCAAATATAAGATGAACACACACCCCAATCTTTCATACATAACCTTTTTTTAATGGAGTTGTGTTAAATTCAGGGACACTATTTTTTAAAGTTACTGTGGAAGAATTAAACCTCCATCCCATCATTCCAGTTTTCTATCAAATGAGATGCCATGGGTACCACGGAGATCCCGAATAAGGAGGACTCATCTCAGTGAGAATTAGGGATTAGATTCATATGAATAATATATCTCTCAAAGCTCCAAGAAGACCTCTCCCTAGCTGGATAAGCAGGGGACATGTTGGAAAGGGAGGTTCAACACAAATACATGTAAAATGATGGATGCCAGGGTAAAACAACCACAACCCTGGAATGTACATGGGCAAAGTGTGAACAGGTGGCGACTCTTGCCTGGAACGCTGGCTGGATGGGGTCTCCATGCAACTTGGTGGCACATTTTTTCTTCCTAATCTGCCTTGAGCCAAGAGGAAAGGCAGCGTACCCATATTTTAAGACATCAAATATTAATTAAGAAATAACCTAGTGGTCCTGAGGCAGCGAATCACACAGTTATGCTCAGAGCGAAAGGGGACTTCCTTTTTCCTGTCCGGGATCTACTTTCCATCAACATCGTTGGGTGCCCCTAAGTTACAACATTCTGAGAAAAACGTATCTCGTTCAATTTTCTTTATCTCGTTTTACAACTTTATAAACCTCGTTCATGCCCCGCCTCTGAAAAGCTCCAATCTTCATAGCCTTTTCTCACAGAAGGTGAGACATTCCTCTAATCCTTTGGGTAACTCTTTTCCTGCAGCTTTTCTAGTGCTACAACGTTCTTCGAGAGATGCAGTGACCATACTCGACACTGTATTCGAAATGCAGCTGCACCATACAGATACGCAAAAGCATGAGTTATGGGCCGTCTTGCTCTCAATCCCTTTCTAATAATATTTAGCACACAATCTGCCTTTTGTGGCGCTGTTGCACACAGCGTTGATGGATTTGCTCAGCTATCCCATGATCCCTTCCCTGGTCAGTCACCACTTGTTTACTCTTTATCAGTGTACATTACAGAGCTGTTTTTGTTTTGCCCCAATAAGAACCATTTTACACTTATTCCCACTGTGAGTGCAATCCAGGGTGGAGTGAGGGAATGGAGCTTTGGAAGTGGGGTAGGGCTGCTCCAGCATGGGTGCCCACTCCACCAGCGTTAAGGGGCAAATATGCTGGCGGAGGAGCTATTATGCTGGCAGCAGAGCACTGCGCACCGGCATGACACCTGAACCCAGAAGCTACCACACGTAGTGGGGCCCCTCCGCCACAGGAGCCTGAACCAGCAGGGGTGGGGATGGTTTAGAGGCATTCCTGGAGGCAGAGTTTCCCAGTGCAGTTTCAGCCTGGGAACGTCTCCTTTTTGCAGCACAGACTTACACCACCAAAAAGGGTGGCATAAGTCATTCCTGGCTTCCCCAGAAGAGAAGAAGTTCTCCGCCAGTGCCTGCACTGCCAACCGCCTCTTTGGCTTCTGCTCTTCCACCCCCATCCCGGATTGGGCTTCCCATCTCACTTTCCAGAAAGTCCTCTGCTTTCCCAGCTTAGAGAGATCTTCTTGGAGCTTTTCATAAGCTGTTTCGATTCCACCACACTGAGTAATTTGGAATCATCTACAAACCCAGAGGTTTCTCTGCTCATTTCTGAGGACCGACTACATAACGAGTTCCTAACAAGCAAGAGTCCTGAAACCAAGTAGTTTTCCCAACAACCACACAGCACTTACAGGGAACATCTGATGTTTAAAGCCTGCGGGGGACCCATTTTGACTCAGGATCACAGCATGGGGAGAGAGGGTCTCCTGCCTTTCTCCCTGCTTGGTGTCTTCTTCAGCTGAAATGGCTCTCCCGGCGGGGGTGGCGGTGTTTACTTCCCCCATTTTGAAGCTGAACATGCACAGACTACTCTACGTGCAGCTCCAAAATTATGCCGCGGTTGTGCATTTGTGGGGAAAGTGAGTCGACCCCTCCAAAAAAGTGTCAAGAACTTCAGCCCTGATTCCTGATCATATAAAAATGGCAGAATTTCACAGGATATTGTACCAGTTCTATTTAATTAATAAAACTGGTACCATATCCTGTGAAATTCCGCTGCTCGCCACCACTGCAAGAACGGACCATGTACTCCTGCTATTGTTTCCTGCAGTTTAACCTGTTTCTAATCCACAAAGCAACCTGTCCTCTTATCCCGTCGCTTCTGAATTACTTGGAGCCATTTCTTCTTGCCCCTCTTCCTCACTCTTGGCAAGTCCAAAACACCGATGCAGATCAACGATTTCAAGCAATTCGGACTTGTGACTGCCAGCCTAGTTGGAGAAACCATCCATTGCTAATACACATATTTCAATTACAGCTGAGGCTCCAGAAAGTGGCTAACTCGGCCAGGGAACGGGGACCAGAGAGAAATCAAACTAAGGTGCTTCAAATCTAAGGGGAAGACAAATATGTGAAGGGGGTGGGGGTGGGGTGAAAGGAGGAGAGACAACAAGCAAACAGATAGGAAGGAAGGAAGGAAGGAAGGAAGGAAGGAAGGAAGGAAGGAAGGAAGGAAGGAAGGAAGGAAGGAAGGAAGGAAGGAAGGAAGGAAGGAAGGAAGGAAGGAAGGAAGGAAGGAAGGAAGGAAGTTTAGATCCAGGAGCATTTTTCATATTTGAAATGGGTAGGAAACCATGGTTTAAGAGATCAATGTTGCCGCACACTTCCACAGTTGGTGGCACCATATTTGATTCACACGCCTGTTGCACGATTCCCTCGCAAACCCAATTCAGACAGCACGGTGAGAGCGGCTGTGTGAAAAACCTGGATGGACAGATATTTAAAACTGTGCAGTCCACCCTTGTCAACTATTTTTGGCAGCAAAGGAAACATTTCTTATGTGCACGTACAAGTTGCTCTGCTCCCACTAAAACAAATTGATAGCATCTCTATAAAGAAATGACTCTCTCAATACATATGGTTTGCTTCTAGCACACTGCATCAGACGAAAGTATTCATAGCTCAATTAGCCAAATATCTTCCGGCACAGTATAGACAGGATCTAGGCAGGGCAAGAACCGCAATGACGCTACTAATAAAGACGATCCTGCCAATGCAGGTATTGAACTCTTGTGGTTCTGCCCTTAATAGGTTCCCTTAGCTGGAATGTCTTGTTCACTGCTGAATATTGATAGCATTCCTTGGGTTTATTGGGAGTTGGACATTTGTTGCCAACTTTCTTCTGCACCCGCCTACATGTATCGCCAAGAAGGGCATCTGGATTCTGAACCCACAATGGGGTAAGGAAGAGTCCAGGGAGGGGAGCATGGGGATGGGCTTTAACCTCTGAGGCATACGTGTCAAACTCGTGGCCCTCCAGATGTCATGCTGGCAGGGGATGATGGGAACTGTAGTCCATAACATCTGGAGGGCCACGAGTTTGACACCTGTGCTCTGGGGCATCCAAGAGGGATCTGAAGCTCTGGACATCTCCAAAGCAAAGGACAGGCACTGCAATTCAAAGGGCAGGAACCGCATTGTTTCATACAACAGCCAGTCAAATACTCCCCAAACAACTCTGCCATCTCCCCTGCCTCCTCGGTCATGCAGTTCATAGCTTTATTGCCTTGGAACATGGAGACTCCACCTAATTACTGACAGAGCTCATGAGAGCCAGCAAGATGTTGTGGTTAAGAATGGCAGACTCCGATCTGAACCGGGTTCAATTCCCCGTTCTTCCACATGAATTCGACTGTGTGATTTTGGGCCAGTCACCGTTTGCTCAGAACTCTCTTAGCTCACTCGAAGGCAGGCTACGACAAACCACCTCTGAGAGTCTGTTGCCGAGAAAACCCTACAGGGTCACCGTAAATCATGGTGATGGCAAACACACACACACACACACACACACACACACACACACACACACACACACACACACACACACACACACACACACACACACACACACACACACACACACACACACACACACACACACACACACACACACACAAGCAGATGAACCCCTCCCTCCATGAATTTGTCTAATTTCCTTTCGACGCTAACAAAGTGATTTCTGCAAGTTAGCTACTGATGCCAGAGTCCTGCTAATCGACAGCTACTGCAGTCAGCCATCAGGATGGTGCATGTTAGAAAGTGTCCTTAGATGGCATCTATATCATTCAGCACTGGTTTCACATAGATGTGCCCACCCTAAGGCAGCAAGGTGGTACGCAGGTCCTTGGAAGCGATTCCTGTCGAACCTAGTTGGCCTTCGCTCACATGCATGGGATTGGGCTCTAGGACAATGTGCCGAAAAGGAGCATGTCAGGTTCAAGAAAGTCTGCGAATAAATAACTGAGAAAAGTTCAGACGAGTGGCACTTTAAATCAACCAAGTTTTTATTCTTGGTATAAGTAGAGAAGAAGAGTTTGGATTTATACTGCACCTTTCTCTCCTGTAAAGAGACTCAAGGTGGCTTACAAGCTCCTTTCGCTTCCTCTCCCCACATCAGACACCTTGTGAGGCAGGTGGGGCTGAGAGAGTTCTGAGAGAACTGTGACGAGCGCAAGGTCATCCATCAGGAATGTGGAGTACGGAAACACATCGTGTTCACCTGATAAGCCTCTGCCACTCAGGTGGAGGAGTGGGGAATCAAACTTGGTCCTCCAGATTAGAATCCACCTGCTGTTAACCACTACACCACTCTGGCTTCAGCTGTGCATGCATACTTCTTCAGATACCAAATAACCGTTTGCCTGGTACTCACAGTAAAAATCACCTTCAAGCAACTGGGAAGATTTTGCAAAGTGAAAGGGTTGATCCCATCCACCTAGACTTGGAGAAGACCCTTATAAACTATGAATGGCATATGCAAAAAGGCAAGCTATTACAAAAAAGGAGGCCAGTAGGTTCGAAGTCAAGTCGAGCAGTATAGATTCTGGAAGACCTGGGTCAGGGAGGAAGCCCAATTTCTTAAGAAAAACAACCACATTTTCCTTACTGATCTGACTTTCCCCAATGCCTGAATGGGCTCACAGATACTTACAGCGCTGACTTTCTGAAATGCTCATTGCCAATGAATGTTCCAAATGCCTGTTTCAAAATGAGCCAGCATAGCGCAGCGGTTAGAGTATCAGACGAAGATCTGGGAAATCCAGGTTTGAATCACCACTCTGTCACTCTGCTGGGTGACTTTGAATCAGTGACTCTTTCTCAGCTTAATCTACCGTCCAGGGAGGTGGCTATAAAGATCAAATGGAAGAGTGGAGATTCATGGCAACAACTGGGGACCATGTCTGGGGACCCCTGAAGCTAAGAAGAAGAGTTTGGATTTTGCTTCCGAAAGGAGTCTCAAACAGGCTTACAAACTCCTTTCCCTTCCTCTCCCCACAACAGACACCTTACATAGGTGTCAAACTCGCACCCCTCCAGATGTTATGGACTGCAGTTCCCATCATCCCTGCCAGCTGGCAGAGGATGATGGGAACTGTAGTCCATAACATCTGGAGAGCTGCCAGTTTGACACCTGTGCTTTGTGAGGTAGGTGGAGCTGAGAGAGTTCTGAGAGAACTGTGACCGGGCCAAGGTCATCCAGCAGGCTTCACGTGAAGAAGCCAAAACATGTTGAGAATACAGGCACCAGTGACTTTTTAGGGCTTTTGCACTACGTAATGTGTGAGTTTTAATTGTAAACATGGCATTTTAATTGTGCTGTGAGCCGCCCCAGGCCAACATGGTCAGGAAAGGGTGGGCTGGAAACCAAAACAAATAGACATGATATTATACTATATAGTATTATATCAAACTGAAAGTTCTATAGATTTGCTGAGTTTTATTAGCAATCTGGAACATTTTGGTACCCTCGATTACCAATCACTGTTCTGAGTAATTGGGAAATGTGGCAACGAGGAAAAGTGTATTATAAATCACTTGGGGGGGGTGGCTGGCAAGAGGGTTGTTCATTTTCTCATTTATTTCATGCACTGACCCGTCTCCTCCCGTCTGTTCTATGAAGAGCTCTGAGCAGCATACTCAACGCTCCTTTTCCTGTTTTCCTGTGGCGTAGGTTAGGCTGAGCGTGTGTGACTGGCCAAGGTAGACCAGTGAGCTCCTGCAGACATTACACCCGCTGTCCTGCACAAGTTTTGAGAAAGTATACCATAATGAGGAGAGGGGGTGTCACCCTACTACCCTGATCTTATCACTCTGCGGCATCTCAGCCCTTTTCTCTTTGTGTTGTCTCTGGATGGCCTTGCCTTCCCCTATTTTCTCTTTCCACCCGTTCCCCCATCAAGTGTCCCTAGGGGTGCGGGTGAGGCCGGGAGGGAATTATCAGGCGGCGTGATCTCCTCTGCAGCTACACAGCAGCACCTCTCCGGCGGCACTCAACAGCCATCTGAAACCGGAGAGGAGAGGCCTACTCTCTCTGTCAGCTTCAAAACGCTCCTGTCAGCACCGCCCCCCCCCCTCCACCCCAGTAAAGTGCTACAAGAACGCCAGGCGATCACGCTGAGTAATAATTCTGCGGGCAGTTTTCTCAGTTGAGCGAGCAGCGCAAATTTAGAGGGCATGGGAAAAATTAAAACCACATCCAACTCCGAGGCCTCTTTGCGGCAGCGGTGGAGGAGGGCGACAGAAACCTACTACCTCTCCAGCCAGGGAGGGGGCTCTTGCGTCAGTGCAACACTGGAAAAATGAACCTTTCCCCCAAAGATCAAGAACTAAGAATTCTGTAGTGGGAACGAGCCACGGAGTTAGTTTATGAAGGGGCGAAAACATGAAGGGAAAAGGAATAATCAGTAACACCCTCTTTCCAAAAGAGCCAGTGTGGTCTAGCAGTTAGAGTGCCGGACTAGGAGATCCGGGTTCAAATCTCCACTCTGCCATGGGAGATTCGAACCTAGATCTCCTAGTCCAGCACTCTGACTGGGAGTTCGCCAAGCGCCTTTGAGCTACTCACATTCTTAGTCTAACCCAGGGGTCTTCAAACTATGGCCCTCCAGATGTTCAAGAACTACAATTCCCATCAGCCCTGCTACTTGGCCATGCTGGCAGAGGCTGATGGGAATTGTAGTTCCTGAACATCTGGAGGGCCATAGTTTGAAGACCTCTGGTCTAACCGATCGCACAGGATTGTTGGCAGGCTAAAATCAAGGACAGGACAATGTATTTTTTATTTATTGATCAATCTTATATCCCGTCCTATCCCAGAAGGGCTCAGGGCAGGTCACAACAGATCAATACATTAAAACATTAAAAAATAGGACAATACAAAAATTAAAACAATACTATGAACGCCCGATTAAACTGTACAGTATTAAGTTACTACTAAAAATAGATGGCTGAGTATAGTTCTTAGATCATCGTGATTTCCCCCTTCCTCACCCCAGAGGCCAAATGATGTTAAGCTGCTTTGGGTCCTATTGGGGTCCTATTGGGGAAAAAGACACGATATAAATAAAGTAAATCAGCCCCACCCACCTCACAGGATGTTTGTTGTGTGGGGGGTGGGTGGGAGGGAAAGGAGATTGTAAGCCCCTTTGAGTCTCCTTACAGGAGGGAAAGGGGGGGCTATAAATCCAAACTCTTTTTCTATGTGCCAAGCAGATGAGCTATGGTTGCTCCCCAAATGTGAAGGCAGCTCAATAGGTCCACATGCATACTTGGAAAATCCTCCGCTTCTAGGAAGTGGCAAATTAACAGCAGGGCTCAGATGTTACACAGCAGTAGGGGCAGAGAGGAACTCCACTATCCTTTTGTTTGTACTTTCCTGTATGCCAGATCTCAGATCTCAAGCAGGCCGCGTCTCCCCCTTGCTCAGACGCACAAGATCCCCGATTTGCAAAGAGCTGACGTATTTTGCAGCAACACAGGAGATGATTTCGCCTTTCAAATCAATCTGCCGCCTGGTTTTGCTTATGGAAAAGGATCCCCCCCCCCTCCCCCAAAAGTCCACAACTTGCAACAGAAGATAACTCACTTGCTGAAAGAGGCACACAGAGCGAAAAAGTCCATTTTAAAACCAAATCTGCAGCAAGGCCTAGTTGCTCTGAATGACCTTGACAAAAAATGGGGAGGGGAAGGGGAGAGAGAAAATCTCAGGACCTGGGGCTCTAAAACTATTTTAGACTGAGCTTTGAATAATTGTCCTACAATATGAGTTTCCTGATTAATTGCTTAAGATAAGGTCTCCTTTTCCTTGCCGGCCTCCCGTGGCTCCCCCATTTCACTTCCCATAATCACTTGTGTCTCAGTTTTCTGTACATTGGGAACAGCTAAGAAGGAGAGGGAGAGAGAGGGGGAAAAAATGAGATACACAATTCCATTACTTGAGGATTAGCCAAAAGATAACCCTAGGTATTCCATTACTGACCATTATTTGAGTAATTATGCAATCAAATTCAGTCAATTTGAAAGATACTCTAATTGTTTTCCGAGGTTTGTTCGCGCTGCACAGTCGACCAAACACACAACAGTAGGTTCAAGTTGGAAAGGAGAAATTAAAAAGTACCGGGGTCTGCTCCTGGAAGAAAATAAAAATAAAAGCGAATTAGGCCGCCGAGGGGCCGGCTGCCTACAGAAGGGAGTTAAGGATCTAGACTGATCAGATTTGTGGCCCCCAAACAGCCTCAAGGAGAACTGCAGAATTTAGAGATTTTCCAAAGGTGACTTTTCTATTTACCGCGTGCAAAACTGATATGCAGACGGGAGCTTTCTGGGAGAGAGTCAGGGCATACTTTCAAAAGGACGGAGAAGAATAGGTTCCTTACAGCCCCGAACCTGCCTGAGTGTTACCAAACGTGACCGAGTTCCCAAAAGGCAGCATCACAGACAGGAGAAGGGAATGAATGCAGCTGCCTCTCATTTAAATCGCGTCCTCAAAGGGCTTCTATCGGTGTGAATGACAACAGCTCCCACTTTCGACAAGAACTTAAGGCCTCTGCAAAACAGAGGCAAGAAGGTTAAGAGCTGACATGATAGCCATGTTCAGGTATTTGGAGGGATGTCATGTTGGTGAGGGAGCGAGCTTGCTTTCTGCTGCTCCAGAGACTCAGACCAGGAGGAATGGATTCAATGTGAAGGAAAAGTGATGCCACCTAAACATTAGGGCTGTCAGGGCTGTTCGACAGTGGAATGCACTGCCTCGGAGTGTGGTGGGGTCTCCCTCTTTGGAGGTTTTAAAAGAGAGGCTGGATGGCCATCTGTCAGGAGTGCTTTGATTGTGTATTCCTGCATTGCAGGGGGTTGGACTTGATGGCCCTTGGGGTCTCTTCCAACTCAAGGATTCTATGACTCTAAGACTCATGAGATAGAGCTGGCCTTCACAGAATCTGCTTGGGGGGTCCAAAATATTGTTCTACCAGTTGCCACCTCTGCCAGGGACACTAGATATAGAAATCAGGGGGAAATCCCAGGTTCCTTATAAGGTAGAACAGGGGTCTGCAACCTGTGGCTCTCCTGATGTTCATGAACTTCAATTCCCATCACTGGCCATGCTGGCAGGGGCTGATGGGAATTGTAGTTCATGAACATCTGGAGAGCCGCAGATTGAAGACCCCTGAGGTAGAAGTAGAGTTGACAGCTGTGGGTTGGGTAATTATTAGAGATCTGGGGGAGGGAGGCAGTGCCTGAAGAGGGCAGGGTTTGGGGAAGATGTACAGTTTTGAGCCTGTCTTCCTCATAAGGTATACTGAGACATTCTTCCTGAAAGTATCATAACGACACTTCTGCCCTTTTTATGACAGATTCATGGAGTTCTACACACTGAAAACTCACGAGAATTACTCACATTGTCAATAGCCAGAAATCCTGGAGAAGCCACTAGAAGCCTGTCCTTGCCATGGATTGGCACAAAGTCCGAGGTCAGAGAAGGTCCTCTAACCGGGTTGGATCCCCACTGCTCCACATGGGCCGGGGAAATCTAATCTGGAGAATTGGGTTGGATTCCCCCCTTCTCTGTGTGAGCAGCAAACTCTAACCTGGTGAACTGTGTTTGATTCCCACATCTTCCACATCAGCAGTGGACTTTGATCTAGTGAACCAGGTTCGATTTCCCACTGCTGCGTATGAAGCCTGCTGGAGGACCCTGGTCCACTCTCAGCTCACGCGGGGACAGCAGATGGCAAACCACCTCTGAGCATTTCTTGCCTTGAAAACCCCACAGGATCGCCATGGCTCAGCTGTGACTTGAGGGAACTTTTCACCACCACCTGTTGTCCAATTAATCGGATTAGGATTGGGAACATCATCCAGGTTCAAATCCACCCATCAGGCATGGAGCCGGCTGACCTTCAAAGAGTCCTTCCCTCCTAGCCAAAGCTACCTCACAGGACAATTCTAATAGAGAGACTGTGTGGTATAGTGGTTAGTGTCCAAATTAGGATCTAGGAGACCCAGGCTTGAATTCCCACTCTCCCTTGAAAGCTTGCTGGGTGACCCTGAGCCAGTCCCAGACTCTCAGCCAAATCTACCTCGTGGGGTTGCTGCAGAGGGAAAACGTAGCCTGGTGCAAAATCTGCGTTTTCCATGCCCCCCGCCCCCCCCCATAGGCAGCCACCCTCCCTCACCATGACCAAACAATGTTTTTTTGTACCAGGATGTCTCAAAGTCACCATCACATTATAGAACATGCCCCAACTCACAAATCTAAACATAGCAATGGTCCGTGCCACACAGCGGAAATACATTTTTCACAGAGGGGAGGAGGAGGAGCATTTTCTGCCCCCATGTGACTAAATGGCCACAGCCCGGGGACATTTGACCCCATATATCCCCCTGGGCGGTACACCCCTGGGTTGCTGTAAGGATAAAGCGGAGAAGATAAGAACGGTGTAAACTGCTTTAGGTCCCCACTGGACAGAAAGAAGCATATATAAGAACATAAGAAAGAGCCTGCTGGATCAGAACAGAGTCTACCTAGACCAGCACTCTGCTACTCGCAGTGGCCCACCAGGTGCCTTTGGGAGCTCACGTGCAGGATGTGAAAGCAATGGCCTTCTGCTGCTGCTGCTCCTGAGCACCTGGTCTGCTAAGGCATTTGCAATCTCAGATCAAGGAGGATCAAGATTGGTAGTCTTAGTTCGACTTCTCCACAAATCTGTCCAAGCCCCTTTTAAAGATCTCCAGGTTAGTGGCCATCACCACCTCCTGTGGCAGCATATTCCAAACACCAATCACGCGTTGCTTTGCTTCATATGAATGAAGCAAATAAAATAAATAAAATAAAATAAATAATAATAAAACAATCAGCATAGATGCTCCCCTCAGTTCCTCGGAGGAAGCGTAGGACAAAATGTACTAGAGAAATTAGGGTTGCCAGCTCCTGCTTGGGAAACATTTGGAGATTTGGGGGGTAGGGTCTGAGGAAGGGAGAGACTTCAGTGGGGTACAATGCCGAAGAATTCACCATCCAAAGCAGCCATTTTCTCCAGGTGAGCTGATCTCAGTTGCCTGGAGATTAACTGTAATAGAGGGAATTCTCCAGGCACCTCCTGGAGGCTGGCATCCTTAAGAGAGGGACAAAATTGTGATTTACTACTTTTGGTTGCTTCTACTCTACACTGTCTTGCCAAAAAAATGCCCAGTTTAGTGTTTGCTTCTTCTGCAACTATCTTGGCTCATCAAGCTGGAATATTCACTGGGATGCCAGCTAAGATTTCAGCTCTTCATCACGTCACTCTCTGCCTTTGAAATTATTAATCAGCTTGTTTTAATTTTAAGATTTATAGCTCACTGCATGTCATAAACCTCTGGGTGGGCGCAATCTCGTTATTTAATTTATCCCTGCAAGGTAAGTTGCGATTCCCCAACCCCCACCCCCACTCTCCCCAGTCAACAGATCGGGAACTGAAGATCGAGATAAGGGTCTTGCGCAAAGCCACCCAGAGAGTAGAAAGCCAAGACTGGATTAATTAACTAATTGAAATGCATGTTACCGAATCTCGACAGGAGGCAATATTTTGAGGATGTTCAATGGCAAGCGTTGCTTTCTTTTAAGCAAACAATGGAGCCCAATCACTCAGCAGTTGGAAAACACCCTTAAATACGTTGCATTCATCAATAAATAAGCACAGAGAGTTTCCAAACTGGGCTGGGGGGGAAAAGCAGGCGCATAAAAATACGAATTGAGGATTTAAGAACTGAAATACTTTCCCATTCTTTTTCCCAGCCTGCAGAGGCCTAATGCTGTATGATGTATCATCGAAGGCTTTCATGGCTGGATTCAACTGGTTGTTGTGGGCTTTCCGGGCTGTGTGGCCGTGGTCTGGTAGATCTTGTTCCTATGAGATACACCTCTGAAGATGCCAGCCACAGATGCAGGCGAAACATTAGGAACAAGATCTACCAGACCACGGCCACACAGCCCCGAAAAGCCCACCACAACCAACTAATGCTGTATATTTATTTATTAAATTTATATCCCTCCACACCTCCACACACAACCACAGTCAGGTTCGGAGTAGCTCACAGCATATAAAATCACACACTGATAAATAATCAAACAGATAAAGTACTATAATCAACATATAACTTCAGATGGTGAAGGAGGAGAAAATGAAGAAGAGATGGATTTATATCTCCCCCTTTCTCTCCTGTAAGGAGACTCAAAGGGGCTTACAATCTTCTTTCCCTTCCCCCCCCCTCCCCACAACAAACACCCTGTGAGGTGGGTGGGGCTGAGAGAGCTCCAAAGTACTGTGACTAGACCAAGGTCACCCAGCTAGCATGTGTTGGAGTGCACAAGCTAATCTGGTTCACCAGATAAGTCTCTATAGCCCAAGTGGCAGAGCCGGGAATCAAATCCGGTTCTCCAGACTAGAGTGCACCTGCTCTTAACCACGACACCACGCTGGAGAGCACCAATAATAAATAAATCACGCTATAAGAAGTTCATTCGGTTTACGGTCGTGATGGTTGGTGGTTAATGGTTGGGAGCAGTCAAGAGTTGTAGGCCCTACACCTTTAAGCCACCTATCTTTAACGTGCAATGAAAAAAGAAAGCCAATTACTGTGAACGAAAAAAATGCAACCTAAAAACAAGCTAGTCCCAGAGTTGCAGTGAGCCTTTCTTTAAAGAGGCACAAGATTTTTGTCACGAGTTCAGGCCGCCCTCCCTGGGTCGGAGGAGGCCGGGAGAGACTTATGGCACAGAGCTGTGAACTGTGGATAGTCTCATGATTCGGTTAGAATCTCCTCAGCCGTAGCCGGGCAACTTCATCCAAGTTGGGATTAAAGCCCCTGCTTGGGAAGCTTCCCTTTTAATGGATAAGAGGGCACGGCAGAGCACGCTCCGCCAGCCTCCGCCACCGCTTCACGTTTTGCCGATGCGCGAGGGCTGGAAAACGGGGTGGGGAAAAGGGGGCGGATTATCCCCTGGCTGCAGCTTGCCATGTTGAGAAACACCCAGCCTATTAATCTAGTTCCATGCCAAAACAGTAAAGCGGTGGTTTGATTGAATCCTATTAGCAACCATATGCCTAGCTCCCCCCCCCCCCCCACCAATGATTGGCCTGGGAATGCTGCAGAGAAGTAAATGCAAAGACTGAGGGAGCAAATGGTAACCTTAAGGTTTCTAGATGCATTCAGTTGTGTCCTTTGCTGGACGGGGTGTGTGTGTGTGTGTGTGTCGCGCTGTTTTGCCTGGGAACAATGCCCGAGGTTTTAGTCTCCTTCTCGGCAATTTTGAACACAAACTTTTGAAGCTCGGGATAGGATGCTCTTTCGAGCCCCAGCCCTTTCATTCTTTGTCAGTCCCAGACAGTCGGTGTTGAATTTCACCGGGGCATCGCCAGTGATTCTGAACAGGCAGCCGGTTCACAAAAAGCTAAAAAAAAAAGGACTACGGCATTAAAGGTAAAAGTGGTGGGTGTGGCGATATATGATCCATATTTAAAAATAGCCACTTGACTGGTTTGCCTTTAGTGGCTGAGAAAGCTTTTGCAAACTGGGGGAAAGAGTTACACACATCCCTCCCCGCTTTCGGGCTGTACAAATGACTGATCTAAGTATGTTTAATTGAGTGGATTGGTTGTTGCTGCTTTTAAAAAAAAAACTGGATTAGTCTTGGGTCCATAAAATAGTGCGCTCATATCCCACTTTTGAAACCATGAGACCATCGATGCAGGCAAAAAACAATGAGAAGCGATGCATCAAAGCTTTTTATTCAACAGAAGAAGAAGAAGAAGAAGAAGAAGAAGAAGAAGAAGAAGAAGAAGAAGAAGACGACGACGACGACGACGGAGGAGGAGGAGGAGGAGGAGGAGGAGGAGGAGGAGTTGTTTGGATTTATACTCTGCTTTTCTCAACCATAAGGAGTCTCAGGCTGATTCCGCATGGGCCAAAAACAGCAGTGTGAAAACGGTGTGAAAATGGTTTAAACGGGTTTAAAGTGATGTAAAAGGGTTTATACTGTTTTCACACTGCTGTTTTTGGCCCATGCGGAATCAGCCTCAAAGTGGCTTACAAACTCCTTCCCTTCCTCTCCCCACAACAGATACTTTGGGGCAGAGAGAGTTCTAAGAGAACTGTGACTGGACCAAGGAAACCCAGCAGGCTTCATGCATACGGGCAGGGAAACAAACCCGGTTCACCAGATATGAGTCCCCCTCTCATGAGGAGGAGTGGAGAATTGAACCTGGTTCTGCAGATTAGAGTCCAATTGCTCTTAACCACTACACCACGCTGACTCTCATAAATTCATACATACAAAAATTCAACAAGTCTACCTGGTAGCAACAGACTAATCCATGGGGGAGGGAATGAAAAAAAATGCAAGCACTACAGGAACACAGTCTCGGGTTATACGAATCCTGCACATAAATGTGCAAAAATTGTTGTAGTGATAGAGTTCATAATCTCTGAAGCTAAGGAGGGTCAGCCCTGGTTAGTAAGAACATAAGAAAGAGCCTGTTGGATCAGACCAGAGTCCATCTAGTCCAGCACTCTGCTACTCGCAGTGGCCCACCAGGTGCCTTTGGGAGCTCACATGCAGGATGTGAAAGCAATGGCCTGCTGCTGCTGCTGCTGCTCCCGAGCACCTCATCTGATATTTCAGTCATATTCAGAGCAATTGACTTGGAGTCCACTGTGGAATGGGGATGGGCTGCCTCTCAGTGGTAGGGCATATGGTTGTCATGTGGAAGGTCCCATAGGTAATCTGAGAAACCTCTACCTGAGACCCAGGAGAGCAGCTGCCACTCTGAGGAGACAATACTGGCCAAGATAGACCAAGGAGGTGGTTTGGTGTAACACTGTTTCATGTGTTCAGTTTGAGCCAGCATGCTGTAGTGGTTAAGAGTGGGGGACTCTAATCTGGTGAACCAGATTTGTTTCCCCACTCCTCCATACGTTCTCTCAGAACTCTCTCAGCCTCACCTACCTCCCAAAGTATCTGTTGTGGGGAGGGGAAGGGAAGGAATTTGTAAACCGCTTCGAGACTCCCTGAAGTTGAGAAAAGTGGGGTACAAATCCAAACTCTTCTTCTGCTCTTCTTTATGGGTTTGATTCCCCCACTCCTCCACATGAGCAGCGGACACTAATCTGGAAAACCGGGCTTCATTTCCCTCTCTGCCACATGAGCCGCAGACTCTAATCTGGAGAACTAGATTTGCTTCCCTGCTCCTCCACATGAAACCTTCTGGGTGACCTTGGGGCAGTCACAGCTCTCTCCGAACATTTTCAGCCCCACCTATCTCATAAGGTACCTGTTGTGGGGAAAGGAAGGGAAAGGAGTTTGTAAGCCCCTTTGAGACTCCTTACCATTGAGAAAAGTGGGGTATAAATCCAAACTCTCCTCCTCCTCCTCCTCCTCCTCCTCCTTTATGGCCTGTTGTTTTCTTACACTGTAAATTGATTGGAGTCCATGTTTAGCAGAATACACTGGGGGAAAATGTATTACTGCTACTAGTTTTAGCAACATTAGGAGTAGCAGTAGAAGTACTAATACTACTAATCATAGTAGTAATGTTGCTATTAGTACTACTACTAGCAGTAATGTTGATAAAATTATCTTTGCAAATTACCTTTGCAACTGAGCCCTTTGGGGATAGGGCGGGATATAAATCAAATCAAATCAATAAATAAATATAGTTTGTGTTGTAATATTCCAGTTCATGTGTGTGTGTGTGTGTGTGTGTGTGTGTGTGTGTGTTTTAGCAAAACTGCAAAACCCTGCAAGAGAATTTCAGAGATCTTGGCTTCTTCCTTGGACAGAACAACTTCCACAAACACTTGAAACTTGCCAATTTGTACTGAATGAGAAGAAAACCAAAAGACTGAGTAAAATTTAATTCAAAAACAAATTGTGAATAATCTTTTAAATCAAAATGAAGCACAGGAGGAAAAAAATTGGCCCAGGGCCACCACCAACCAGTTTATCTTTGCAGTGGATAAATGTGCAGGAAAGCAGCCAAAGAAAACTGCAGAGTCCTATCACATTGCAAAAAGAAAAAAGAAAAGAAATCTGACCACACACAAAGATCCATTTTAGTCCCTTCAAGGTATTTTAGGACTCTGTAATCCACTGCCTAAAAGACAATTATATAAATCTCATTTAAATCTCATTTTATAGATATTTCAGGAAGGGAAATGCATAGCAAGCAAGGGTGGTTTCCAAAACACAGCACTCTTCAAACAGGTTGTACATTCTCATCTATGCACTCCAACCAAGTGGACTCAGTTTTCAACATGCAGCATTAACAGAAAATTAGGAGATATGGACTTACATCCCACTATCTTATGGATTCAAAGTCCCGGTCCATCTCCCATGTATCAAACCTATAACAGTGGGAAATCTATTACAGCGTTCTATGATGTTGAAACTTCTGCCGGTGACCAGCTGAGCTGTACAAACACCACAGAAGAACAATCAATCATTATGATCACGGACCAGTAGGAACCACTGAAGAACAGACAGGAGCTGTTTGTTTCTTACAGGTAATCCTAAACACACGTTTTGGGGAGTAAACCCATGAATCCAATGGAACGTACTCTCAGTAGACATGTTTAGGAATGCTCCCTAGGCGTATGACAAACACAGTATTGAATAGGTCAATATTTTTAATGTTAGCAAGTTTAATTCTGTATCCAGATTGCTTGCACTAAGGTGAAAGAATGGGAAATTTTTGGCCAAACCATACCTTTCTATTACAACGTGTACAGCTTCTGTTTTCAGCTCCCTCCTTTCCCTGTCAGATGGCAAAACGTAAGAGTCGTAGGCTAATATAACAGAAGGCACAGAAGTTTGCAGCTCTCTCTGGGGGTCTATTGCAATTTTGTTGGTAGAAGACTAAGCATTTTACGCTTTCAAATGCCGTGAATATGCCAAACCATACTCTTTAAATTATACATTTGGAGATGGTAGCTACAGGCATGGATGGTTTAAAACAGAGATCAGATAGATCCTCAGAGGGCAGGTCTTTCCACACAACTCACCAAAAATGTCTACGGAATGTTTTCAATCCCCCCTTACCAGGATGTTTGTTCGGATTCACCCCCTCCAAGCATTTCATGTCCCTTTGTGAGGGATTTCCCCCCTCTTTTTTAGGATTATTTGCAGAAACAATGCTCCATAGAAGCTTAGCTTCTCTGTAGTTGTCATGTGTTCACGCTAAGAGACAGGAAAAAATGGTGCAGAAAGCAAGCTCGAGAGAGGCCACGGAGGCATGGAAAACGGCTGCAAGATAGAAAGTTTTAAAAGTGATAGAACAGCAAGAGAAGATGGCTTGAAAAAAATTTCAGACAATATAATGGTTATAAAAGGGTTTTTAGAAAAAAAATGTTTTCAGGCTGAAAATAAAGTGTTTCTGAAACCAAAGGGGTGGGGGGGGGGGGGGGAGAACCAGAGGAAATGCTTCATTTCCTGCCCGGAAACATTTTGAAAGTTGTGTGCGGAAAGAGCCAGGGGCAACCTGACAAACTTCTTTATATTTTTTAAATATTTATTGACACCTTTCTTTTTACGGAGCTCAAGGCACAATATTAATAAAAATGCATAACAATTTTTAAAACACACACACACACACAAAACACAAACTTAAAACCACAGTTTAGGATGGCTTTAAATAAACGCAGTCCTAAATACAACAGTTTTCAGCTGCCTACTACAGGTGGAAAGTGAGGGGACAGGCACATCTCTCTGGGGAAGACCCGCTCTTGTGCACTGACCAAACAAGATACTTTGATAGATGGCATAGTCAGGAGGAACCTCTCCCTGTGACCTTAATGCCCTGGGCAAGAACCTATGAGAGAAGATGGTCCTTCAGATACCCAGGTTCTAAGCCATGAAGACTTCACCTTGAATTGGCCTTGGAGGTGGATCAGTACCCATGTAGTTGCTGAAATATCAGGGTGACATGATCCCAATAACTGGCCCCAACTAGCAGTCTAGCTGAAGCACTCTGCACTAGTGATTCCTGTGAGGGGGGAAGGGCAAGGAGATTGTAAGCCCCTTTGAGTCTCCTACAGGAGAGAAAGGGGGGGATATAAATCCAAACTCCTCCTCCTCCTCCTCCTCCTCCTCCTCCTCCTCCAATATGAAAGTAGCATATTTTCCTTTATTGCAGGTTTATATTTCAGTCCTGGAAGTTTGCCACACCATTTTGTTACTGCTTGTGTTCTACTATTGTATCCTTGTGTGACATTTATATGTGCACATATTTGTTTTAAAAAAACTGCCTTGGAGAAAAAGAAAAAACCCAAACAGTAGCACTTTCCCCAAAGTTGCCAGCCTCTGAGGACAATGTATCATCACCCTGCCTGAACATAACTTAAATAAGTAAGACAACTGTTTTGTTCAGAATGTTTTAATTTATTTAAAAGAAAAAACAGAGAGGGGGGAAAAACTACTTCCTCAGCCTTTGGCCACAGACTGGCCTTTTGGAAAAGATTGTGTCAGGTTTTTTTTCCCATTTGATTAGCTCTGTGAGCAAAGCATTGCCCCCTTGAGTTATAGCCAGTTCAGGAATGCTCAAGGCCTCACTGGTAAAGCTTAGATGAAATTCTTACACAAAAGTGTATTCTACAGACTCGGGCACTTTTTTCGCTACAAGTTTTAATAGCCATAACATTCTGCTCCTGTACTGTCCTCTCCGTTTTGCTGAAGATTAGGGTGGAGAGAAGGAAGAATTATCTCCTGAGAACTATAAAAGATAGAATTGATTTTTGGTAAGAAGTCTGTAGAAGTTCTTAATACGACGTTATCTTGACTCCTCCACTGACTAAGCCTCTATCTTCGGAACTATTCTTGCCAATGTTATCTGTCGGAAAAGTAGCTTTTGAGGACGGGAAATAATATTGAGTTCCTCACTGGCTCCAATATGGCTTTGTCCAAGCACGTAATGCTGACTTGAGGTCCCATGTTGGCCAGGTATCCTCGAGTTTAGAAGATTCAACCATTTTGCTGTTGTGGAAAAGCACTGGGAAGCTATTATACACACAGTAAAATGGCCTTTTCTTATCCCAGTATTGGTTAAATTCCAACAAATAGCAGGGCAAATGAAGTTTGGAATTTAATCCATAGAATCGTAGGCTGTTTCCGCACGGATGGAATACAGCGACCCAGGGACGCTAAAAACAGCGTCCCTGGGGAGGGGTTCACACAGCATTGCAGCAGCAGCGGCCTCGCAACCCCCCCCAGCGGCGCAAAGCCGCTGTTTCCAAACCTCGCTCTCTGGGCGAGGTATTTCGAAAACAGCGGCTTCCAACCGCACCGTCTTGGCTTGGGAGCTGGAAGGTGCATATCCCTTCCTTTTTCTTGAAATGCCTTACCTTCCCTCCGACCTTCTGGCGCATTGTCCAGGCCTGGGGACACGCCCCCCCTGCCCTGCGACTCCAGAGCTGTCGCGCAGGGCAGAGGGCGTGCCCCCTGGCCTGGACAACGCGCCGGAAGGTCGGAGGGAAGGTAAGGCGTTCGGGCGACGGTGCAGCGCTGCGCCGTCTTCCCCGGCTCTACCAGGACAACTACTGAACTATGGCCACTGGCCAAAATCTAAAACAATTAAGAAAACAATATGGGTGATTTTAATGAAGGAAAATGCAAAAGGCAGCACCAACATAGAAGAACAACACACAGAACTGAACAAAACAAGCACTTGAGAGAATCCTCTATTCCTATGAACAACACCTCATATTATTTAATTCCTGGACAGTTGCATATTGTCAAACTGAAGTTCCAAACATCAAGACAGAGGATGAATAAGGTAAGCTCCCTGTCCAAGTTTGTAGCTTCCTCACAGCTGTCTCTTTTCTTGGCAGTCAATGGCTCTGTGATGACTTCCAACTGTCCTGTCACAAAATTAATGACTTGGGACCTCTCCCATTCAAAACTCCCATCTAGTTGGCAACAGGATGCGTCCCACGGCTTATAAACACATTTCGCAGAGACTTTGTCAGCCAACAATATACATGGGGGCCAGGCTCAGTTTAGGAAGGTAAATATCAAGGAGTTAACCTGTATAACCTCCCCTCTGGCTCACCTCTTCACGTTACTGAATCAAACCACAATTGGACCATTATATCAAAGCAGACCACTGAATCAGACCAAGCTCAGTATTGTCTACTGAGATCTCCCTACCAAAGCCCCACCCTCTGGCCTAACATATTTCACAACATTATCCAGAAGACAAGACAGTTTATTCTTATGTACGCTGTACATTCAACGACTGCACGGCCAAAGTTATTCCAAGAAGCATTTCCCACTGCTAAATTTCCCAATGTCAAATGGTTCCGTTTTCGGTTTGAAAGGTCTTGCTTATACAGCATATCCATTGAAACGTGTATCGGCATCTGAAAGACGTTGTCTTCTTGCCAGGATGGGGTTATGCGTATGCATAACAGCTTCCTTTTTATTTTCGAGATTACCTTGGCAACTATAGCAGAGGGAATATGATGGGACGAAGGGGGGGGGGGGCTGGAAAGAGCGTCTTGCAGATTCTCAATAAAAGATCCGTAGCCGCTGCTGAGTAGATTCTCTAGAGTGGGTGAAAAAAAAAGGAACTTTTCTGTGCATCCGCCGAGGCAAAATATGTCTGGCTTGAGCACTTCCAGAATTTTTGCTATCTGATAGAATACTTAAAACTGAGACTTCAATTCCGCTGTCGGACTGACTCTCCGCTTAACACGGTCTGTTCTGGTGCTCAATTGAGCTCTTGTGCTGCGTTATGAGGAGAAATATCATTTTTCTAGCCGGTCTGAAAAATGATACTTTTCCCCACTGCAGAGATTTTCGCCCTATTCCGGCCAGTTTAAATACAGCACAGTTATTCTCCCTGATATCCCTAATATGTCCTTTCCTAAAAACGCAAACATTTACAGGACACTGGCCAACACTGATTTAGAAACTGCAAACCTCAACTGCTTATCCTGGAACGGCGCCAACTGAAGTCAATAAGGCTACTCTGATGAAAGTGATCAGGGGATCTAAGCCTAGATTTCCAATGCAAAGTCTCGTGCCCCGTCCCTCCCCAGGATACAAATGAAGGCTTTCAAAAAGCTTTCTCTTCTGCGGAGGTGGTCAAGGCCGTCCTTCTACCTTCTTTCGGGGTTTCTTTGACCCTTCCAGTTCCTGCTCCATCTTTGATTTGCTCAGCTACACCAGCCAATGGGCAAAGCATCCAAATGGCAGTTGCCTTTACTGGTATGACTTTTCTTTTCTTTTTGAAGAAGGAAGATAAATCTGCAGGCTAAATATTTTTACTCATGTTTAGAAAGGAAAACATTCTCCCTTGCTCTCCTTATGCCAGGCGTCCTAAAGGTGCCTCTTTCCCTAAGACACCGTTCCTGTGGAATCCTGGCTTATGCCACGTCACACTCATCCTCACTGCTAGCCAAAATCAAATTTCAGCTCCTCTGAACGCAACTGTCTTTATTGCTCTGGCCTCTCCGTTCTATAACCTCCCTGTTGTTCTCTAACATACACGCTATCAAACTTTAGGTTATAAACACCCTAAGACAAGGACTGCCCTTTGCTTGCATAGCTTGAATAAACGAGAAATGATTAAGTTGGAAATCCTATACTGGTTTCACGGGGGTGGATTTCATTCCACAAAGACTAAACAGGCACTGAATTGCATTATGTAACAGTTCTTCCAAGTCTACTTGGACAATTAACTGATGCTCTGTTCTCCGTAGATATACGTGTTATTGTAACTACCAGAAATTTACCAGAACTCCTTAAAGTCTATAAGGCGCAACAGATCAGAGATGCTCTCGGAAGGAGATTTCTGTTTAGTTTTCTTTTTTACCTTTATGCCAGCCCAAAATGCTCTCTTTGGGAATGATGGAAATAAGGAAAGTGTTTTCGTATTTCCTAAAGATGACGAGAGCCAGCGTGGGGTAGTGGTTGCTGGGGCTGGACTGGGATCTAGGAAACCTAAGTTCGAATCTCCACTCTGTCATGGAAACTTGCTGAGTGACCTTGGGTCAGTCACACACTCTCAGCCTCAACACCGGCAAATATTTGGATGGGAGACCTCCAAGGAACACCAGTGGCATGGCACAGAGGCAGGATCAATGGCAAACCACCTCGGGATGTCTTTTGCCCTGAATCCTATGAGGTCATCGTAAGTCAGCTGTGACTAGATGGCAAAAACACACACACAAAGATACAGAATCATCTCTGACATTGACTTGGGCCCAGCCGATCTCCCAATGCTCTCCAGAAAGGTCCCTCAACTTGAAAATGAGCTGCTCTCCCTGCTAAGGCAGGAAAAATACTGGCTAGAATATGGTTGAGGGCTCCTACAGGAAGTGACATCATAAAGCTTTTCCTGCCTCTTCCTGATGGATGGAGAAACATTCCATCCAAGATGTCCTCCGCCTCCAGGAGAAGAGTCCTTTTGTAATCCTTCTGCAAGGCGCACTAAACAATGGACAGAATTCTTAAGAACCACAGGATCTTCTAAGGACAGGATTCTCTTCTCTCAAAAATAAAATGGAGCACCTTTCTCAAGGCAGCTTATAAACCCCTTTCCCTTCCTCTCCCCACAACACACCTTGTGAGGTCTGTGGGGCTGAGAGAGTTCTAAAGAAGTGTGACCGGCCCAAGGTCACCCAGAGGAGAAACAAATTCAGTTCAATATATAAGAGTCCACCACTCCTGTAGTGGGGATTCAAATCCAGCTCTCCAGATTAGAGTCCACCTGCTCTTAACCACTACACCACATTGGTGTTATGCTGCCAAAGTCGCAGTGCATATGTGAACCACCTGACAAGCACTATGGCAGTCCAGCTATGGCAGTAGCTCTGTGGCAGAGCTGGTATCAGTATACCCTGAGATGGGGCAGATGCCGGGGCCCACTGTCACTAACCACACACTAACCCACACACTTCCTGGACTACCTGCGCACCCTTCACTCTGCCACTTTTTTGCAAGCACTCCACCTACTATGCTCCTGGATGCCACCAGGGAAGAGTGCATGATTGGCATATGAGGGGCTCTGGATGTTCATTACAATGGCGCCTCCGAGCCGTACACGCTGCCTGGTGGTACTGAAGAAATGGAACATGGGAGTTGTATGGGAGTTGGGCAGCATCACGAGAAGGCGGGGGGAAGCAGGAGTACATGGAAGGCAAAAGGGGAGGTGTGAACAGGGATCCTGGTGGTGGGAAGAGGAAGGGGCTTCTCAGAGCACTGTCTGCCCAGGGCCCCACCCCAAACCTAGGACTGGCCCTGCTATATGGGATCATCATGAGTCAGCTGAAACATGACAGCACTTTCTGCCTACCTGGGCTAGTAAACCTTGGTTTGTAAATAAGATTTTACTCCCAAGACTTCCAGAAGTTTTGCCACACTGATTTCACATGCCACCTTTAAGATCCGGGATTAGTTCGTAGGCTGAAGGATAATTATCGGCATCATGGCTAGGCAGGGGGACTGGGTTGGTTTGACTTATTTTAATGCTGATTTCACGGATTGTTTCTAACTGAATGTAAGCCGCCCCGAGCCTAGCTGCAGTCAGGGATGGGTGGGCTACAAGTGAAATAAATAAATAAATAAATAAATAAATAAATAAATAAATAAATAAATAAATAGCTAGATAGCTAGATAGCTAGATAGATAGGTAGGTAGGTAGGTAGGTAGGTAGGTAGGTAGGTAGGTAGGTCAGCCGGTAGTGGATCCAGACCCCTGCACAGGCCTCTGATATCTAAGAAGAACCCAACAACAACAGGTACATTGGCACAAGTCCGTAACAGTTTCTCTGAAGTCGGCGAGCTGAAACCTGTATACGGGAGAGTGGATAAGGGTGTTGGAATGCGGCTCGAATAAAGCAAACAAAAAAAGGGGGGGGGCAGAAAGAGGATGCTCGGAATTGATTTTTCTAACGAGGCATTTACAGGCACTCAAAAACATGATCTCCACTTAAAACATAAAATAGTCATTGTGCTGATTTGCTACAGTGCGGCTCACTAAAGGATTTGATTCCACATTATCTGAAACGAGGCAGTTATCCGAAGTCTCATCTTCGTAATGGAATGGAATGTACAAAAGCAGAGCATTCAATTTAACACACAATATATTATCTATACAAATTGGTCCTCATTCAACAGACAAACTTAAAAAACCAAATTACAGCAGCCGGCCGGTTTGTTATCCTCCTGGAGGAATACTCCCCAACTCGGCGGCTCAAACCTACTAACTTAACAGGTCCATTTTTTTCCATTTTTCTTTCGAAAGAAATTGCAAGCCATCTGGGATTATATTTTTATTGGAGCCGTGTCCAATAAATGCTAGCCCAGATCTTGTCTAACTTGGATGCAAGCAGGGTCCTGGCGGGAGTACAAGAAAACAAATATTAAGCAACTTTTTATACTGATGACAACAATAGAAAGTAATATGAAATGGACAACTGTAACCCATTTGATGGTGTACTATCAGCTTGCATGATGTTTGCAGGTAGAGAGAGCAAGCTAATAAATGTACTTCTTTTTGCACTGGGATTTATGCAGTTTCAAATTCAAAACAGTGACTGTTCTCCAGATGTACAGCAAACATCAGTAAGCCGATAGTTGAATTTATACTTTGTATGGCTCACTTCAGACCATCACAAATAAACCAGACGGGAATAAACTTGGTTAACACCAGAATCGCACTCTCCGCCCCCTCCTGAAGTAATAACTCCACGATTGGTTATGACGCTCAGAACGGGAGATCAGTTTCTTTCCATGCAATCGGGATTACACCACGGTTGAGAATCCCAGTTACTGGAAAAGAATATCATGGCCAACTGCGGCTAGTTCCGAATTCCCGTCTTCTGGGTTTCAAGATTTTAAAAAGGTGACATATCTGGGCATTATGTTGACAAATATGAATTGTATATTATTTCAAAATAATTATGTCAAAACAGGGGATGAAGTTACAAAACTCCAGTTATAGTTGTCAGGGAGAACGTCTGATTAAACCGATGCTGGAAACTGATGCTCCATTTAAACAACGGCAGAAAGGACATACTAAACTTTGGTGGTTTCCACATAGCCCAAATACAACGGGCTGAGGAAGCTATTTATCCCTTGTGGGGGAAGAACTTTGCACAGGACGCTTCCCTCAAATGGGTTCAGCCCCGTTATATTTCCCTCGACCCGGGTCTTACAAAAATCACTGTATTAGCAATCTTTTTGGAGAAACGAAGGGGGCCACAGCAACCCAGACAGTTTGCAATTGCTTCCTGGAGTGGTGAAATCTGCATTGCGAAGACAAACAGGGGAAACTGAGTTCATCAATAACGTGTTACACACGTTATGAGTGTGCTGTGCAGAAACCACCTTCATCTGGCAAGGAAAGAAGCCTCTGTTTAAATATAAAATCTTGCAAGATGCAAAGGAAAGAGGAGGTCTAGATCTACCTGATGTGATGTTACGTTTTGCTGCCTGTTGTTTGGTTTGGATGGAGAAATAGACGATTGTTGAATTTAGAGGGACACGATTTGAGATTTTGATGGCATGCTTGCCTATGATATGATAAAGTTAAAGTCAGTAAAGATTTTAATAATCATTATATTAGGCATGCCATTCTGAGAATATGAGACAAATTTAAACCTAGACTGTTAAAAAACACTTATGCGGCAATCACCACAAGAAGGGTTACTCAGATGAGAATGATATTTGAAAATAAGTGGATAACATATTGTCATATTTTAGATTTCTCACATAGGGAACATAAAATGAAAATTAAGAGAAGAATTAAAGGCAGAAGGAAATTGGTTCCTTCAAGCACAATTATTAGAAGGATTTAAATCAGATAAAAGATACTTTGGTTTTGAATATCCTAAGACTGAATGGGAGGTAGGTTCAAATGATGTTCATGTTATTGCCAGAGTGTATAAGCTTTTGTTGAGATTTGAAACAGAAAAGGAGTGAGTGAAAGATTATATGACGAAATGGGCTATTAAATTTGGGGTAAAATATACAAATGGAACAATGGGAGAATATGCGATTAAAGGGTCTCAAATTTACTTTAAGTACTAGTCTTAAATAGAACTTTTATAAAATGATGTATCAGTTATTTTGTCACCAGAGAAATTGGCAAAAATGTATAAAAATCTCCTGAAGGTATATCATGAAGGCACTTATAATTCTGGACTTGTAAGGTTTAAATTCATGAAAAAATTCTGGACACAAATACAGTCAACAATCCAGAAGATTTTAAAGACTAATATACAAATGAGACCAGAGACTTTCTTCTGGGTCTTATAGTCAGAGATTGAAAAAAATATGGAATTTTGTTTTTAATTATCACATTAGAAGCAAGAATATTATATGTGCAGAAACGGAAAAGTTAATCTATACCTACAACAGAGGAACAGCTTGTGAGGTTGTTGGAACTGGCAGAGATGGGTAAACTTGCTTCTTTGATTAGTCAAAACAACTTATTCAATTTCATTGATAATTGAAAACACCTAGTAACCTTTTTGCATAAGACAGAAAAAAAGATGAACTGATGATTTTTGGATTGGAGGACCAGAAGAACAAGACAATAGATTTAATAGAGAAAAGTGTGAACTTTACTAGTAAGACTAATCAAGAATTAATTTTATAACTTTAATTAGACAGCAAGCAGTAAACTTTAATTGTGTCTATATTTGGTGCAGATGAAATCGGGAGCCTTCTCTCTCCCCTTGTAATGTGATTTTTAGGTACTTCTTGTGTGCTTCTTTTTGTTTGTTTGGCTTTGTTTCTTTTGTATGTCTTAAGAAAAATTGTTCACGAGGATTTCTGTCTTCCACTGTGGTGCACTATGTAAGGGAGGGAGAGCGTGAATGGGCAATTAACCAAGATCGCACCTGGCACCAATTGGTTTGTGATGTCAGAAATGAGCCCAAGGCTCAAGAGAAGTTTAAATACATGTGGGGTTCAGTTCCCATCTTCAAGTGCTGCTTACAAATATGTAATTTCACATTAGTAAACTCAATGGACATGCATATTTGCGAGAACGCCTCTTCCCTTATTGTCCTCAAAGGCCCCTCCAGTCTGCGGAGAGAATCTATTGGTGGTGCAGGATCCCAAGGATGTCCGGCTGGCATCGACATTGGCCAGGTGGAATGAACTTCCTAATAACATCCAGGCCTTGCAAAATCTGTCTCAGTTCTGCAGGTCCTGCAAAATGGAGTTCGTCAGCCGGGTTTCTTTGCCGAGCCAGCCAGGCATCCCTTCTTTTAATGCAGTGGTGGCGAACCTATGGCACGAGTGCCAGAGGTGGCACTCAGAGCTCTCTCCGTGGGCACGTGCAAACAGACTGCCCCTCCCCACACACATCTAGGCTGGCCTGGACCACTGGGCTCAATTATTAGCATTAAATCTAAGACCTAGTTTTGGGGAAGCAGTGTAGGTAACCCTGTTAAGCGCTGTTAAACCCCACTGATTTTCATGCGAATAACTAAAGTGTGATCCTTTACCTGGGAGTAAGCTCGGTTGCTGGCAATGAGCCTTGCTTCTGAGTAAACCCTCCTAGGGTCGTGATTCACCCATTGGAAGAGTTGCACAGTTGCTTCAAAGCAAAGCCACCGACTACCACCAAGCTTACTCCTGAGTAACGCATGCCTCGGAGCCAACGGTTTTTTCTAAACTAAAACCTCAGTATTCAGGTTAAATGGCCGTGTTGGCACTTCACCATAAATAAGTGGGTTTTGGGTTGCAGTTTGGGCCCTTGGTCTTGAAAAGGTTCGCCATCACTGTTTTAATGTCATTCCATGACCTACGCCTGGGTGTAATAAGCACGTCTGCCCCCTCTAGGTTCCTCTGCTAAGTTTTTATGCCATCTTGTTATTAACCGGTTTTTAATGTTAGTACTTTGTATTGCTTTTATAATTTTATATATTTTTTATATATGTAAGCTGCCTAGAGTCCCTTGGGAGATTGGCGGGATAGAAATGTAATAAATATAAATAAATAAATAAATAAATAAATGTTGCATATATAAGTGTGCACGTATGCATCTAACTCACACATGTAGTTGCCTCACCACTGCCTCCACCACACATGTAGCTGCCTCCACCACTTGAGCAAGACAAAAATTTTGTTAAGCTCAACCCCGTCACCCACCAACCCAGGCCCTGAACAAGGAATCAACAGCACAGTGGCCTAACTGAAGTACAGCTCCTTCCCAAGGGACCCCTTAGGCTGGTGAGGGCCACTGATACCGACGGTCTGTGTTTAGGAGACGGGGTAGTTTAACCAATATGGAATTTGGTGTGATCAAAGTTTGGTGTAGGGAAGAGGAAAAAGTCTAAACCATCTTTGAATCTGCAGACATGATTCAAAAGAGAGGAACGTCAACACAATCTCTTTGTAATGGCATTTTCATTTAAAATAGTCACTTTGAAACGTAGAAGTATGATCAGGTATTGGGGATTTCTCATCAGATAATAAAAGAGAGAACCCCCCCCCCCTTTCCTCTGGGCAATATCTGTCGAATTCTAAAAGATGATGCTTTAAAATGGTTACTTAAAATCTGAACAAAACAAAAAACCCAGAAATAAGCTCCGAGATCAACTTTAAAATGGTCTTAAAATTCGATTAACTAGATTTTAGAAAGTCTGGCTCTACCTGAGCAATTATACAACCACCCTGCATCACACTTGACGCTACATATTTTTTCTCTAATGGCTTTTCTCAATAGCTTACAAGCTTCTTCTATCTGAAGGAAATTTATCAGATCTAGTTTGACAGAAGGTTTTTTATTATTATTATTGAAGTTTGCACAAACACAGCCTTCTCGTTTTCAAGTGAGAAACTAGCAAAATATAATCTGGTGTTTCTCACTACACAGCATCACTGAAACCATTATAAACTCCGATTCCAAAATAGCTTTAAAGATGAAGATCAGCGCCGTCAATGGGTTCCATTCAGAAGGTCCCTTGAGTGTGTTTTGGGATACTCCCTTTGATTTGACCAAGGTAGAAAATGACTGGAAAAAGGATCGCCTGAAATTTTTAAAAGATGGGTACCTGAATGACAGTGGCAACGGTGATTTTTTAAGACAATACTCTGATATACAAACTTGAAAGTACTCTTCACACAATGTGCCAAATGTGCAGAGATTACTGTGGTTGAATCAAATGATGCATCACACTGGAGGAGTCAACTTCAGAACAGAAACTTGGGTACCTCCAACCCAGTTAAAAGTTGCTTCTTTTCTGGATGCAGGACATAAACCCAAATACGGAGGACTGTTTTAGACAAATTATTTATTTATTTATTTATTTATTTCATTTCATTTAATTTCTTCGACTTTTATACCGCCCACCTCCGGAGGATGTATTTGTCTATATGTAAAATAAGTCATTTGCTACACGGTCAAATGTCTTGATAAATTCAGAAAATGAAATGCTTTCCTGTCTAAAATGAGAAATAAATTCTGAGCATGCATACTTACTGTTTTAAAAGAGTTTTGTAGTTTGAACTTGAAATTTTTCTTGAATCCGTTCCATGACTACATTTAAATAACTTTTTAAAAGTCGCTTCTTCTAAACTCCAGAACTAGACAACCCAAAAACTTTCCCCCTGTTCTTGCTTAGAACATTTCTTCTAAATGCAACTGCATAATATTTTATTTATAAAGTCATGGGCAGCCCAATTCAGAACTTTGGGCGGCCAGGGAAGGCGTTGCTACAGCACTGCCCTCCTGTCACCAGAGGGCTTTAGGGCAGCATGGGGAGGGAGAAACCCCCCACCCCACAGAAAAACCCTCCACAGGGCTAAACGATAAACATAGGGCAACTGGCTGCAAACCCAGGATGGAAGCTGACTAATGGGCCATCAATGGGTTCTAATGTCAGCTACACCCCCAGGAACACCGCAACCACACCCTAGGGATGGCAAATCCATCAGTGCAAGCCAATGCCACTTCCACGAGTCACTTCGCCTGGTGGGCCACTGCGAGTAGCAGAGAGCTGGACTAGATGGACTTTGGTCTGATCCAGCTGGCTTGTTCTTATGTTCGCACCCCCCCCTCCAGTTTAGACCATTATAGTTCCCCTTTCTAACAAAGATGCAAGGTGTGTTACACGCTCTAAGTCAATTCAGCCAACAGTTTGCACATCCAATGGACAGTGCAGGAGCCAGCGTGGTCTAGTGGTTAAGAGCAGGTGGAGTCTAATCTGGAGAACTGGATTTGATTCCCCATTCCTCTCCCTGAGTGGCGGAGTCTTATCTGGTGAACCAGATGTGTTTCCCCATTTCTACATTCCTGCTGGGTGACCTTGGGCTAGTCACAGTTCTTCGTAACTCTCTCAGCCCCACCCACCTCACAAGGTGTGGGAGAGGAAGAGAAAAGAGTTTGTAAACCACCTTGAGTCTCCTTACAGGAGAAAAAGGTGGGGTATAAACCCAAACTACTACTACTGCTACTCTGCCTCCGCCACCTCTTCTTCTTCATCATCACCATCACACTCCAAGGCAGCATATTCCATTGTCGAACAGCCCTTACTGTCAGGAAGTGTGACCTAATCTCTTTCACTATACTTTGAATCCATTACTCCTTGTCCTAGGCTCTGGAGCAGCAGAAAACAAGCTTGCTCCCTCTTCAACATGACATTCCTTCAAATATTTTGTGGTGTTCTCACTCCCCTGCCAGGTGCTGAGCCTGGCCAACCGTTCCACCTTCCCTTTCCAGGGTGATGTTTTCTCCGTTGGTGGCCCAGGTCTTAGGGGGCCGTGAAAATGTTAGGGATTTCAGCCACAGGTTGCTGGTAGTCTCACCCGGGGTCAAGCTTCCCCATTCCTCAGGCTTCCCCCTTTCTCAGTAGTCTGGCCCCAGCTTTCTTCTCCCTCCTTAACTGTTCCTCTCAGCCAGCAGGCTCCCACTTCCCCTGCTTTCCCCCCTTCTGAAGTTCTCCACCAATGCTCTGACTCTGTCTGCTGCTTGCTCTGCTCTCCTTCCCTCGTTATGTCCTTTCTCCCACTCTCTGTCCCTCCTTCCCTTCTCTCTCCCTTCGTGTTCTCTTTACTGCTTTCCGCCACTCACTTTCCTCTGTTCGATCCTCCGCTCTCCTCCTCTGTCTCACGCTTCCAACCCCTCCAACTACTTCCCGCTGCTCGGCTCCTTGCCCGCCTGCCGCGCCCTCCTTTAAATAGGCCTGCGTGGCCTTCTGGGGCGACCCGCAGTTGTGGCGAGGTTCCTGTCGCCTCGCACCCAGTGCCGCCCCGCCTCATTCCACCTGGCCTCTTGAGACAGAGGCCTGCGCCGCTGCCGTCGGCATGGTCCGTTCGTTGCCACCCGCCCCCTCGACGATTGGCCGGCCTCCGACAAGGTCATGGCCAGCCAGGGTGCCGCTGTCGTCTCCGCCTAGGCTCTGCCCCGCCTCCTCGACAATCAGCCGGCCTCCGACAAGGCCGAGGCCCCATGGAGTGCCACCGATCAACCAGCTGGGCTGTGTGCGGCGGTGGGAGTTGGTGCCCCGTCAAGTCTGGGGTGGGGCCTCCGGGCCGCCCCTGGACAGATTTAAACATGGCTATCATGTCACCTCTTAACCTTCTCTTCTTCAGTCTAAACACAGCCCGTTCACTAAGTCTCTCTTTTTAGGGAATGGATTCCAGACCTTTAACCACTTTGGTCACCCCCCCTCTGGACCCATTCCAGCTTGTCAGTATCCTTCTTGAATTGTGGTACCCAGATCCGGACGCAGGATTCCAGGGGAGGTCTAACCAATGCAGAATAGGGAGGTACTATTACATCTCTTGGTCTAGACACTATATTCCTGTTGATGCAGCCCAGAATTGGATTGGCTTTCTTGGCTGCCGCATCACAACACATGGAATCTTATACAGGGATTTTGGTCTCAGTTATGGAAGATTATTTGTCCTTGAAACAAGGATCAGCTTTTTGCATGAAGAAGGCATGAAGAAGTCTTTTTAAAACCCCTCTGCATTTATATGCAGTCTATTGAGCCATTTGAGGCAGTTTATGGCTTTTTTAAAGGAGAGGTTTTCTCAGGTCTTTAATGGTCACAACTGATGTATGCTGAAAACATGCTAGCTCAATCTCATTATCTGGTTCAATGAAAAGGAAAGGAATCAGTCATTTGGAAATTTGTCTATTTGGGAACTTCAGTGTCATAAGCCAGTCCCTGGGTACTTACCAGGACACAGAGGACTCTGAGGCAGAACCTGAGGATATAGTACAGCTAGAGTTGGCTGCTCCGGAGGAAGACCAGGCAGCAGAGCCAACTCCCAACCCTTCCCCACCTGATGACATACAGGTGGAGCAGCCTGCAGACCCTCCTAGGGGAACCCAGTGATGAGCCAGCTGTGCATACGAGGCAGAAGCAGAGGCTGCTACTGCAGAAGCAAAGAAGAAGTGCTCGCTTGGCAGCAAGATACGGGAGATTAGACGTTTCTGCATCTGATGAGGATTAACTCCTTGCAGAATTCCAGCCCCTGAACAAGGCTCTCTATATAAGCCTTGCTGTGAGCTTGCTTTTGCCTGGGTGCAACAAGTGTGTTTCCTGTTGCCTCTGTGTGCCTGGTCTACTGCTGATCTCCAGACTGTTGACCTGATATCCTGTGCTGTGACTTGTTGGACTGTGACCTGACTGTGCCTTGCCTGCCGCCAGCCTTAACCCACTGGGCTGTGATCTGACTAGCTTGTGCTTGCCACTTGTTTGGCTCTGCTAGGTCAGACTTGGCCACGCCCTGCCTGCTGGCAGCACATTCAGCTTGTCCGCTCCTTTTTCCAGAGGAAAAGGTCTGGGGGACAGAAGGAGGGAATGGTGCTGGAAGATCAACAATCCCTGTGTTTCATGATTGATTCTGCTCTCATGAGTAACCAGTTTCCTCTACAGGAAGTAAACCCATAGTCCCAATTTGGATTGGCACAGGGTAGCTATCGAGAGCGTATTTTGAGCTGCAACCAGAGGCGTTCTATATGCAGTGCAGGGCTATAAGGAACTTGTAGCCGACGATCAGAGGAATTCCTCCAGTAGGTGTTTATTTAGGCAGCGTTTTCCTGTGCCTACACAGGATCTGGATGAGTCAGGCATCATACCTTCACTGAGGCTCTCCGGTTCTTTTCTAAGTTCCCAGTGCCCACTATTTTTTGTACGTTTAACATAACTCCAGGAGGTCACTGCTTTCAAAACAGATGCCAGCAACCCACAGCGGTCACTGCCAGGAATACTGCCAGGCTGACGGCAACATAGGAGGGAAAGGAGAATTTTTCCACTGCCAAGATGCAAAATGACTCGTGCGCGGGACATCATTTTTGTTGTTTTTTAATAGCTGGGGGGGAAAAAATCCAACTTAGCCAAAATAGTCAGGAAAGCTCCCAGTGACTGAGCTCCCAGTAAGAACAGCCTCTTGTAATACATATATCCTGAACCCAAGTCAGATGGCATTGTGGAAATATGATGGTGGATCAAGGCAGAATAGGATGTGGACCACCATGGACCACCACCAAATTCATGTTACATCATAGTAGACTCTTCATCTATTTGAGTGAAAAGGTTAGGGGGAGATTTGACTCTCTCTGGATCAGTGTGGGATTCAGTCTCAGGTACACTGAGTGTTAAAGCCAGCGTGGTGTAGTGGTTAGGAGCAGGTGGACTCTAATCTGGAGAACCAGGTTTGATTCCCCACTCCTCCCCGTGCCGCCTGATGCTAGCCAAATGACAGGAAACAAACAAACAATTGAAAAAATGGCTGAAGGCTTTCACTGCTGGATTCAACTGGCTGTTGTGGCTTTTCGGGGCAGTGTGGCCACGGTCTGGTAGTTTTTGCTCCTAACATTTCACCCACATCTATGTCTGGCATCTTCAGAGGCACGTCAAAGTGAGATCTGTTTCTGTCCATGGCACAGATGGGAAGAAGGCAAGGTGGAAAACCACTAGAAACTGAACTGACCCATACACCAATGGCCATTTCCAACAAGGGAACCGAATGTTCGAGCCTGGAGATCAGTTGTAACCCAAGGCCCACCTGGGGACTGGAATGCATGCACTCTGCACCCCCAAACCACTTGCCTTCCCCAAAGGATTGGGGGGGGGGGAGAGAAAAAACTTCTGCAAGAGGAAGAAGACAGGAAAGTCCCAGCGAATCCATGGAGTGGTGTCAAAGAGGTCCCTTCCGCACATGCAGAATAATGCACTTTCAATGCACTTTCAAAATTGTTTGGAAGTGGATTTTGCTATTCTGCACAGTAAAATCTACTGTATATACTCACATATAAGTCGAATTTTTCAGCACACTTTTTGTACTGAAAAGGCCCCCCTCAACTTATATGCGAGTCAGGTGTATTTTAAAAAATATTTTAGGTTTTTACTTTATCAACTGCCAGGCGGTGCAATTTTTAGGCTAGTTGCACCAAAATTTCAGGGATTTTTCAAGAGACTCTCCTGATAATATCACCCAAGTTTGGTAAAGTTTGGTTTAGGGGGTCCAAAGTTATGGACCCCCAAAGAGGGTGCCCCATCCCCCATTGTTTCCAATGGGAGCTAATAGTAGATGGGGTACATTTTGAGGGTCCATAACTTTGGACCCCCTGAACCAAACTTCACCAAACCTGGGTGGTGTCATCAGGAGGGTCTCCTAAAGATACTCTGAAATATTGGTACTGCTAACATAAACATTTCTCCCCTGACCAAAAATTCGGTTTTGAAGGATTTTAACTATTGTGTTTTTGCTTGGTTGTAAGTTGAGCTAAGGTTTTTGTACTTTTAAAAGTTATTGTTGAGACCATATTGTTTTTGTTGACGCTCTTTTCCGCTTACAGAGCTAGTTTACCGTTATTCTTTGAAATAAATATTCAAAAACATTTAACCTACTGATGCCTCAATTAATGTAATTTTATTGGTATCTATTTTCATTTTTGAAATTTACCAGTAGCTACTGCATTTCCCACCCTCGACTTATACATGAGTCAATAGGTTTTCCCAGTTTTTTGTGGTAAAATTAGGTGCCTCGACTTATATGCGGGTTGACTTATACACGAGTATATACGGTAGTTGCAAAGTACATTGAAAGTGGATTGAAAGTGCATTATTCTGCATGTGCAGAAGGGGCCAGAGAGAAACACATCTTACTGTAACTTGTCTCTGAAGATGCCAGCCATAGATGTGGGCGAAAGATTAAGAGCAAACACTACCAGACCACGGCCACACAGCCCGGAACACCCACATCTGCCAATCAGAAAATACTTGTCCCAACAACCGTCATGGCTCGAGAACTACCCACTGACAACCTGCAGCCTTGGAATACTTTTGCCATTTACCGCAGAGAACAAACAGCGGTCGGGTGCCGTGATTGTTATGAGCAAGTTTCATCCGTGCACCTGTCATCAGCTATAGAATAAGCTTTTATAGAGCAATCACACTGTCCCAGTTCCTGGCTTCTGTCAAGCCAAACAAAACCCAAGCACTAAACACATTTCATGCCTTGGAGTATCAAATGTTCTCCGCTATCAGTCGAAATGGAACTCTGTTCATTTTCATTACGGCGCCTTATGAAAATGTTAGCTCTATTCATGTTCTACATTCGGGATGTTCAACCTGAGCCCGCTGTATGAAAAGTCAATCATGCGTGCATAAATTCAATATATTCTTCCCATTTTGCAACAATACAACAGCCTACCTTGCAGACAGCAACGTTTGTGTATCGGTTCAAAACTATTCTCCTTGCCGGTCCCCCAATTCACTGGACGTATTTGAGTTGAAGACAAGGATGTTTCGGTTAAACAACCAATTCTTCTCATCACTCAAGACTCGTTTCATTTTGTACAAAAGCAAACACCCAGGTAACAGATTGTATATGCGGGTATGTGTGTGTTTCCCTCTCGAGCACATGTCATGACAGAAAGGGGTGTTTTTTAAAAAGAAAAAAAAAGAAAAAAGCCTGCTTTGCTGATAAGCAGGAAATATTTCTACAGTTAACATTTTTTGGTAAGACAGCAAACACTCCAGCTACATTTATGGATTTTAAAATAAACTTTGGAAAAGAGAACGTAACTAAATTGAAACCATCTTTCAGTCGGAGAACCGCGGAGACTTCATGAACATAAGATGCTGAAGGAGCCATAAGGAACATATCCTCCCCCCAAAAAACAACTGTTGCCCCCTCCAGCAAATTTTCACCAAGAGAAACTAGATAAGGTAGCCCAACTTTTACTAGAGACTATGAAATGAATTAACATTGAAACTGGACGCCTGAATTGCAGAGGGCAACAGCCCTTTCGTTACTTAAAAGGAACTTGAAACGAAGAAAGTTCTATCCGACATAACTTATAAAACTCTGGCAAAATGCCTGAAGCAAATGAACAGACACCAAAAACAAGAAGTCCTAAAAAACAGAGACTTGGAAATGATTTCTATCAAAAACCATGAGGCACGTGTACAATTAAACAGGCTTCAAAGTGAGAAGAAATCGGCGATAGGAAATTTTATTTTATTTTCACATCGCGCCCAACTAGTTTGGTAATTTGGGGAAAAAGAACTCTTCTGTGAGTGGGTAATTCAAAAGAAAGGCCCACCCGGTTCAGAGTGACTTATTCTCCAGCAAGAGCCCCAGTGACTCTCTTTGCTATGTTGTATTTCAGCGAAGACAGATTCCAGCGAAGGTAGCTGTATTCGTCTTTCGTGTGGAGCACAAATGCCTGTTGGCTTTGGGACAGCAAGATTTAATGACGTGGCAAGCTTTTGCTTCCTAGAATTCGCTCCATCAGATGCAACCAGCCAACAAACAAAGCCTTGGCAGAACAGGGGCACTGGATCCAACCCATTGTTTTTAAAGTAATGAGATGAGAAGAGAACCGCAACTGAGGGACGGGGGAGCCAAGCGTACAGAACACAATTCCTTTTTTCCTATTGTTTTGCCAAAGCTCTGGGGGACCTGTCCTTGGGACACCATACCCAGTGCCATCACTTAGTTATGCATCTAGGCCAGTGGTGGTGAACCGATGGCACGCGTGCCAGAGGTGGCATTCAGAGCCCTCTTTTTGGGCATGCGCACCGTCGCCCTAGTTTGGGCACTTGGCAGTGCCATAGCACCAAGGGGGCAAAGGGGGCGTGATTCACTGGGCATGCACCCCTGTGGGGGCATGACGAGGGTGTTCTGGGGGCATGGTGGGGGTGTTTTAGGGCATTCTGGGGGCGTTCCAGGGCAGGGTGGGGGCAAACAGGGGCATGGTAGGGATGCAGGGCGCACGTGTGCCCCAGGCGCAGTTTCCTTTTGCTCTGCCCCTGGCATTCAGTCTCTAAAAGGTTAGCTATCATGGATCTAGGCAATACCTAGGTTAGGGGCTGCTTTCTTCTGTGTGCCCACACTGATTCTTGCGAGGGGCTGTGGCTCAGTGGCAGGGTATCTGCTGGGAATGTGGAAGTTCCCAGGTTCAATCCTGGCATCTCTGGCTGAAAGGACCCAGTGGTAGGGGATGTGAAAGATGGGCTACCGGGGAAGCCCTGACCCAACTGCATGCGAGTGACTTGAGATATTAAGAGGCCTGCAGGCGCCAAGGGAACAGAGGAGATGAAGAAACAGAGCGGTAGGCACAGAAAGGAACAGCCAACCACACCAGTCCTTTCCTAGCTGTGCGGGGGAAAGCCTTAACACGTTTTTGGGCCAGGTGTAGCGCAAAAAGACTATTTCCCAAGGAGGAGAACAAGGCCGGTTCATCTCGAGGTCTTTTAGTCTTGAATTAGACCACAGAAACCTTCACAGCTGGAGAATGCTCCTGTTCAGACATGCCACAAACTGCTGGTGGGACTCCTGATATTTATGCAATGAAATATCTTCCACCTCCATGCCACAGACCCTAAATAACGAGGCTGGTCTCAATTTAACCGAAGTAGTTTAAACTGAAACAAAAAAAAATGCCATTCTTTGTCCGCTGCATTACACCTTAATTTCATTTTTAATTGCAATTTAATTTTGATTGTCAATTTATGCTGCTGCCTTGAGTATTTCAAAGCATGCCAAAGCAACTCTTTTTATACGACGTAACCTCCCGCAAGTTGGACTCTTCCAAAGTAGTAACCTTTTCTTTCTTCCTTAAAAAAAAAGAGTCCCTCGGTTTGCAGAACAGGTTTGGAAAACGGCACACCACTCCACATGAATGCAAATGCTCTGTTAATGATTCAACAAAAGCCTGGTTGAATCGAGCACCCTGTAAGTCTGGGTACACACCGTTTCGCTAAAATATGCAGAGGGAAACAAACAAGAGGCGTTTCCGTAAACGCTTCGGCAGAGGCGCGTGGAAGTGGAGCGCTCCGAGCGTGCGGGATGCCTACGCTAGTACAGCTAGCAAGGAGTTAAGTTTTTCTTGCAGGTACCGTTTCTGGGGAGCAACACAAAACGAACGATTCACAGTGCCCTGTAATACAAACCAGTGTGTGTGCTGCTGAGGAAATCAGCTCACTCCAGAGTGATTGACGCTTGCTGGCCGTCAAGACCACCTGCCTAAAGAGGCACCGGTTAGGAGCCTGTTATCCTGTGTGGCTACACGGACTGAGCACACAGGGGCATTTGAGAGGCTCAGTTAGTGTTAAATGAGTCCTAAATATCACGTCCCGGTTAATCATGTCAGAGGAACTGCTGTGCGCTGCTTTTGCCGAGGAAACGCTTCGGAAATCAGCCCCGTCGAAAACTGTGCCTCCTTAGCAGAAATGTGAAAACTTCCCTGCGGCTCTGGAATATCTGAAACGATCAGGCCGCCTATATTAATTGCTTTACAAGGTTCATCTTTCAAACGCAATTTAGCCTTGATGGAATACCGCAACCGTGTCTCTGGCTAACGTACCATTTGTTCCTCGTGTTGTAAAGGGTGAAAATACGAGTTAGCTGTGGGGACAAAAAAAGTACATTTGAAGGGTATTTGTTTCACTTTCTGGAATACAAACCGCCTGCTCCTTAGCACTGAACATTTTGTCAGAGAAATTTGCGGGTTTGTTTATCACCAGCGCAGGGGGGGGGGGGGGGGGGATCACAGTAGATCCAAGAAAAGAAATATGGTGCACAGTATATTCGGTTTAAACTGAGTCGAAATCCCATGATTTCTGTCGCCCAAAGCATTCTCTAAATCTCAACTTGTAAAATAGGAACAGCGTCCAACTCAGCACAGCGTTGTTGGGTAGAACAAGCCCAATACAACTCACACAGTGAACCGCCTGTTTTTGAAATGCTGCATAATACATACTCATTTTGATATCTCGGAATGTGTTGGAACGTTCTTGAAAAAGCGTTCGGCGCCCGCTCTAAAACTTTGCTATTGGCTGCAAAGAGACCAGACTGATAGAAGAGGATCGTTTTTCACTTCAAAGCAAAACTAATTATGTATTTTACTAATTACATTTCCAAAGACACACAAAGCTTTATCAATGAACCCTACACAAACAGACCAGAAAGCAACATCTATGTCTGCCCGGGTCTGGAAAAGAGCTCTCGAAAATCACCCAGGGATTCCGGCTTCCCTCAAACAGGGCAGCACTAATATCCTCCAGATTTGCTGGCCCAGCCTCGAACCATCTTAAGAAATTGTTTACATTAAAGTCGGGTTCAGCTGGAAGGTCAGCTAACTTTTAAGGCTTTTGGGAGAGAGAGAGAAAAATCGGCAGTGGTCTTGTCTTCTCTGGTGGGGCGAGGAGGGGGGGATCAAAAAGAAAATCATTAACCTGAAATGTGAATGAAAACTGATTTTGTTCTATTTCAGCGGCTACCAGAGGGTTTAAAAAGCCCACAGCAAAGATCTCTCAAGTTAAAGAAACAAACAAACATCTAAAAGTCCACATTTGGAAACTTCTGCATGATATTTCAAGAGAGTTTTTCAGGCTCAGCCTCTGAATCAAACCTTTTGGAAACCGGGATGAAAATAAAAAAGGGACTACCTTGCACAATTAGCTATGATTTTTATCAGCTCTCTGGCTTTGAAACTGCACGTGTATATCAAAGCAAACAAGATAAGGCTTTTAGATTGTACATATTCAGACTTTATTCCTTAAAAATGGCTTCGATGAACACAGAAGAGATGGCCGGAGATTATTCGCCACTTCATTATGTCCTGTGCGGGGATCAATACGAACTGGCTTTATGCTGGCCCGACAGCGAACACTACAATTTTACATCTTGCACCTGATGAATGATAGCAATAAAATGTGGTCAGCGGGGAAGCGTGTGAGTCCACCATTCATCTAATTGTCGGAAGTACATAAAACAAGTGAGAAACACAGCCTGTCGAAACCTGTTTTACAGGGTTTAGGTAAGCTAAGAGTATTGCAGCCCGCCATTTTTTTTAAACATCAGCCACATGAGTTTTCCAAACTGCTAAATAATTATAATTCTATGAGGATAGGAAGTCAAGAACAGGCTACGGGGAGCCGATTTTCATACACAAGAGTGATTCAGCTGGCAAATGCCTTCAAAACAATTGAGTTAGTTTAAAAAAAACCCAAGCATTAAATGCTTCTGGAGGTTACAACTGGTTGTGGATGCAAAGCTAATTCACATTAAATAAGTTTAGCACCACAAAGCCGGGCATCAAATGAACTACAGCAGACGGCAAAATCGAAACTACGTTCTGTGTAAGAATCCAACATTATACTGTTCACTTTTATTCAACAGTCCACAATGTAAAAAATGCAACGACAATGCATACACTTACGAATTTTGCCCATCCGAAATGCCTCATGTGCTTCTAGCTTTGAAAGTGCTAAAAGGTTGATTAATAAAAATCTCCTGTAATAACACAGCAAGGATCACATTCCAGCTTTTTTTTTACTGTAATGGATTCAGGACAGGAAAGCTCCAAACGTGGCGAGTAAAATTCAAAATATAATCTGCCCATATACACAACCGCACCTTTGTTGCTTCGCAATCTCCCCCCCTTTGGAGTTAAGAGTTCTGCTTTGACCAGATCTAGATTTCTTAAAGGCCAGAGAGGTGCCCAAAATGAAAAGTGTCAGCGAAGAAGCGTCCCAATCTTTGGAAAGGGGCCCTCTTGCCCAAGAAGGTCCTGGCAGTTAAAACCACTTCTGAACTGTCCCCTTATTGGACGCTAAAGACACAGGTGACAATTTAAACTACTAGGAAAGGTCTGTAAAACCACCCCATGGCCTGTGATTCGGGTTTGGACGGCGGCACTCAAGGTAAGCAATTCTTTAGCGATGAGAACGGCCAGCATGTATCTCCATGCAGAAATCCCGTATCAGAGGGGAAGAAACACAGAGCGCAAATTACAGAGCATCAGACACGTCAAGCAGCTTCAAATCACTCCACGGGGCCCGCGTTACTGCAGCACACACCAGCATTAAGTGGACGATTGGCACTGGCTTCGGCAACTGCCGCCGACTGCCATCTGCTCTTTCATACCTAAGTGTAACGTTACAGCCTGTATGTTTGTAACCTCCCTTGGAATCAACTGGCATGCGGTGAGCAAGATGAATAAATAAATATTATAATGCTGACTTCTTTCAAGGACTTGGGGGGGGGGGGGGAGAGAAAGGTAGAAAGCCACTTCTTTTGAACCCGGTTGCAAAATGTTTCTCCCACCCCATCTTGAAATGTAAAGTTAGTCCCCACTCAAATGTCTCTTGTGAAATTACAGTAATCTAAAACCAGATCCCCCTATCAGCTCCTGATTAAGTATAGGCCTCGATAATTAAGACATCTCTCCTACGGGCTTCCAGTTCTCCACATTTCCACCTCAACTCAAACTTCTGTAATCTATTAAAACAGCATCTCTTTATTGGAGCCAAACTGCTTAGTTGACATAAGCAATGGTGGGATTCAGCCGGTTCACACCACTTTGGCAGAACCGGTTGTTAAGATGGTGCTTGTAAACAACCGGTTGTTAAATTATTTGAATCCCACCACTGGAGATAAGTTATAGCCAGTGACAGCCTACTTGAACTTTAAAAAAAGTATTTTAATCTCCAATGACAGTTTGACGAAAACTCAAAAGTTAGGAACCAATACGCTCATGTTCAAAATATAACAATTATTCCACGTTATGTTTCTCATGGGGGGGGGGGGGAGAACAATATAATCGGCAAACATTTGAATACCAAAATGGGGGATTTCTTTTGGGGATTTAGCCATCAATGGACTTCTTCATGAATTTATTTAAACCCTTGTAAACCCCATGAATTATTAACCCTCCCCCCCCTTTAAAACTGAAGCGAGCAGCCATCATTATGTGGGTTCCACACAAGTTAAGTACCGCTTGCAAACTTACTTGGCCTGTTCTAATTCCATGGCCCATCAATCTAATTGGGTGCCTACAAGTTGTATTATTACAAGCAGAGACAAAAACATCTAACTGCTTTCCCCACTCACTTCTAAAATGTCAACTTATTTTTCCTCCAAACTAAAAAAAGACCCAAATTCCTGGGCCTTCCCTTGTAGAGAAAGTGCTTCTGTCCCTTGATCATTTTGGTCATTCTTTTTCTGTATTTCCAGAGTCATAATAATCTTTCTGTAGATACTGTGACCAGAACTGTACACAATACTCTAAATACGGCCACCCTTTAATGTACAACGATATCACAGTACTGGCTAGCTTGCTCTTTCCTACTAATCCCGAGTATAGATTTTTGGCTTTTCACTGTTTTCAGCACACTGAGTCGACGTTTTTGTGAAGATAGCCACCACAAACCCAAGATCTCTTTTCTGGTCAAATGAAAAGTGTCAAAACCTTAACGCCTATCTAAAATTAAGAATTTTTTTGCTTCACTGTGTACCACGTTATGTCTGGACTGAATTTCATTTGCCACGCGGTTGTCGGATCAACCAGTTGGGAGAGATCATCTTGGAACTTTCCATGATCCCCTGTGTAATTAGGAAAAATCTACTAACTTGAACATTTACTTCCACTTCCAGACTACTTATGGAAAATCTAATGGCAGTCGTCCCGATTTCAATTCCTGTGGGATTCTATTGACTACTTCCTTCCACTGAGAGAATGGTGCATTTATTCTTATTCAACTTCTACTCCTGCTCTTTAAGCAGTTTTTTGTCAGGATAGGGTCCTTCAGGAAGGACCTTGCAGAATGTTTTTACCAGAAAGTCAAGCTCATAAGACTGACTGGGATCACCACCGCCCACATTTGAGCTAGCAATGAAAGACCTACATAAAGTTGTTGAAACAGGAATGCTCTTTGAAGCAGCCAGTCTGGTTCTTCTTCAGCAGAACGTTTTCCCCTTATAACCTTAACCCATTTAGCCACAACAGGTATCAGACAAACGGGTCTTTAACAGCAGGCATGGCATGGGTAACTGCTTTACATTTCCTGCGGCAAAACAGGACACAATGAATCGTTTCTCTGCTTCTTCCTTTGTGATCCATCCCCCCATAACCTCTCTAGCAGTTTTAGTAAAGGTAAAAGTAGTCCCCTGTGCAAACATTCGGGTAATTACTGACCCATGGGATAATGGGGTCAGTAATGAAACTTACTGAAACTTAATGAAACCCATGAAACTTACTTGGCAGATTATCTTTACAATGAGGAAGGAAGGAAGGAAGGAAGGAAGGAAGGAAGGAAGGAAGGAAGGAAGGAAGGAAGGAAGGAAGGAAGGAAGGAAGGAAGGAAGGAAGGAAGGAAGGAAGGAAGGAAGGAAGGAAGGAAGGAAGGAAGGAAGGAAGGAAGGAAGGCTGAGTCAACCTTGAGCCAGCTACCTGAACCCAGCTGTGACTTGATGGCACTTTCCTCCACCATCAGTCTTATAAGATGGAGCAAGCTTGTTTTTTGCTGCTTCAGAGACTAGGACCAGGAGTAATGGATTCAAGGTGCAGAAAAAGAGATTCCACTTCCTGTTTGACAGTGGAATGCACTGCCTCAATGATGGAGTCTCCTCCTTTGGAGGTTTTTAAACAGAGGCTGGATGGCCAGCTGTCAAGGGTACTTTGATTGTGTATTCCTGCATGGCACAGGGTTGGACTAGCTGGCCCTTGTGGTCTCTTCCAACTCTATGAATCTAGGAGCTGGAATAATTTGGAGGAAGGTCTTTATGAACTGAGCCAGTTGTTGTGTACCGTGTTGCCCTGCCTTAAGGCTTCATACTCCTTTTGGAAGTTCCTTTTCATTGTAACGGAGGTGACCCCATTCCTCAATGCTTCATTAACATGGTACAGCTGTTACATTGACGCCCCATCCTTGTTGACTGTACTTGTCTTATGCTATGCAATTGGGCCTGAGTCTCAGTGAGGCAGGCGGTCTATAAATAACAGCAACAACCTCAGTTTTATCAGTGCAAAGGAGAACGAACCCACCAGCTCCATCCCTTAAACAGCCAGATCACAGATCTCATCAATGTAACTGGAGACTTTTAATTGTAAGGAGGTGGGAAGACAGACCACCTTTGTCTAGCATGGTGCCTTTAAAAAAAAGGGTACCCACTAGAGAGCTAAAAAAGTGGTAGGTGAATTTCATGATAAAGCATAAGCAGGACTATTTGGAAATCTGGGGAAAAAACCCTGAAGATTACAGGTAGGACTTCTGTGGCAAACTGGAAAAGAAAGGCACCCTCCCTTTGCATCTCTCAGAGGGAACAGAAAGGTTTGCACAGCTGGACAAAAGAGTACGCCTGCATTTCATTGGCTGGTTCTCCATCCCCAAATTGACTAATTTTTGTTTGTTTTCAATATACTTTGAAGAAGAAAACTCACGGCACGTTGTGGGTGGGTAGCTGTACTGGACTGCAGTAGAAGGGCAACATTTGACTTGAGAAGGAGGAAAAGGAGAAAAAGGAGGAGGAGTTTGGATTTATAACCCACCTTTCTCTCCCATAAGGAGCCTCAATGACGTACAAGCTCCTTCCCTTCCTCTCCCTGCAACAGACACCTTGTGAGGTAGGTGGAGCTGAGAGAGTCCAGAGAGAACTGTGACTGGCCCAAGGTCACCTAGAAGGCTTCATGTGGAGGAGCGTGGAAACAAATATGATTCACCAGATTATAGTCTGCCACTTGTGTGGAGGAGTGGGGAATCGAACCCGATTCTCCATATTAGAGTCCGCCATCCTTAACCACTGTGCCGTACTGGCTCTCTGACTTCCATGGTTTAAGCTTTCGAGAGTTGAAGCTCTCTATTTCTGAGACAAAAGAAGACTGCTATCTACGTAGATTCTCAAAACGCTGAACGCTGTGGACGAAGGTGTGAATGTGATCCATGTAGGAACTTGTTTCATAATGGGAAGGACGAGTGTTGAACTTGCTCTCTGAAGCGCATGAATTTGTTCGGCCCTTTGGAAGGCCACTTGAACTATTCAAGGTGCCTGATAGATCTACGCAGCTCGACTCAATGAAGCTACGAGCCTCTGTTAGCGTCTTCCCATTCCACGGGGGAAGCTGTCCCCAGTGCTTAAGTAACTGAGAAAGCAGGAGTGCTCATTTGTAACGGAAACAGATTCTTAGGTTTCTTCAAACTGGGAACTATAGTATTCAATGTCTGAAACTGTCTCAAAGTCATTTTTTGGGAAGTGAAATTCACTGACTTCATTGATACCCCGTCTATCTCCCCAAAGTGGTTCTCCTCTGCTCGCAAGAACCCTGTGAAGGAGGCGACCCTGTGTGTGACTGGCTGAAGGTCACCCAGAAAGTTTTAATTGCAGAATGGGGGATCTGAATAATAAATAAACACTATCAGGCAGATATTAGCCATCCCAAGGATTGGCCAGGTAGATTTGAGTTCATTGCACCTTAGAGAGGACAGCCTTTCCAGGGCATGCACCAACTTTCACTGTCTCTGACCTGGATAGCTCAGGCTAGCCAGAAGCTAAGTAGGGTAAGCATGGTCAGTATTTGGATGGGAGACCACCAGGGAACTCCAGGGTTGCAAGGCAGAAGCAGGCAATGGTAAACTACCTCTGAAGTCTCTGAAAACCTTACAGGATGTGCAATGTTGGCTGCGACTCAACCCGAAGGCTGGGGGAAGAGCTACTTTGAGAGTCAAAGCTTCCTTTGTCGAATGAAGGGAGCTTTGACACTCGCAAGTTTATACACAGAAAGTCTTGCTGGTTTCCTAGGCGCTACTAGATTTGAATCTATACTCTGTTTTCCACAGAAGGATGATAGTAGGGTTGTATATTCCTCCGTCACAGAACAAAACATGCCGGATCTTCTTTGTTGAAGAATGCTCCACTGGGGTCGTAGTGCCCACCTAGCCCCGCTCCCCTCATCCGTTTGAAAGTCAGACAGTAAAAATACATTTTGGCATAAATGCTCTTGTTCAATTATGCACAGAATAATGGTTTTGAAAAAAGACAGCGTGAAAAAATGAATAATTCTCATATTCGTCCAGGACTATATTCTAATGCGGAAGCATACAATGTTCTCAACCACTGCACCTCAAAACTGACCGAACGATCATCTTTCTGTGGAACAGAGTATAGTTGTTCTACTACAGACCAACATGGATTCCCACTGAAGCTACCTTCAGGGATCTGTCAGTATAGTAACAGGGACGGCTTGGTTGAGCACTTTAACTGGAGAATCAGTGGGACACTAGCCTTATAAACAGTAGGGTTGTTTCCCCCCCCCCCCCCCCCCCTTACCGTGCATCTTAAATGCATCTCGAAACCGAAATAACAACTTCGAGTACCCTTCTATACCTCAAGATCCAGGTGGTGGGTCCACTTCTACCCCCCTTTTCAACCTTCCATGTGCTCTTAGCTGGCAGAGGTCCACGAGGCCGTTGGTCCGTATGGATGCATAAATAATCAAGATACGCTTCAACACATGGAGGGCACAAGTACAAATAGGCACACTGAAAAGTTCTTTTAAAAAAATCTAACCAGTGCAAGCTTACAGAACAAGAAGCAAATGCCAGGAGGGCCAAGTTGCAACTTTTAAGGAATGCTGATTTTAGGATGGAGTTCTCCCTACAGAAAAGATACTTTTAAAAAATCCCTGTTCATCTGCAAAGAAGCTGCAGCAATCTGGAATCCAACAAGCTGTGCCGTAGCTGGGTACTTGGGTGTTCTTAAAATAAACATTCCGTCCCTTTGTGTGGAAATGTCGTTCTTCTCACTCTACATCTTTAGAAACAAAAGCCCCTGGAAAAGTATACAGAAAAACCTCCAGAACTCCCGCAGCACGTTTGCGTAGCTCAAGTTAAGATATACAACGGAAATGAACCTGTAACGCTATTGCTGGTAATGCAAACCATCACTGTCTACTGTCACCATTTAATTTGCATTACGGCTCCCTTTAGACATGGATCCTCCATTTAAAGGAAACATTATACAGAAAGAGAGAGAGGAGAGAGAGAGACTTTATTTTTCCTGGTACCGGTTCATTTTCTGCCCCGCCTCTTCCTCGGGGCTCGGTGGGAAAGAGCGGTTCGAAATAAAACATACAATTTTTTTTTAAAAAAAACCAAAACAAAACACACTCGATTCGAGAAAAATTGCCTAATGCCTGCTGATTACTTAAACAATAGGGAATGGTTTATCGCTCGTTCCATAAAGACCCCAGGCTCAAAGTCTGATGAATTTCTGGGGGGAAAGGCATTTCATAAGTTATAGCTCATGAAAGCCATTAACCCATCAACAAGACAGATTTTTTGCACAGTCAGCTAAACTAATGCCGAAAGGTCAGGGAGAAAAAGGATTGTACGTACCTCTTTCACAGGCTGTTAGAGGTGGCCACAGGATACCGAGGCAGTGTGACCAACGGAAGCTTCCTGTTGTGTTATGTTTCCAGATGGATTACTCTTTTTACTTCATTTGCGTAGATACATTCCCACGCGGAAACCGGTGCCGAACTTTAAGGCATTTCATCTTGGAATTGAATGCCATAAATTGAGCACACGTACAAAGGACGGTTATGGTGTTACTTTTCTGCAGCTGCATGCTAAAAAGGTGACTATAAACCACAGGAAAATATGGCCCCAAACAGTCCTCCCCTTCTGAGAAAGGTCTAAGGAGAGTCTCACATACAAGCTAACCAGAGAGAGGGAGCAGAACATTTCTGGGGGGAAAAAACGCAGTGCTTTAGTTTACCATACGATACGTCTCAATTCTAAGGATTTACTGTTTCACAAAATCAACAGCAATGAATGGATGCAGCTGCCAAAATTATACTCAGCAAACTCCCCAGTTTCAAAGTTGTAATAGATGGGTTTTTTTAAATTATTCTTAAGGACTGAGTAAGAGAGAACATGGACTTGTTATCAATTTGTGATTTTAACCCCCCCACTCCCCACATATGAGTCACTACTTAGGTCAAATCAAAAACAAAACTGAAATACATATTTATGCATCTTCTCATATTGTGGAAGGGACCTTTGAACTCAACCTGATACAGAACAGTACAAAAATGCTATCTGGAGTGATATTAAACTACATAAGAGCAACACACAAATTTTACAAGTGTTATTACAATAGGAATAAATTTAGTTGGGTGCTGTGTGGTTTCCGGGCTGTATGGCCGTGTTCTAGCAGCATTCTCTCCTGACGTTTTGCCTGCATCTGTGGCTGGCATCTTTGAAGATTCTTTGAAGATGCCAGCCACAGATGCAGGCGAAACGTCAAGGGAGAATGCTGCTAGAACACGGCCATACAGCCCGGAAACCACACAGCCCAAGTGATTACGGCTGTGAAAGCCTTCGACAATACACAGAATAAATTTACACGTAAAGCTTTAAATATGACTCAACATAAACTTAAACCATACAAGTTATTTTTTCCCCTAAACCAATATTTCAGTTCAAGTATTTATTGCTATTGGGCAAATTTGGCCTTTGGCAAAAAGGTGCCCGCACATGTCTGTATTCAGTGTGACTGTGACTCTCTGCTCTTGGAATTTCGTGGGCTCTCTGCCCTCTGAATGGAATCATGTCCTACAAGAGAAACACTTCCCCATCAAATCTATGGCACGATGCTTCATTCCACTGACATCGAGTTCAGTCCACTGACATCGATGAACTTCTAATATATACCTGAAACAATTAAGGTCAGCAGTATGATCACAGAACAGCATTTCCCTCTAAGGCGTTTTTCTGCCACGCAGTCAAAAGAACAGCAGCTACGAAACTCAATTTCCGGTCCTGTGTGTGTGTTTTAATTCGCAGCTGTGAAGTTATATTAGTATCTTTTTTTTACCCCTAGGATTTCCTCCGGTTTAAGAAAGGGAACAAACTGCAACTGATTACCCATTCTTAAAACTGCAAAGTTTATTTGAACACGAAGCGTGAGAGTTAAATGAAGGTGCTGATCTGGGATCTGAATATTCTCATATATACAAGATTGTCCATCGAAACAAACACAGCTGGAATTGATTTTGGTAGGTTGAGGTCTAGCTGTATGGGCTAGGGTGCCACTGGGCAGGAATCTGGAATTATGCACCTTGGTACATGAAAGATTATTGCTTGGGGCAAAGAGAAATGTGTGATCTGTAAACCAATCAGAGAACTTTTGGGAAATTAACACAGTTGTAGCTGTTGTATCAATAGATTCCAAGAAAAAGAAAGAAGCTCACTTGGTCCATGAATGTCAAGCTGACTGATTTCTTTGTGCTAAACACAGATACCAATCCAATGGAGAAGACTGGATCTCAACATGGGAGCCTGCGACAGATTCTGAACCTATGTCATAAGAACATAAGAACATAAGAACAAGCCAGCTGGATCAGCCCAGAGTCCATCTAGTCCAGCTCTCTGCTACTCGCAGTGGCCCACCAGGTGCTTTTGGGAGCTCACAGGCAGGAGGTGAAAGCAATGGCCTTCTGCGGCTGTTGCTCCTGATCACCTGGTCTGTTAAGGCATTTGCAATCTCAGATCAAAGAGGATCAAGATTGGTAGCCATAAATCGACTTCTCCTCCATAAATATGTCCAAGCCCCTTTTAAAGCTATCCAGGTTAGTGGCCATCACCACCTCCTGTGGCAGCATATTCCAAACACCAATCACACGTTGCGTGAAGAAGTGTTTCCTTTTATTAGTCCTAATTCTTCCCCCCAGCATTTTCAATGAATGCCCCCTGGTTCTAGTATTGTGAGACAGAGAGAAAAATTTCTCTCTGTCAACATTTTCTACCCCATGCATAATTTTACAGACTTCAATCATATCCCCCCCTCAGTCGCCTCCTCTTTCAAACTAAAGAGTCCCAATCGCTGCAGCCTCTCCTCATAGGGAAGGTGCTCCAGTCCCTCAATCATCTTTGTTGCCCTTCTCTGCACTTTTTCTATCTCCTCAATATCCTTTTTGAGATGCGGCGACCAGAACTGGACACAGTACTCCAAGTGCGGTCGCACCACTGCTTTATATAAGAGCATGACAATCTTTGCAGTTTTATTATCAATTCCTTTCCTAATGATCCCCAGCATAGAGTTTGCCTTTTTCATAAGCCATGCATTTGAGTCGGAGCATTCCTATGGAACCATCACCTAAGATGCCACAGGCTAGACTCCTGCCTCCCAGCCACTCACCTGCCAAAGTGGTGGCATTCAAAGGTAAGTCAAAAGTAGCAACCACACAAAAGTGTCACCCCAGCACACTACAAAGTTTGCTCAGCAGAGGAGCTTCGGGAGTTTATACTTCGCTTTTCTCCTCTGTAGGAAATCTCAAATGACCTTACCAACTCTTTCCTTTCCTCTCCCCACAACAGACACCTAGTGAAGTAGGTGGGGCGGAAAGTGTCTGGAGAGAACTGTGACTAACCCAGGCTCACCCAGTAGGATTCATATGGAGGAGCGGGGAAACAAATCCAGTTCACCAAATAAGAGTGTGCTGCTCATATGGTAGAGTGGAGAATCAAACCCGGTTCTTCGGTCGACAGCTCCGTCCAAGTCCTGGCAGCAGGACACAGTGCCTCAACAACAGCACGGGGAGGTAAACAACAAAGAAAAAACCCTCTGCCGCCCAAGAGCTCCCCATTGGGCTCTATGGACTTACACCACCCAAAGTGTGGCATAAGTCCAAGAGCTGGGCCACAAACCCGGGATGGAAGGTGCCTAATGTCAGCTCCACCCCTGGGATTGCCCCCACCACACCCCTGCTGTGCCAATGGATCTAGTGGCAGCGTGGTAGAGTTGCTGTGGCAGTGGGCGCCGTGTCCAGGTGCACGTGGTGTGGCGATGGCCTCTTGCCGGCGTTTCTGCCCCTTTGTCAGGGTAATAACCCCAGGGAGGGCAAATCCGCCAGCACAGGCATGTACCACTTCCATGGTGTGTTTCAGGTCCCCTCCTTTGGAGGGGGTCAGGGCTGTATTAACCCACAGCCAGGCCCCTAGGCATTCAGGAAATCTGGGTCTCCTCTGGCACTTATCTTTCACCCCACTACTGCTGACAATGTGATCCCGGTACTAGATCGCAGGACACAGCCCTATATCCATTTTGAGGGACTTCTGAAGAATTTTACTCACTCATATGCGATCAAGGTCATGACTTGACTGTGTTGCTCATGGAGGTGTAATAAGGGAGGAGGAGGCATGACGTCACAACCCTGATGCTAATGCACTATTGGCCTGCTGTCCCCCCCCCCCCCAACTGACTCAAAACAAGCTCAGTTCTAGGAGGAGCAGCAGTGGCATAGTGGCTAAGAGCTGTGGCTAAGAGCAGGTGCACTCTGATCTGGAGGAACCAGGTTTGATTCCTCGCTCTGCCGCTTGAGCTGTGGAGGCTTATTTGGGGAATTCAGATTAGCTTGTACACTCCCACACATGCCAGCTGGGTGACCTTGGGCTAGTCACAGCTTTTTGGAGCTCTCTCAGCCCCACCCACCTCACAGGGTGTTTGTTGTGAGGGGGGAAGGGCAAGGAGATTGTAAACCCCTTTGAGTCTCCTGCAGGAGAGAAAGGGGGGATATAAATCCAAACTCTACGAGCGTGCCTTGCAATTTGCTCTCAACCGCCTCGCATAACTGTAAGAAGGGCCGAAGCCTTAGGGCGCTGGTAACAGCACCTCAGCAAAAATAATAATAAATAACCGGCCCCTAGTCCCTGTGAGGCCAACAGGCTTCAGTCTAGTCTGCCTTATGGAGCTTGGAGCTACGCCTCTGAGATTCACAGCATAAAGCAATCATGGAGAGAAATCTGGAAGTGCCAAAGACTGAGCCTGAAACACGAACTCTGTTCCACCCTCTTTCCTCTGCTTCCCCATTTCTCCCTTTCCTATTAAATGTTTCTCCTTGGTGCCTTTAACTCAAGGGGAGCAGAGGAAGCTGAGATGAGGTTTGGGTTATGGCATCAAAGAGTACCCATAAAATAAACTGTTTCCAAGGACAGGTCTGATACATTTCAAGCTGTGAAAATAATTAGTTCCTTCGACAACAGTTAACGGGGAACATAGAAGGGAAAAGGACCAAAAGGGATATATGGAAAATGATGCTTGAGTTCAATCAAGACAAGACCGTGCTGTTTATACACGTTAGACTCAGGTCTGATGTACTGAAGGAAAGGACAAAGCTCACCCAACTGTGAAGAGAAGACGACATTAAATCTATTCAGTCTAGGTTTAATCTAGATCAGGGGTCTGCAACCTGCGGCTCTCCAGATGTTAATGGACTACAATTCCCATCAGCCCCTGCCAGCATGGCCAATTTGCCATGCTGGCAGGGGCTGATGGGATTTGTAGTCCATGAGAATCTGGAGAGCTGCAGGTTGCAAACCTCTGATCTAGATTTAACTGTCTAGTGTGCAAGCAACTGGCTTTAACACAGCAACCAAAAGGTTGGTTACCCCACCCCACCCCCCGGCCCAAGTTTGTTAAGAGCAAAATAATTATTTTGATGGATCGGGATGACCCAGCACCAAAGTAGCCACCTAGATACTTGTGGGAACCTCAAAGTAGGATGGAGACAGCCATTTCTCAGTGCTTCTCCGGGTAGACTTGGTACCTGGAACTGGTAAACCTGGTAATTTGGGAACTGGGAATGCTATTTTTCTTTTAAAAATTATAGCTTAAACGCCACTGACAGGACCTTCCTCCATAACTGCAGTCTAATCTTCTTATAAAGCTAGCCAAACCTGTGACTATCGCTACTTCTTGCAGAAATGAATTCTGAAAATTAGTGGCGGGAGGGTGGCCAGTTGGGTCTGCAGCAGCAGAGCAAGATTTGAGCCCAGTAGTGCTTTGAAGAGAGCCAAGATCAAGGGTCCAAGCTCCCTTAGTTAAAAATTGGCTGTGTACTAAAGAGACACCTCCTTTGGTTTGTCCTGCTGCTCACTGTTGCGTCAGCATCACTGAGAGGATCCCATGGTCATCTATCTCTGAACGCAGGCCAGGTCATCTTGGAGCCTGTGCGCTCTATACCATCTGTCCTTTCATAAAACTTTATCCCTGGTCCGCAACAGAAGAGGCCGATAGAGCCTAACAGACCAACAAGATTTTGAGGGGAAAAGCTTTCGAAAGTTGCAAATCTCTTGGTCAGGTACTGTTTCTGAGAAAGGGAGAACTGGCTGTTGAAAGCTTATACCCCCAAAATGTTGTTGGACTCTGCTACTGGACTTGAACCCAGTTTTTTTTCACAAGCTGACAATCTCACTGACTGCAGTCGGGGAGGGGGAGGGTACAAATCAATCAATAAAAATGGCCACAGAAATGTTTACATCTGTATTTATATCAGTTTTATGTATTATTGAATATGTTGCGATCCACCCTGAGCCCGTCAGGAGAAAGGTAGAAGAAGAAGAAGAGTTTGGATTTATATCCCCCCTTTCTCTCCTGCAGGAGACTCAAAGGGGGTTACAATCTCCTTGCCTTTCCCTCTCACAACAAACACCCTGTGAGGTGGGTGGGGCTGAGAGAGCTCCGAGAAGCTGTGACTAGCCCAAGGTCACCCAGCTGGCGTGTGTGGGAGTGTACAGGCTAATCTGAATTTCCCAGATAAGCCTCCACAGCTCAGGTGGCACGGCTGGGAATCAAACCCGGTTCCTCCAGATTAGATACATGAGCTCTTAACCTCCTACGCTCATCGTTGTCGTCATCGTCATCATCATCTGCTGCTGGCTCTGTGGTTTTCCAGACTCTCCCCTAAAAATACATACGTACACATTCTAAGGAGGGACTCTCAGGGCCTGCTGTGTTTTATTCCTAGAACATCAGGTAACTGTAAGATTTTTTCAACCAGGATATTTCTTTGAAAAGGGAGGAGACTGGGAGAAAAGACTGTGGCTAATTCCTCCTGACTGCAATTGTTCTAGGGTAGCCAACTTCAAGTTGGGAAATTCCTGATGATTTGGGAGGGGTGAGCCCACGAAGGGCAGAGTTTGGAGAAGGGAAGGACCTCAACAGAGCATAATTTGGTAGATCCTACCCTCAGAAGCAACCATTTTTTTCAGGGGGAGTGATCTCCAGGGCCTGGAGATAAATCATAACTCTGGGAGCCTGGAGGTTGGCAACCCTGGCTCGTTCAGTTTTGACCGCCTGAGTTGCTGAACAGCACAGAACTGAAAGTAATTTTGACAGAACTTAACCAGGCAAAAGGGAATTAGCTGAATGTCATAAAGACAAAGGGGGAAGAGTGATGTGGAAGGAGGCATAAAGATGCAGAGGACGGGGGGCGGGGGGCGGGGAGAGATGAAGCGGGGAGAAATTGGGGATTCACTTACTTAAGTGGCTTCGCAGAACTGATCACCACCTTCCCCCAGAGCCTCTTTAATCAACCTTGATGCAATTTCACTAAAGCAAATTCTATTTAATTTCATTGTGTCCGCCCAAGCGTCACAGTTCCCACTTACTGGACGCTTACTAGGCTTCACCGGAGGTTTTGCATCAGCGTTCATTCCCTGGGATTTATCAGTGCATTTATCTCCACGTTTCCAAAAGTGCTGGCTCCGTGAGGCTGAACCTCACGCTCAGTACGTTATTTGTATTCCGCAGACCAACCTTTCCGTTCCCGACTATGACTCGGAGGAGCGGTCCGTGTTTCCAGGATTGCTGTTGCTTTGCAAAACAATCCCCTGCATATACCAACATACACATCGGCTAGGCATCATGGCGCTGAAGGATTTTATTGCTTTTTATTAATTAAAAAAATACACATCAGGGTATTGTCGAAGGCTTTCATGGCCGGATTCAACTGGTTGTGGTGGGTTTTCCGGGCTGTGTGGCTTTTCGGAGCTCTCTTAGCCCCCACCCACATCACAAGGTGTTTGTTGGGGGGGTGGGAGGGAAAGGAGATTGTAAGCCCCTTTGAGTCCACCAGACCATGGCCACACAGCCCGGAAAACGGTCCATTGGTTCACTTACCGTGAAGAGGCCTTCTCTTGTGAGGCAGAAAGGCATCTTGTTGGGTGCTTTCCACCCCGGCTCAGGGAGGCAGGAAATAGAATTATGTCACTTCCTGTCGAGGCTTGGAACCCGCCCCTTGCCAGTATTCGACTGACTGAGCAGGTGGAGTAGAAGAAAAACTTAGAAATAAACAACGGTTAGAGAGAGACAAGAACATGTATAACACCTCTCTATCCTGAACAATGATAGGCCTAAACAATTAGCCCTTAACCCATAACAGGCGGGAAAATTCCCAACTATATACATGACTCCTCGGAGTCTGACTGATGATGACTGGAACTAATGACACAGCGAAAAACGACGCTAAGGGAGGGTCAAGATGCCTTTCTGCCTCACAAGAGAAGGCCTCTTCACGGTAAGTGAACCTCTTGGAGGCGAAAGGCATCTTGTTGGGACCTCCCAAAGCAGTGTCCCCAGTAGGGAGGGCTGTCATTATGCTTCTATGATGTGTTCCAGGACCCTTTGCCCGAACACAGTGTCGGCTGCCCCCCAAGACTGTAGTCTATAGTGTTTTGACAAAGGTCGAGGGGTTGGACCAGATCGCTGCCTTACAGATCTGTTCTACAGAAGCATTATGTCTGAAAGCAGCATTGGTAGAAGCTGATCTGGTGGAATGTGCCGTGATTCCTTCTGGTACAGGGAGGTCTGAGGCCCTGTAAGCCTCCACAATACATAATCTAAGGTTGGAACTAATGGAGGCTTTGGACATGGGAAGACCAATCTTGGGATTGGAAGTGTTGATAAACAGTGTCTGTGATTTTCTAATGGACTCTGTTCGAATTATGAACGCCTTAATGGCCCTCCTAACGTCTAGTGTGTGCCAAGAGCATTCTCTGGGGTGAGACGGACGTGGACAAAAAGAGGGTAGTACAATGTCCTGTTGCAGGTGAAAAGCGGAGGCCGCTTCAGGTTTAAAGGTAGGGTCCATTCTAAGAACCACTCTGTCATCATGGAATATACACAGGTTGGGGTCAATGGAGAGTGAGCTGAGTTCCGAGACCCTTCTGGCTGAGGTGATGGCTATCAGAAATAATGTTTTCATTCTGAGCCATCTCAGATTGATGGTTTGGATGGGCTCAAAGGGCGACTTGGTGAGTGCCGAAAGAACCGTGTGTAGTCTCCAGGATGGGAAGCGATGACAGGTGGGAGGTTGTGATTGTTGGACCCCTTTTAGAAAACGGATAACGTCCGGGTGTTGAGTTGCTGGGAGACCGTGGAAGGGATGCCATACCGTGGATAGGGCAACAACCTGTCTCTTAAGAGTGTTGCTACGGAGTCCCGACTCAAAACCTTCCTGAAGGAAGTCCACAACCAACACATAAGGGTGCATTTGATGGGTCGATGTGTTTGTTCCTGGCCCAACTGACGAATTTCTTCCAGGTGTAATTATAGATTCTGATGGTGGACGGACGTCTAGATGCCATCAGGGTGGAGGTCACTTCCTTGGAGTAGCCTTTGCTGGTTAGTTTTCTCCACTCAACAACCAGACGGTCAGTTTGAGCCAGTCTGGGTTGGGATGCAGGATTGGGCCTTGATGGAGAAGATCCCAAGAGACTGGAATCTGGTACCTGGGGCCTATGGCCAGTTCCTGAATTATAGAGAACCAGGGCCTTCGAGGCCAGAGCGGTGCCACTAAGATCACCCGCGCTCTCTCTGTCATGATCTTCCGGAGAATTTTGGGAATGATTGGAATGGGCGGGAAGGCAAATAAGAGTTCCTTGGGCCACGGACTGGATAAGGCATCTATCGCTAGGGCCTTGTGATGGTAGAATCGGGACATGAATTTTGGAACTTGGGCGTTCTGTGCCGTGGCGAACAGGTCCACTTCTGGTCTGCCGAACCGACGTTCGATGTCCTGAAAAACTCTCCTGTTCAGGGTCCACTCCGCTGGGGCAACGGTTTGCCGGCTCAGCCAGTCTGCGTTGAGGTTCAGAGATCCTTTGATGTGTTCTGCTCTGATGCTCTGAACGTTGAGTTCCGCCCAGTCCAATATCAGGGAGGCCTCCTTGGCCAGACGGGAGGATCGTGAGCCTCCCTGGTTGTTGATATAAGACTTGGCTGTGGTGTTGTCCGTCCAAATCAAGATGTGATGTCCCGCTATGAGGTGCTGAAAAGCTTGAAGAGCTAGGAGGATAGCCTTCACCTCCAGCACGTTGATTGGCAGTTTGGATAGGTGTTGTTCCCACTTGCCTTGGGCATAATGTTGGTTGAGGCTTGCCCCCCAACCCTGGAGGCTGGCGTCCGTGAAGATCTGTAGCTGGTTGGGGTACAGGTAAGGTTTGCCCTGGGTCAGGTTCTGTTGTTGAAGCCACCATCGGAGTTGTTGTTTGGTGGACTGCGGTACCATGATGGGATGGTCCCGTTTTAGGATGATGTCCCGTTGGAAGGGCCGAAGAATACATTGGAGGGGACGCGCGTGGAATCGCCCCCACTGGACCAGATCCATGGCCGCGATCATCGTGCCAAGGAGCTTGACTAGGAATAGTAAGGAGGCTGTTCTGGGGAGCATAATAGAGGTGGTCATTTTTCGGATTTTGGATATCTTCTCTTCTGGGAGAAAGAGGGCATTGTTCCTGGAGTCTATTAGGGATCCTAAATGCAAGATTCGTTGAGTTGGAGTGAGAATGCTTTTCTCCCTGTTGATTAGGAACCCATGGGCCAGAGCGACTCGATGTGCGGACGGGAGAATTGGTAACGACCGGTGGAGCGCTCAGGGGGCGCTCGGAATGCGTCCGCGCGGGTCGTATTGTTGGCGCCGAGGAAGAGGGGGCGGAGCCGGAGCTCTTCTTTCTGGCCGGCTCGTTAGTCAGGGCGCGTTCCTTATCGGTGCGGCTGTAAGCCGTTCCGCTGCTCCCGCGGTTCAGGTCTTGAGTCTCTAAGGACCTGGTGGAGTTGGAGCGTTTGCGCGCGGACCTGGTAGCTTCGGCTGCTGATTTATGAAAATATCGCCTGGGAGGGGAGAAGCGTTGGTCGGCCATATTGGTGGCTTTTTGGCGGGAAGGGAAGTGGGGGGGGAGGAACTCCGAGGGAACCCTCTATAAGACCCCCTGGGACCCTTAAACACTTACCCCTGCCAATAGAAGTAACAGACACAAGACAAAGGTAAGACAGGAAGACAAATAGGTTGAATAAGAATCGTCAAATGGAATTCTGTGCAGAGAGCCAGAATTTCGTGCACTCCCTGGCGAAGGCAGGAAAGAATACTGGCAAGGGGCGGGTTCCAAGCCTCGACAGGAAGTGACATAATTCTATTTCCTGCCTCCCTGAGCCGGGGTGGAAAGCACCCAACAAGATGCCTTTCGCCTCCAAGAGAACTCAGAGGTGATGGCTGAGTTCTGAATTAGAGCTAACAGGAACAGAAGAGATGATGCTGTAGATAACTCTTTTGGCATTTTTATTATTGTTGTTGTTATTGCCATTATATGAAATCACAGCCACCAGGTCTTCAATCGGTGTTAATCTTCATATGCATTGGGTGCTTCCCAAGAACGGACGAACGAACGGATGAACGACCGACCTACTGACCGCCCAAGTTTTTATATCATCACTCCCCTTTCAGCAGTGTTTCAAATAAAGCAATACATACCTAACTACATAAGAAATACAATAAAACTATAACTACTCACTACAAATGAAAATATTTACACTCTACATATTTCGTAAAAGAAGATGGTGAAAACATCCAACTTCCTGAGTGCAGATAAATCTTAAAAAGGAAGGGAGGAATAAAAGTCAAACCCCTCAATTAATAGAGGGGTTGTAATGCATCAGCATAGTATATGTGTGGATCCAAACAATGTGGCCATTTGTAATTGATAGGTGGAGATTTTATCAATATGTGAAGGTTCAAGTGCTGTCTAAGGTATTTTTTATTATTATTATTATTATTATTATTATTATTATTATTATTATTATTATTATTACTATTATTATTATTACTATTATTACTGTTATTACTGTTATTATTGTTGTTGTTGTTAGTTTAACCTGCTGTGTGTCCTCATAGGGCCACCAAGCCATCTAACGAATTAAAACATACAAATGAAAATCTAATCTGAAAAGCCATTAAAACTAGCAGACAAGTACCTTACTAAAACAATTTAAAACCAGAGCTTAAAAAAAAGCCCTGACTGGTCTCAGAAGGTGGGGACACTTGAAGTGGGGCTCCTGAAAACGACCACAGTGGTCAGGAAAGTCGATACAGGACTTGGCAATCCTTCTGCTATATTGGTCCCGAACCACAGAGGGGTTTAAAGGCCAGGACTTGAATTGTGACCAGAAACAAACTGGAAGCCGACGTAGATGAGTCAAGTCTGGAACGATATCGCAACTACATCCCAGTCCAGTCGATATCCTGGCTGCAGCGTTCTGCAGCAATTTGAAGTTTTCAAACACTTTTCAAGGGTTTTGAGCGTAAGGAGGTCGATGAGAGGGTAGCTAAGCACAGAACAGTAATTTTACAAGAAATTAGCTCCAAACAGTATAATCAAGCAGTTGATTTTGTAAATCATCTAAGTGTGAACAAAGCAATAATTTCACACCCTGAGAATCGTAACAGCCCCCTAGGCTATTATTAATGCTCGCTTAGTGGCTTGGCAGCCAAATGCGGCTCTTTGACATACCACCTGTGGCTCTTCTGAGCACCATTCCCCAAGTACCAGGAAACTGGACCATTTCTTTAGCTACTGAAACAATTTCATCATTATTATGGGCCCAAGATGCAACGGGGCAGTTTAGTTCTTAATGACACAACTGGTCTGTGATGATCATATCAAGGTTATGAAGCTAGAGGGGGTATAAGGCTGGGGACAATATGTGCAGTTGGAATAAGTTGGTGAAATGAGACGCACCACTATTGAATGCTGGCCTGCAAAACTGGACTCATCACAAGGAGAAAACTAAGAATACTTTTACTATCCAGCCTAATTAAGTGTTCTGGAAAACTTGAAAGCTTGCCACCTGTAGCGTCCTATCACTCTGAATTCCAGCCCTTTCCTCTTACTCCAGATACAAAAAGGTTGGGTAAGATTCAACAGCAGTGGGGAAAGATAGCTGTATGTACTCAGAAGTACTCTGGTAATTAAAAGGTTCTCATCATTATTGCTTGGGGTGGTGTGTAGGACATACACAACACCCACGTGGATCTCTGGGTCAATGTGTATTGCAATGTGGCTCTCCATGATCCAAGGAACGAGTATCACTGCCTGACGTAATGTCCAACATCACATTTTGTTCCATTTTGACACTACAGTAACATACTGAAATGCATGTTACACTAGCCCCTAGGACCTCAAAGGATGCCAGCTCAGAAGATTACCTGGTGTGAAGGTGGAAGTTATTGGAGGTGGTGTGACTACCACTGGAAATGGGATTCAACAAAGGTCCCAAGCCATGTGTGGAAACATTGAGTGCGATCCCTATCTATTATCTTTTAATAATTAGATCTCACTGTGAAATGCCTCTGAAGATGCCAGTCATAGATGTGGGTGAAACCTTAGGAGCAAAAACTACTGGACCACAGCCACAAAGCCCAGAAAACCCACACAGCCAACAAATTATTTTCTCTTGGCTTACGATGAACTAATGTAAATATTAACGATATTCAAAACCTACACCTGTCACCTACAAGTGGTAACTAGACGTACTCAGACACAATTTGCTGTTACACCATCATATATATTATGTCAGCAGGCAATAGGTACTTCACTGTGGTGGCCCCTCTGTGGAATTCACTGAGATATAAGAGTAGATCAAAATTGGTCTTCTAAAGACAACCATGCCTTTAGAAAACTATCACTGGACATTTCCCATTAGAGTAGCTTTTAGTCCTTATCCATTCTTTTTTTCCACTTGAAGGATACGTGAATGGATTGTTGTAAAAGAAATTACAGTTTAACTGAATTTTGAAGCTGCAAACTCTTTATCTACTTCTGCATGCTAAAAAAAATCTTATACCATCTACGCTAAATATTCGTACAAGACTTGTTCCTAATTAGGTACAAAACCATCAAGACATTACAAAAAATGCAGCCTAGATTTGTTACAGGGAACTAAAAACTAGATTGATTGTTAGAAACTATGTTCCTATAAAGTACAACAGATGTCAATTATATCCAAAGGAATCTGGTTCTGTTATATCCACAATCCAAGTATAATACTAAGTTTGTATTAAACTATCTGTCCTATGGTTTTGAGAGCTATTAATTTATTGATATCATTTTTTGCTTTTCCATTTAGAAGCAATTAAGGTTTCTGCCCATATAAGCATGTTAGAGACTGTCTGATATTGATTTTTCCTGACAGATTGTTCAGTTGTGGTTCTGTAGCGTGTTTATTATTACTGTTTAACATCCCAACTGGAAGAGAACATCATATCAATGCAAGTATTAATATTATTTGCACCCACAATTGCAGAAGAAAGCCTTTATGAACAAAATGCTCCATAGTTCTTCCCCAGAACTACTTGGAGGGGAATGAAATCTGAGACAGAAAATTCTCAAGTGGAAAACCCACAATGGAGCAGATACTTCAATTCAGATCTACATCAGATTCGACAAGGCTGTTTGAGGCCCCTTTGATTTTTGGCAGGCAAAGAGAACATAAAAAAAATACAGGCTACCAATTAAGATGGTCCACAGGGGCTCCTCTATGTGTACCCTCCTTCCCCAGAAGAAAGAGGATACCTGGGATTGGGGGCTTCTCTGTTACAGCATCTGAAATTAATTCCAGTGTAGTATGGTGGTTAAAAGCGGTGGTCTCTAATCGGGAGAACCAGGTTTGATGCTCTACTCCTTCACGTGAGTGGCAGACTCTAATCTGGTAAACCAGGTTTGTTTTCCTGCTCATCCACATGAAGCCTGCTGGCTGACCTCGGGCTAGTCACAGTTTTCTCTCTGAACACTTTCAGCCCCACCTACCTCACAAGGTGTCGGTCATGGGGAGAGGAAAGGAAGGAGTTTGTGAGCTGCTTTGAGACTCCAGTATGGCGTAGTGGTTAAGAGCAGGTGCATTCTAATCTGGAGGAACTGGGTTTGATTCCCCGCTCTGCCACTTAATCTGTGGAGGCTTATCTGGGAAATTTAGATTAGCCTGTGCACTCCCACACACGCCAGCTGGGTGACCTTGGGCTAGTCACAGCTGAGCTCTCTCAGCCCCACCTACCTCACAGGGTGAGGGGGAAAGGGCAAGGAGATTGTAAGACCCTTTGAGTCTCCTACAGGAGAGAAAGGGAGGGGTATAAATCCAAACTCTCCTCCTTTTTCTCCTGTGAGAGATTTACCTGAAAGAACCTACCTAGTGTCAAGCACCACCTGAAAATTCCCTTCCCTGAGTATTACAGAACAATTCTATGCAACATTACTTCAGTCATTGATTTCAAACTTTAAAAGGGGCTTGGACAGATTTATGGAGGAGAAGTCAATTTATGGCTACCAATCTTGATCCTCTTTGATCTGAGATTGCAAATGCCTTAACAGACCAGGTGATCGGGAGCAACAGCCGCAGAAGGCCATTGCTTTCACATCCTGCATGTGAGTTCCCAAAGGCAGCTGGTGGGCCACTGCGAGTAGCAGAGAGCTGGACTAGATGGACTCTGGTCTGATCCAGCTGGCTTGTTCTTATGTTCTTATGTTCAATGAACTTAGTCTGGAGTAACACAGCACAGGACTGCCCTGTTAATTGACACGTTCCCTTTCCCAGGCCTTTCCTATTTTACAGAGCTCATTTGAAGGTAATCTAATTATTCTTCGATGTTCTATTCCTACTTTCAACCTGTTATTTTCTATTGACTGGGTTTTATAGCTGATCTGCAACTTTTATATCGGTAATATTTTACCATGTTGTTAACGGAAGCCTCACTAGGCTAAGAGCTGTGGGACTAAAATGGCTTGTGTGAGCAACAGATGAAACTGTTCTTCAATAGTTCTTCACTCAAGTTGTCTTGCAGAATTCCACAGCCGACATGACGTGGGGGTTTGAATGTTGGACTAGTATGCAAACCACGTATCTTCGGGACTGCATTTCCCCATCCTGCCCAAGAAGGACATTTTGATCCCTTGGAGGAAATCGCTGAGTGACTCCTGGCCCCGAGGACATTCAATTAACCTCAACCAGAGGCTATGTAAGGGTCCTATGGACCCCAGGTTATGCCATCATTGATATTTATATTGTTTTAAAGGTTATTAATCTATGATGATGTTATCCATTCAGTCGTTCTCGACTCTTGGCGACCCGATATGCAAGCTCTTTCCACATTTTTCAATTAAGTACTGCTTCCTTCAACTGGTTGATGCTCATGCCTGTATCAGCTTTTATGGTATCTAGCCATCGTATTCTTTGGCGTCCAGGTCTTCTCCTGCCACTGACAAGTCCGAGCGTCATAGATTTTTCTAATGAATTTGATCACATCACATGACTGAAGTATGTAAGTCTGAGCCTGGTTATTTTTCCCTTCCAGTGATATGTCTGGTTTTATGCAGCTCAAGACTTCTGCGTTTGTCACCCTAGCTGTCCATGGTACGTGCAGTAGCTTTCGCCAACACCACAACTCAAACGCGTCTATTCTTCTTCTGTTGGCTTTCTTTGTAGTCCAGCTTTCACACCCATACATGGCTATGGGGAAGATGATGGCTTGGACTAGCCTGTGCTTGGTTTTGATGCTGATATCTCTGCTTTTCCAAATTTTATCCATGCTATTCTCCGCTTTATCTCAGGGGTTACCTCTCCATTACAGTCAATTTTTGACTGTATATTAATATTATATATTAATCTATTAATCTATATTGTGAATCAATTGTTTTTATGATTGTTTTAAACCATGTATGTGAACCGCCCCCAAGCCTGCCTTATCTGGGAAAAGGTGGGGTATCAATAAAATAAAAGATCAGAGAGATCCTGGTTCAAATCCCACTCTGCTGTGGAAGCTCACTGGGTGGCCTTGGGCCAGTCACACACTTTCACCAGACCACAGCCACACAGCCCAGACAGCCCACAACACACCAGGAAGCTTCTACCAGTCACAGGAGACAATACTGAGCTTGATTGGCAAGTGGTTTGAGGCAGCTTCTCAGGCACACCTGTTTAAGGAAGCACACAAACCCACAAATGGACTGTGACACACAATTCTAAACTATTTAATGAGCCCTTCCCACTCTTCATCCAAACATTCAGATTAGCAGCCATGGTTTCCCCTGTCCCACCATTTTAACTTCACAACAATCCTGTTAGAAAGATTAGACAGTAACCTTGCCAATGTCACTTGGTCTTCACTGGCTGAGCAGGGATTCAAACATGGTCTACAATCAAACATGCCAAGAATTAAACCACCAGAATTGCCAACTCCAAGTTAGGAAATTCCTGGAGATTTAGGGGTGGAGCCTGGGGTGGATGGGGTTTGAGGAGGGGAGAGACTTTAGCAGGGTTCAATGACATGGAGTCTCACCTTCCAAGCAGGGAATTCCAGTTCCTCCAGTAAAACTGACTTTAAGAACATAACAACATAAGAACGAGCCTGCTGGATCAGACCAGAGTCCATCTAGTCCAGCACTCTGCTACTTGCAGTGGCCCACCAGGTGCCTTTGGGAGCTCACGTGCAGGATTTGAAAGCAATGGCTTTCTGCTGCTGCTGCTCCCGAGCACCTGGTCTGCTAAGGCATTTGCAATCTCAGATCAAGGAGGATCAAGATTGGTAGCCATAGATCGACTTCTCCTCCATAAATGTGTCCAAGCCCTTTTTAAAGCTATCCAGGTTAGTGGCCATCACCACCTCCTGTGGCAGCACTTCATTATATGTATAAATGCTGTTCCCCCTTGCAGCCTGAGGGTCATTTTCAACATATTAAAATTAATCAAAACATAAAACCATAAATAAGTTTAAAAAATCAGATGGCAAATTAAATCAATTTCCATTAAAATAACCCATCAATATCAACGACAGAAGAGAGGAGACATTCGGATGGTACAACTTTGGCTGCCTCAACCATATACATGGTGGAACAGTTCGGTCTTACAGGCCCTATGGAATTCCATCAGGTCCCACAAGGCCTGGATCTCTCTAGACCAGGGGTCTGCATCCTGCGGCTCTCCAGATGTTCATGGACTACAATTCCCATCAGCCCCTGCCAGCATGGTGTATTAATGCCAAGTTGATCAATAATGTCAACAGCAAGAAGTTTATTCTTCCTTTAAGGCACTATTGGACCATATTCAACACTGTTAACAATAACTTTTTAAAAGGCAAGGATCAGCATGATCTGTTTATATTCCATATTACAAATTAAAAAGTGAAGACATACACTCAGTTATCAGCATAGATTCAGATCGGCTCAGAAACAGTCTCCATATTTCCAGTCCATCAGAGATAGGAATTAAAAGTATTATGTTCTGGCAAAGTTTCAGCTCAACAGTTTGATTAAACCCAACCGAGCTGGCAGTTGCCAAAACAGGGAAAAAAAACCACGCTCCGTAAAACTCTACACAAGGTGCTATTCTCCTCCACAGAACACTTCCAGAAATAACCAACGCCCTCCTGAATGGGAGTAAAATCTAACTAACCGGCTGAAAGATCCTGGGAAAAAATGTTGATGGCCAATAGGAATGGCCCATCAAAAGCCAGGAGCTGCCCAGCAATCCTCCGCAGCCCCCATTTCAAAGGAAAGTCGTTCTCAATGGTTGGGTGGTCAAACCCAACTTTAAATAGCAAGCACTAAAAAGTTAATTGAATGTTTGCCAGGAGACATACGACCCATTTTCGTGCTGGATAATTAATTTCTTTGTTTTTATAAGAATTTTAAAGACTGGCCGACATGCACCCCGGGGGTAATTAGCTCCATTCAAGGGAAACCGCTGGTGGTTCTCTTGGCTTGTGAAGGCACCAGGTCTAACTGGGTACCTGCTGGACTGCTTTGTTACACTGATCAATCACTCTAAAAGGTTCCCTTTCATTGCGGGCAAGCTAAACTATGCAATGATTTTTGTACGCCAGAATTTCTCATGGAGTCACTGCCCATGGAGTAGACAGGTGTTTTCCACTCCATTATGGACAGTGAGAGAAAATATTATTATTTTAGATTTCTCAGTTCAGTTGAACAAAAATACAAACTTGCTCTCCAATACGTAACACCCCCTAAATTCTTTCCCATGGGTCACAATGTCACAAAAAGCTGCCAACAAGTCTTTGGAAGCCAAAACCCCCAACATTTTACAATCTATGCAGTATGCCACAAAGACTGAAAAAAGTTAGGGTGTTGTGGGTTTTCCGGGTTGTATGGCCGTGTTCCAGTGGCATTTTCTCCTGACGTTTCACCTGCATCTGTGGCTGGCATTTTCAGAGGATCTTCAGAGGATCTGAAGATGCCAGCCACAGATGCAGGTGAAACATCAGGAGAAAATGCTACTGGAACACGGCCATACAACCTGGAAAACCCACAACACCCTAGTGATTCCAGCTGTGAAAGCCTTCGACAATACACTGAAACAAGTTGTTGGGTGTATGTGTATGTTAAAAAGGTAAAGGTACAGTGGAACCTCAGTAATTGTCGCCTTCAGGTTTTGTCCATTTCAGTTTTCGCCGGTCACCCCAGGCCAGTTTTTACGGCCTTGGTTTTTGCTGGGCGCCTCCATTTTCAGCTACGTCGTTTGCGTAAATTTACGCTTTTTGCGTAAATTTGCTACGCCGTTTGCGCAAATTTACACTTTTTGCATAAATTTGCTACTCCGTTTGCATAGCGCATGCGCAAATGGCATAGCTTCGATTTTCGCTGGTTTCCGTTTTCGCCGAGTGTCGCCGGACGCATTACCGGCGAAAACCGAGGTTCCACTGTAGTCCTCTGTGCAAGCACCAGGACATTACTGATCCCTGTGGTGATGCCACATCATGCTGTTTGACTTTGTTTACAGGGTGGTTTGCCGTAGGCTTCCCCAGTCATCTACACTTTACTCCCAGCAAGCTGGGCCCTCCTTTTACCCACCTCGGGAAGGTGGAAGTGTATGTTAAGCGCCATGAATTAATGATCTCTCGAACATCCTAATCTTAACAACCCTGCTCATGCCTTGCAAACTGAAGGCCATGGTTTCCCTGATCTAGTTTCTCTCACGATGGATCTTCCTCTTTTCCTGTTGCCTTTAGTTCTTCCTAACATTATTGACTTTTTCAGTGACTGTTGTGTTCTCAGAGTTGGGAGGTCCTCGAATATGATCACATGAAGCTGCCTCACACAGAATCACACCAAAGGTGTGTGTGCATCGTTGTTGTTGTTTCTTTGCTGTCAAGTCATAGCTGACTTACGGAGACCCTGTAGGGTTTTCAAGGCCAGAGACATTCAGAGGTGGTTTGCCACTGCCTGCCTCCAAGTCATGCCCCTGGTATTCCTCGGAGTTCTTCCATCCAAATACTTGCCAAGGTTGCGTCTGTGAGTGAGTGGCTGGTCCAAGGTCACCCAGCAAGTTTCCATGGCAGAGTGGGGATTCGAACGTGGGTTTCCCCAGATTCTAGTACGACAATTCAACCACTACTACACCATGCAGGGTTAACCCCACAAAGGATATCCTCATGGTTTAAAGGTAAAAGTTCTCTCTGTTAGAAGTGACAGGAGGAAATATGCTCATACTATCATATGTGGTAGGGCTGTAAAAAGTTTTTAAAAATTGGAAAGCAATACATAAAATAATACAAGATGTATACTGAAATTCATACCTAGTCCAGAATTATACTTACGGTACTAGGATTAGGAATAAGTGGCTACAATAAAATAAATGTTGATTTGTTTTTATATATAACAACGGTGGCAAAGATTTTGATTGCAAGACACTGGAGAATCGCAACGGGACCCACAATAAAAGATTGCTTTACTGTTGTTTTGGAATATTACTGACTGGACAAACTGTCAACAGAATTAAAGGATCAACCAGAAGAATGATTTTACGAGACTTGGAAAGACTTTACGGACTATTTGGAAACGAGCACCTCTACTAAATGCTAAGAACAGTAATGTAAACATTATTAATTTATTTATGTTTTGTGATTAATTTCTAGGAGATGTAGGGTTTTTTAATTCTTTTCTTCTATATATATGTATTTGAGATCTGTTTAGATATTATGAAGTACCGGTAATTGATCTGTGAATCAAAGAGACGTGGAAGCCAAACTTTTCCTGTAATTGCGTATTTTTTTCTTATTATATAAGATTAATACACTTTCTTTAAAAAAAAAACACGACACCATATTGGCTCTTCAAGGTTACCCAGTTGCAAAAAAACTGTCTTTCTCTCTTTTTAAAGGGCAGAAGTTGGCTCACAAGCCTTGCCACACTAATCTTAAGACTAAACTGCTATACCACGCTCTATGTGGGACTACCCTTGAAGACTATTTGGAAATGAAAATTGTTTCGAAATAGATCCTCCATGTCATTAAAAGGCTATGCAAAATGAATGCATTACACCTGTAATAGAAATCCTCCACTGGCTACCTATTCATTTTCAGGTTCAATTAATGGTGCTGGTTGTATGGTCTTTCACTGCCCATAAATCGTCCGGACTGCCCCTCTCACTGAACACTCCCGTGACAAGTCCCGACAGTTGAAGAAGGTCTGTTAAGAATTCTGTCTTGTAGAATGGTTAGAAAAAGTCAATACCCACACTAGCACGTTTTCAGTGATGGCGCCATTTGGTGAAAATGACTTTGGGAGTAATGACCCCTCTGCTACAACTCTTTTTGGAGCTTCTGCAAATGTGTTACTGTAGGTCTGAATTTGTCATTTTTGCTGATATGATTATATTACGTTGTTTGTCTTTGCTTTTAATTATCTTGGTTTTGCTATGACTTTAGAGTGTCCTCCCCCCCCCCTTGCCTGCCGTTTTTAATTAAATCTGCAACACGTCTTCAGTCCTCTAGGGAAAAGGCGGGTTGGAACTCAATTGATCTTTCCAGCTCAGGGTGGTCTATTTCCTGCTGGCAGCAGATCTCTGGGATTCTTGATACTACTCGATCCCTCAACGGGAGGCACTTGGAACAGAACCGGGGACCTTCTGAGTTCAAAGCAGGTGCTCCACCACAAACCAACAGCAGCTTCCCTGTTTTCCACAATGCTTCATCACTACAGAAGCATGTATGCCATGAACAGGAAAACCTCTACCTGGACTGTCCTATCTCAGAATGAAGGTGAAAAGGTTCACATGACAGAATGGTGCGCCACTCCAAAACGATCCTTGAACACAGGAAACAAATGGGCTGGATTGAGCCAACCTTCCCGCTCAATCGTGCTCAATTCTTCTTCCAATTCCAGCCTCATTTCACAGAGCTTTCTGCACATTCACGCTCCCTAAGTTTCAACAAAGGCTTTTTTTTTTTGGGTGGCCAAAAAGGAGGACTCGCTTTTTCACCAGGAGAAAAAAGCTGGCTGGATCTAATTCAATATGTCAGGGAGATGATTGAAAAAGAACCCTCCTGGGTTTCTCTGTGTACAGTTTTGAAACAAAAATATTCCTCCCTGTCACTCCACCACCCAGAGGTGGGCTGCAGTTTCCTAGTTTTCCAACAGCACTGATGCATCAGCAGTTATAATATAGTAAGCAGATAAATAAATAAACATCATGACAACAGTTCTGTTCAGTCAGGTCAACCCCCCAGTTCCCACAGTGGTCAGATGCACCCAAGGAGCCGACAGGCAAAGACCTAAGAATCCTCTTTTCTTATAGGACACACGCCTCCTTCCCCCCGCCCCCATTTGGGATTTCCCGATTTTGAACAGTCTATTCTTTTCCCCATTTTCACTTTCCTTGAAAGGTTCTAAGATCACCCAACCAATTTTGTTCCCAAATAGTAGTGCTTCAATGGATGGTATGGCCAGGATTCTTCTCTATATATCATAAGCAGAATGCAGTCAGATTTTAGAACACAACTGGGCTGGCCTTACGAAGGCAGAATTACGAGGTAGAAGCCTTGGAGGGCAGAACGGACTTCCAATTGCACCTAATCAAGTTTTTGTATGTTTTATTACCGTGGTGGCGAACCTATGGCACTCCAGATGTTCATGGTCTACACTTCCCATCAGCCCCTGCCAGCATGGCCAATTCGCCACCACTATTCTATTATGTGAATAAAATTTCCCAAGCAGAATATTAGCATAACAGGGATAGGCCTAACCCAGTTTCCCATGTGATGCCAGTTTTCTACTTGTAAGGTTTTTTTAAAAGGGATAAGGTGACATTCAAAGAAGTGTGACCCTCCCACCTGTAGCGTGATGTGACAATCTCCTATTCGGCTGCCTCGTTCTTCTGCATGTGTAAACCTGACCTTAACCACCCTGTTTCTCCGAAAATAAGACATCCCCTGAGAATAAGACATAGTAGAGGTTTGGCTGAAGTGCTAAATATAAAACATCCCCCGAAAGTAAGACGTAGCCAAGTTTCTGTTTGGAAGCATACCCGTCGAACAGAACACCAGAGAATGCAGCTGTGGAGCGGAAAAATAAGACATCCCCTGAAATAAGACATAGTGCATTTTTGGGAGCAAAAATGAATATAAGACACTGTCTTATTTTCGGAGAAACAGGGTATAAAGATCTTTATGGTGTCTCAGGACTTACTGGGTAACAATCCCTACGAACAAAAGTAAAAAAAAGACTGGGAAAGAGAGGGGGAAAGACTGTTATCCTCAAAAGGGGGTGGGGTCAATTATCCTGGCTTCAGAACCATATGCAAAGCTACTTATCACCATGGAAGTGGAAATGAAACCCCTCCCTATACAAGCTGATGTCTTGAGGTCACAGTCTTATAGTCTTACCTTCTGTTCTACAATGCAACACGCAATTAGGGTTGTGGGTTTTTTTTTTAAAAAAAATCATACACGAATTACTATGCCGCAAAACGCTTTCAACTGTAGAACACTACTTACACACGGCAGAAGCGTGTAACGCTGTCGTGGTCAAGTTAGCGCAAGATATGCCATTTGCGCTGGCAATTTTCCACTAACAACAAAGACCCGGGCCAGTTGATGCAACGTTTTCAAATTGCATGTAAACTATTTAGATGGATTCTTTTGACTGCTGGTCCCCAGAGGATGGAGAGAAAATGATTTGTTTTACCCTCCGAGCTCAAAAGCTCTCTGGGGAGGTAATTCAATTGAAATTTCACATTCAGAGTAGCCAGACGGTGATAAACAGATGCTTAAATTAGCCGCACTACGCCACAATCAAACATCTTAAGAAAGGAGAGAAAAGTTTTGTTTTTCAAGCAACACCACAAAGGGGGGGCGGGTGTGCTTGGGGGGGGAGGGAGGGGCTGCCGCTTGGTATTTTTAGAAGGAATGTTTTTCATACCTCTGTAATCAATCAACCACAGTTAAGACTTCTTGAGACACAGAAACCACTCACAAGATGGAGAATATGCAGGCGCATCCGGCACTGCGAACGTTGCTTTATCTGATAAGAAAGCAATATTTGGGAATGGAGAATTTAAAATCCAACACATCTCCTTCAAGGAGAAGTCTGAAAAAGTCACTTCCAACAGAATCTCACCACGGTAGAGATTTACAACTTTCCATGAGTTCACTAATCCAGCAGCTTCAGTAGCGTTAGAGGAGATCTACGTAAACAAGATTGAAATGGTTGCACAAACCTGTAATTTCAAAGTAAGTTTAGCCCTATAACGAGACTGGGCAAAGAAGAGCCTTGGAATATGCTGCCACTGGAGGTGGTGATGGCCACTAACCTGGATAGCTCTAAAAGGGGCTTGGACAGATTTATGGAGGAGAAGTTGATCGATGGCTACCAATCTTGATCCTCCTTGATCTATTGCAAATGCCTTAGCAGACCAGGTGCTCGGGAGCAGCAGTAGCAGCAGCAGCAGGCCATTGCTTTCATATCCTGCATGTGAGCTCCCAAAGGCACCTGGTGGGCCACTGCGAGCATAGCCATGCTGGCAGGGGCTGATGGAAACTGTAGTCCATGAACATCTGGAGAGCCATAGGTTGCAGACCCCTGGTGTAATCTCTTGGGAGGGTGAAGGTGGTGGAGCAGCAGTGGCGTAGGAGGTTAAGAGCTCATGTATCTAATCTGGAGGAACCGGGTTTGATTCTCAGCTCTGCCACCTGAGCTGTGGAGGCTTATCTGGGGAATTCAGATTAGCCTGTACACTCCCACACACGCCAGCTGGGTGACCTTGGGCTAGTCACAGCATCTCGGAGCTCTCTCAGCCCCACCCACCTCACAGGGTGTTTGTTGTGAGGGGGGAAGGGCAAGGAGATTGTAAGTCCCTTTGAGTCTCCTGCAGGAGAGAAAGGGGGGATATAAATCCAAACTCCTCCTCCTCCTCCTCCTCCTCCTACTAAACTGAATGGAACTAAATGGCATACAACTAAATAATAATCATGATCTCACATTCTATGGGGATTATTTCTGCTCATGCTTCCTGTGTTTTTCAGCTGTCAGGTGCTGGTGTGTCTGAGATCACAGGAGACATATCTCGTGCCTTCACAGTAGGTCTGGCCTCCCTCATCTTCTCCCATTTGGTTTCTGCTCCCCTCTTGCCACCCAGCAAAACCCCTCTTCATAGCTATGAAGAGAAAAGTAGGTAGCCTCAAAAACTGAGCTAAAAACTGTGAAGTCTGTAACAAAATCATTACATTTATTATATCGTGTAAACAAAAACATTTGTTAAAAACATGAAGCTTGAAATACAGGACACACTTTTAAAAAATGGTATGAACTGTTACACCAATCTCTAAGGTGGATCCCGCATGGGCCAAAAACAGCGGTGTGAAAATGGCGTGAAATGGTTTAAAACAGTGTAAAAGGGTTTACACCATTTTCACACCGCTGTTTTCGGCCCATGCGGAATCCACCAAACTCTGTTGATGATACAATCATATAAATGACCAACAAGAGATCACATTTTGGCCCATTCAGCATTCCGCAGTTATCTATATACATGCAGACAAGATTATTAAAGATAACACATCTTGAAATACACCTTACAAGCACTGTTATCCAAAACTGAAATACTCTTATATTCTGTGGGGCCTGAAGTTGTCTATTCACACAAACCATGGATTTTTTGCCAATGAAACTGGCTCATACTGAATCTGGTATCTACCAATGTTTTGGCAGGAGGGGAATATCAATCAGCGATAAAATGGGCTGACCAAAAGAAAGTGACCCTGAGTGCTCACTTAAGTGACATTCTGCAACCATGGCAGACTTAAATCCCACCCCATCCCCAAATTCTGAAAATGGCAAATTCAGAACGAGTTAGCAACAAGGGTCTTGAGTCGGACCTGAGACCACTGAAGCCAAATTTTCCAGCTCTCTTGAGCTTTTCGAGCAGTCTCATGCAAAGTCATGGGTGGTGGGATGCCACGCAACTGTGACATCACCCTGACGTCTCCTAGAGCGTTTTGTGGAACGGGAAGCAAGGAAAAGCCTTGAACCCTCCCTCGGCACCATTGAAAAGCCCCATAGGGCTTATAGGACTTTTGAGGTATCCCTAAACCCTAATGTCCCTGCTCCTCCTCAGGAGTGATGGACTCTAATCTAGAGAACCAGGTTTGATTCCCCACTCCTCCTCATGAGCAGCAGACTCTAATCTAATGACTTAAGTTTGATTCCCTACTTCTCTTCATGAGCGACAGACTCTAATCTAGTGAACTGGGTTTGATTCCCTGCTCCTCCTCACGAGCAGTCCTCTTCGACATGAAGCCTGCTGGGTAACTCTGGGTCAGTCACAGTTCTCTCTGAACCCTCTGAGCCCCATCTAAATCACAAGGTCTCTGTTATGTGTGATTGTGGGGGGTGGGGGTGGGGGAGAAGGTGACTGTAACCTGCTTTGAGACTTCTTAGAGGTTGAAAAAAAAGCAGAGTATAATGTCTGAAAGATTTTTTTATGTTTGCTTTGAACCCGGCAGAAAAGCAACACAAAAATATCTGAAATAAAAACACAGTGGCCCAGACACTCCCTTTCTCTGCAGCTCCGCCCTGATACTGTTAAGAGCTGTAACAATGGGAGCCAACGCTTTGGACAGAGCCTGGAAACAGGCCAGAGCAAAGGAAATCCTTTGAGCACGAGGGAAAGGTGCTCCCTTCTGACCATAACTGTGAATAGACGGGAAGCAGGATCCCAGCTCAACTAGCTGGAACATTCCTCCCATGTAGCGAACAATACCCTTCTCTTCTGGCAGGAACCAAGGCCATCCTAGCTCAACTGACTAGAACAGGGGTGTCCAACTCTGGCGCTTCAGTTGTTCAAGGACTACAATTCCCATCAGCCATTGGCCATGCCAGCAAGGGCTGATGGGAACTGCGGTCCATGAACATCTGAAGCGCCAGAGTCGGACACCCCTGGGCTAGAACATTCCTCCTGTGTAGCCCGCCCGACACAAAGCAGTAACCAAGGCCTGGACAACGTTGGCCAGATCGCTCTGTTGTGGTTTGTGTTGGTGTGCGGGATCCACTCGTTATGGAAGCAAAACAAAAAATGTTCTCAGGCTGTTCACTAGTCTGAGGACAAAGGATTCTGTTAGCTGCTCTCAGCATGGTCACTGCATCCTGATAGGACCTCATTTCTTAGACCTCCATGGTAGCTCCTCTGAGCTTCCCAAAGGAAGAGCAGGACAGGATAAGTATGCTCAATTAACAGTTATTTAAGAAGTCCCTGCCCCTCGGCAGCCACGACGCCACAGCTAAAACATCACTTTCTTCAAGGGTCATTTTCTCCTCCTCTTCAAAACAGCTTGGATTTCTCCATCCGTATATTACAGTCAACCCCCCCCCCCCCCCCCCCACATCAGACAAGTCCATCAAAGTCCCTCCTGGCTCAGAGTCAAAAATACAAGCCCACTTACTAAATGCATTAAGCAGCCTGCTACTGGAAGCGCCCAGAGGTCTAGTTAAAGTTTCCTGGAAAGCCGGCAGCACGCAAGATACCGTCGGAGGCACCGCAAGAAGCATTTCACAGGAAAGCTTGATAGACACCGTGACAGACCTAACGCGAAAGTTCAAGTTCATTTGACCTCTAGGTTACTGCCACACTGCGGGCAACTGCTGTGGTCTCCTTTTTTTTCCTTGAAACCCAATGCATCAGGGAAAAAGAAAAAAAAAGAGGGGGAAACTAACCTTCCAGGTTCCATTCACTTTGGAAAGTGGAAGCCCGGATTGATTTCAGACAAAGATCCCTGTCTGCAAAACGTAATACGCAGAGATCACCGATGCAAAAAAAAGATAAAAATGTATCACTTATTATTCTGTGGTGGCTTGCAAAATTACTTTTAGCACTGAGCATAATACAATTTGGCCGTGTTCTTGTTTTGTTTAAAAAAAAAATAAAAGGTTGGGGGAAAGTATTTTAAAGCCAAGAACAAACATCCAATAACCGTTACAAGCGACAGGATCAATACCTGTCCTCCTCCTCCTTTCCTCTTCCAACACCCCCAAAATTATGCATGTAGGTAAACTGGTCCCAGTCCTCCCTCAACTACCCCCCCCCCCACAAATGATAGAATAAAACAAAACACACAAATCACCATTTGTGTTTTCCACCATAGGTCAGCCTTTCGCAAATATCTCTGAACTTTGCCAGGCACTAGCAATATCCAAGATAAGCTCTCTGATGAACCGAGAAGTTTGCTTGGCAGAGAGATTCCCCGTAAGTTTTTAATAATAAAAAAATAATCTTCACAGCCAGCATTAAAGAGGCCCAGCAATGGGTAGGAATTGTCCTATGTCTGAAAACGACAACGTGCAAATCCGCTCCTGAACACTGAAGAGAAGATGTTAGACGTTCTTCATTCATCTTCACACACTGACACCACTGAGCCTCTCTCTTTCTCTTTTGCCTAGAATAATTGAATTTGTACACAGGAAGTGATCTTCCGTACTGATCAGGCCTGGAACAATTCCAGGGGATGAGTCACCAAGGCTACTAAAAATTTGACATGAGACGATTTTTAAATCTATCCATATTACGTCATCGATCTGTATGGTGCTTTACAAAAGAGGAGGAGGAGGAGGAGGAGGAGGAGGAGGAGGAGGAGGAGAAGAAGAAGGAGAAGGAGAAGGAGAAGGAGAAGGAGAAGGAGAAGAAGAAGAAGAAGAAGAAGAAGAAGAAGAAGAAGAAGAAGAAGAAGAAGAAGAAGAAGAAGAAGAAGAAGAAGAAGAAGAAGAAGAAGAAGAACAACTTGCAAACTAAAATGGGGCAGAAAATAGAAACACTAAGATGGAGCAAAAAGGTGGAGAACATTTCATTCACTGCTGTGGCTCCTTGTGAAGACTTAGGCTCATTCCGCACATGCAGAATAATGCACTTTCAAACTGCTTTCAGTACGCTTTGAAGCTGTGCGGAATGGTAAAATCCACTTGCAAACAGTTGTGAAAGTGGTTTGAAAACTCATTATTTTGCATGTGCGGAAGGGGCCTTAGTTTCAACAAGGGATGGGATCTGTGCAAAAGATCAACAAGGGATGATCTTTTGTTTCAACAAGGGATGGGAGCTGTGCAAAAGATCTTGTGATAGAAGTGGGCTCTGTGGAGGGATCTGACAGCAGCTGGAGCACATGAAGAGCTGGCGCAAGGGAGGAAGGACCATGGATCAACGGTGGAGCACCAACTTTGTATGGAGAAGGTCTCAGGTTCAATTCCCAGCATCCCCAGTGACAAAGAACTAGGCAGAAGATGATGTGAAAAACCTCAGGCTGAGACTCTGGAAATCCACTGACCTTGACAGACCAAGGGCCTGATTTAGTATAAGGCAGCTAATAAGAGTGTTCCATTCAAGGGAGAGGCCGTGACTCAGTGGGGGAGCATCTGCTTGGCGTGCGGAAGGTCTCAAGTTCAATCCCTGGCATCTCCAGTAAAAAGGACCAGGCAGTAGGTGATGGGAAAGACCTCTGCCCGAGACCCCAGAGAGCTGCTGTCAGTCAGAGCAGGAAATATTGACCTTGATGGACCAAGGAGCTTCAGAATAGCTCCCAAATAAGCATTTCAGCCTGCAGCAGATTCAGCCATCCAGAGGAGCATGCAGGCATTTGACAACTGTGAGCCTGCCTGAAATATGGTTAGGAACAACCAGACCAGGCTTTAAGGAAGTGGAAGGATTCAGGGTATGAGAAGAGATGGGGGTAGAAGAAGAAGCCCCCTAAACTCTGCAAGACGACTTCTGATTGCTCAGCGCATGGGTACCTGTGCCAATCTGCTGTGTGTCTGGACGGGCTCTGGGGACTGCTGTTAACACACGTTGCCGTAGCCAGACTTCATTAACTGCATTTTCAAAGCACTGCAGGCCAGACAAATTTCTTATTTGGGGGGTGGGGGTGGAGGTGAAGCTTTCCACTACTGTGTGGCTTTAAGTTTTATTTTTAAATTGGAAAGGACTCGTGATTATTCAGAACTCTGCATAACAGCTGCAAGGCCTTCATTTGCACAGCAAGAGGCTTTTCCAAACAAACCAACAAACCATTCAGGCACTTTATCACTTTCAACCTGCCCAAACTCTGGCCAAATTTGCATCGACAAGGTAAAAAAACAGCCTCAAAGGATAAAACAAACAAACAAGGTCATCTACTTTTATCAATTCTCCTTTGCCCCGGGGACTCTGAAAAAGGCTTCAAGTCCATCTCTTTATGAAAGCGATGTTGAAAAAAAAAACCTGAACAGAAAGAGAGAAGAAGAAATAGAGTAAAAGAGGCTATGGCACCATCAGAGAAATAAGGAAGTCCCTGAAACTGGACATACAGAAGAGTTTTCAAGGCCAGAGGCACACAGAGCTGGTTTGCCATGTCTCCCATCCAAGCACTAACCAGGGCCGATGCTGCTTAGCTTCTAAGACTTGATGAGATCAGGCTAGCTTGGACTATCCAGGTCAGGGCAAGAGATAAACAGAGGTGGTTGGCCACTGCCTGGTACTCTTTGGTGGTCTCCCACCGGAGGCCTAACCAAGGCTGACCCTGCTTAGCTTCTGAGATTGGACGCAATCAGGCTAGCCATGTCAGGGCATGGCTATTTTGGTTGATGGAAACTGAAAACGCGCCTCTCTGTGAGCTGAAGAGGAATACTGCGGGTCTGCACTATTTAAGTGTGGGCTCCCCTCAGGACGTCATGCCTTCTGGAATCCAGACTGACAACATATTTGTTTTCATTCTTTTAACGCCCCACTCTTCTCCCCACAGGGACCCAAAGCTGCTTACAAAGTTATCCCGTCCACATTCTATTTACACTACATCCATTTTGTCCTGACTTTCAAGTAACTTCCCAGAGAGATGCGATGCTCCTAAACCACACAAGATTTCTTCTGATTGGTCTTCTTTCAATACAGAGTTCCCCACTTACATAGAATCATAGAGTTGGAAGAGACCCAAAGGGCCATCAAGTCCAACCCCCTGCAAAGCAGGAACACACAATCAAAGCACTCCTGACAGATGGCCATCCAGCCTCTCTTTAAAACCCTCCAAAGGAGGAGACTCCACCACACCCCAAGGCAGTGCATTCCACTGTCAAACAGCCCTGACAATCAGGATTTTTTTTTCTGATGTTTAGGTGGAATCTCTTTTCCTTCACCTTGAACCCCTTACTTCTGGTCCGAGTCTCTGGAGCAGTAGAAAACAAGCTTTCTCCCTCACCAACAGGACATCCCTTCAAATATGTAAACAGGGCTATCATGTCACCTCTTAACCTTCTCTTCACCAAACATCCCCAGCTCCCTAAGTCTCTCCTCGTAGGGCATGGATTCCAGACCTTTTACCATTTTGGTTGCCCTCCTCTGGACCCGTTCCAGATTGTCAATATCCTTCTTGAATAGCAGTGCCCAGAACTGTACACAATATTCCAGGTGAGGTCTACCCAATGCAGAATAGAGAGGTACAATTACATTCCTCGATCTCGACACTATACTCCTATTGATACAGCCCAGAATTGCGTTGGTTTTCTTGCATATAGCATTGTATATGATACTGCTATGAGCACTTGTTTCAATGGGTTCACCAACACTTCAGTCTTGTTCCCAATTCTGGCCAATGCTTGGCAGGACGGGTCAGTACCTATTGAGAGAGAGAACCCACCTTACAAACAGAAGGTCCATTTCTCATCCAGGGCACAAAGATCAAATGCCAGGGAATGGCCCGAGAGTCCAATGATGCACTGACAGAACAGACGACGGAGCAAGAGACAGGCCAATATTATGATCCCAAACAAAACACTTGCATTTACCAGAATTGTATTATTAATCAATTAGATGTGTGCCCCGCCTTCCCTGCCACAGCCGAGCTCAGGAGGCTTCCAACAACAATAAATACAATGTAATGTTAACATTAAATTACGTAACTGAAAACTTTAACACTGTGAGCCCGTTCGAAAAACACAGATACTGCCTCAAAATATATAACTAGCTCATATATTTATTATCATTATTATTTAGATTTAATAGGCTTCCCCTCTCCTTTTGGGCTCAGGGCAGCTTACAACATAGATAAAAAACATTAAATCACCTAATTTTTTTTAAAAAAATATTCCAATACATTCCAGGTATTTAATCCAAGATAGCAAAAAACAACAATTGTGTAAGGGGTTAAAGCTCATTAACAACCAGATGGAATGATGCAGAAACAGAGGGGGAGGCCAGAGATGATAACCGCAGCTGCCTCAACCATATGTCTGGTGGAACAGCTCTGTCTTACAGGCCCTGCGGAACTGGAAAAGAACAAGAGTTGGATTTCTATCCCCCCCTTTCTCTCCTTTAAGGAGACTCAAAAGGGCTTACAAACTCCTTCTCCTTCCCTCCTCCCATAACAAACGCCCTGTGAGGTGGGTGGGGCTGAGAGAGCTCCGAAGAACTGTGACTAGCCCAGCTGGCGTGTGTTGGAGTATACAGACTGCTCTGAATTCCCCAGATAAGCCTCCACAGCTCATGCGGCAGAGCGGGGAATCAAACCCAGTTCCTCCAGATTAGAGTATACCTGCTCTTAACAACTACGCCACTGCTGCAGAAAAAAAAATCCTGTGGGGCCCTCATCTCACTAGGCAGGGCGTTCCACCATATAGATAAGCTGTCCTCAGCAGAGGAAGCTGCCCTAAGGATGACAATCTTGATTTATTTCCAGGTTAATATATTAATCTTGTTCAATTGCTCAATTGCTCTAAGAGGCAAGTCAAATAAGAGGCTGATGGGGAAAGTCAAGAGGACAATGTAAGCATGGGTTCAAAAAACAATGTATTGGGGGGGGAGCAGGTAGGAAAGGGAAACCAGGGGTGAAAAAAGCATGGCTCAGGGTGGCAAAATCCCACCTAAGGGGCTTATGCATGAATTAAAGACAAGTGGATGTTTGACCATGAAGACGGCACTGATGAAACCAAATGTTCCGAGTCTGTTTGCCTTGTCATTGTTTTTCAACAGCTGGTATGCTCCTTGCAGAAATGAGGGGATGGAAGGTATTATTCCATAGAATCATGAAGTTGGGAAGGGCCATTTGGACCATCAAGTCCAATCCCCTGCTCAATGCAGGATCAGCCCAAAGAAGTGGTTCCTAATTTGGGGTACACATACCCCAGGGGTATGTGGCAGAGCATTTGAGCATGCACAAAAAATTACGTAGGGATTTGCTAATATGGGGTTACAATTTTAGCAAAATGGGTTGCCAAGGGGTACGCAAGTGAAAAAAGACTGGGAACCCACTGGCCTAAAGCATCCCTGACAAGTGTTCATCCAGCCGCTACCTGAAGACAGCCGGTGAGGGGGAGCTTAGCACCTCCCTAGGCAGCTGATTCTAGGCCAGTGGCAGCGAACCTATGGCACAGGTGCCAGAGGTGGCACTCAGAGCCCTCTCTTTGGGCACGCGTGCACAGAGTTTGTCATGTGGGGGGGGGGGGGCGGAAAATCGCCTCCCCCACACACACACATCTAGGCTGGCCTGGGCCGCTGGGCACGACATGTAGGTAACCCTGTTAAGTGCTGTTAAACTCCACTGATTATCATGGGAAGAACTAAAGCGCAATCCTTTACCTGGGAGTAAGCTCGGTTGCTGGCAATGGGGCTTGCTTCTAAACCTTCCTAGGGTTGTGATTCACCCATTCGAAGCGTTGCATGATTGCTTCAAAGCAAAACCACCAACTACCACCAAGCTTACTCCCGAGTAATGCGCACTTTGGAGCCAACCGTTTTTTTCTAAAGTGAAACCTCAGTATTCAGGTTAAATTGCCGTGTTGGCACTTTGCGATATATAAGTGGGTTTTGGGTTGCAGTTTGGGCACCGGTCTCAAAAAGGTTCACTGTCACTGTTCTAGGCTGTTTGAAAAGCGTCTTCCCCCCGCAAAAGTATTTCTACAATAACATCCACTCAGCAAGCAAAAACGAAATTTCAGCAAGCAGAAATATTCCACTTGGGGCACGTCACTGCTGTTGCTAACAGAAGACACAGCGTCACAATTGAGACAAGCAGTAAATCTGGGCCTTGTTGAGTATAAATCAAACCACCTTCTGTAACTCATGGGGAACTGGATAACAGGAGTGAGAAATCTATATTAAGCAAGTCACAATCCCAGCTTTCCAGAGTTTTCTGCGCTCAGGTTCTCATTTCTCAACCAAAAACAGGACAGAGACATTTTGCCAGCACAAAACCAGATGGAGCCCAAAGTCTTTTCTATTCTGCTGCAGAAGACAGTTTACTTTAATAAGGCTGACACACGGCATGCCCTTTACCGGGCTACGTGCTGTCACAATGAATGAGTTTCTCACAGAGGTTGAGCTACAAGGGGGCCAGGGGTGGGTGGGTGCGCGTTGCACCGGGAGCACAACTGGGGGGGCAGCAAAAATTTAATGTTTGTAGTTTTTAGTGTTTTCCAGTTTTTGGTCTGCAGGGGGCGCAGTTTTTAGGCTAGCAGCACCAAAATTTCAGGGAGTTTTCAGGGGATTCTTCTGATGATACCATCCAAGTTAGGTGAGGTTTGGTTCAGGGGGTTCAAAGTTATGGATTCCCAAAAGGGGTACCCCATCCCCCATTGTTTCCAATGGGAGCTAATAGGAGATGGGGTCTACACCTTTGAGAGTCCATAACTTTGGACTCCCTGAACCAAAATTCACCAAACCTGGCTGGTATCATCAGGATAGTCTCCTGAAGTCACCCTGAATTTTTGATGCTGCTAGCCTAAAAACGGCACCCCCTGCAGGCCTAAAGCTGAAAAACCACTAAAAAAATACCAAAAAACACAAATATTGGGGGGGGGGGGGCGCAGAAAAACTCAGATTTTGCACCAGGCACCATTTCCCCTAGCTACACCTCTGGTTTCACAGCAAACTTCTCCTGGCTGTACCTTTATCTCGCCTAGTTGTATCAGACTGTCTACAGTTATTAACCAGAGCAGCAGCATATAAATCTAACAAATAAATAAATCTCACACTAGATTGTGAGCTGCCTCTGCCATTTAAAATCTGTCTAACCACTTGCAGCTATTAGAAGTCACTTTCTTTTGAAAGGCCGCCATTAAAAGGCCGTAGTTAAGGCTGATGGACAAACAGTGGGTGTGGTAATCAAAGCTAAGAAAAGGAATCCGTCTTTGGAAGGACAAAGCAGTTGCTAAAGGCATTTTCTCCTACTAGCTTAGTTCCTTTCTGAGTTCATTGCCAGTCAGTGACTGAGCTCTGTCTTTCCAGTGATAAAGGCACATTTTTGATTTGTTTCCCTCTTGAAAAGCCAAGTGTGCTTTCATTGGCGGGTTGATTAAAGTGGAATTAAATCATTCTCCAAGGGAGAAAAAGAGAGAGAGAGAGAGAGGTGCGCGTGGGGGGGGACTTGTCACCTTTTTTGCAATGCTATCTACCCCACTTTAAGAGATAAGGGATCCCCCCCCCCACTCCTTCCCCGAGCCATGGACACCAGATACTTTGTGGTAAATTAAGAAAACTCATTACATTTTGAAAAGGATGATTGTTCCTATTTTTAAAGCTCTCATTTTTTCCCCCTGAATGTTGGATTAAGGCTATGTTACCAAAGATAACTTCTGCAAAACAGACAGGTGGTATTTGGTTTTTTCCCTCCGCTCATTAAATTTCAGCTCTGCTCCAGAAGTTCCCATGAAAACGCCTGAACCCTGCAGAAATGTGGCTTCAGGAGTCACTTCTGGAAGGGCTTGTGCAGATGTGCCAAACCCACCCCACCCAAAGCTGAACTCACTGTCCACCACGGGATCATTTGCTAATTTGTGGTGGACAGGGTCAGAGCTAGGGGGAACCGGGCCCAGGGCACGCATGCGCCCTGCGCCCCTGCCATGCCCCCACACTGGCGCACGCCCGGTGCATCGCACGCCCCCCTTCCCCCTTGGCGCTACGCCACTGGTGGTGGACCCTACTTACATGCCTGGCAACTGCTGGGATTCCCACCATGAACTTCATGCCCCTGCAGGGGATTTTTCCAGCAAGTGCACAGAACAGGGATTGCCCAGTGCCAATGGACAAGACGTGCCTTGACTGTGAAGATATCCTGAGTCCATCCTTCTATTTTATAAATTCAGTGCACGTCAGTGCACCAGGTAGATCCCATTAAATGAAATAAAATTTAAAAAGTATAAGTTGGCCACACTCAAGGCTCAATCTACCCACTGGCTTCAACTGCAAACTGGGATCCAAACTGAAGAATTCCTGTGGATTGCAAGACAACGCTTCCGCCACAGAGAAATTAAAAAGGGGTTCTGTTTTATATACAGGCACAGAGTGCTCGCGAATGGAATCCACACCAGAAGTTGACGACTCCCTCTATTTAAAAGCATTTAACTAAGATGCTCAGGACAAAGCCCTGGAGAGAAAAATAGTAGAAAAGTAGTATAATTAGGATAGCAACATCAGCTATTGCGAGTAATATTGTTATTCTCCATCAAGGAAGCAATAACTTTGAGGAATAATCCCCTTAATGAACCACCAAGATGGGTTTTGCCTCCCTAATTAAATTAAATTAAAAAGTATCAGGTATCAAGCCTCAGTGGTAACAACAAGCCGAAGCTACGCAGTTGCTTCCCAACACGATTATGTTCACAATACTGATTTTTAATTTCTGGGAATACAGCAGCTACGTAGATGAGAGGCTCATTTAGCAACAAGACGGATTGGGCCGGCGTGGGAGGAGGGCAGAGAACAGGACTAACAGGGGAGAGCCGAGAGATTCTCAGTGACATTACAAAAGCCATTTAAACAGGCTGGGGAATGAAAAGCACGGTCTACCTCCGTCTTTTTATGTGGCTGTTTAAGGTATGACAGCGCTTTAAAAGCCTGCAAAGTTGAACTAGAATAATCTTTGCCAAATAATGGCAGGAAAAATTGCATATGTTTAACACAGCCCCCCAGATACTTTGAATTGCACACAGGTTTATGGAGACACCATAATGGACACAGATATGATATAAATGAAGGTTATGAAAAGCTTATCGATTTGGTTGGAGTGATACAGTTAAGGGAACTTCCAAACCAGCTTCCGAACCAGATGCAAACAAGCAGGAGAACAATGGATAATGGAAACATTTGTTTGGTTCGTACGTCCCCATTTGATATCTCTAAGATCAGAGGCAGCCAAAGTTTCCCTTATGACAGTCGTCTTCCAAACCTACACTGGTGATCGCAAAAACCAGAACACAAGCTGGGGAATTCGAGGATTTTGCTGTGACTCTTTTACTACGAAATGAAACGAACTCCACTTGAGAAAGCACAAAACAGCAGCCTTTTTATATTAGCGGGGGAAATATCATACGTGGACTGAGAACGGTTTCTCTCCCCCTTTGGCGAACGGAGTAGTGCCAAAGACAGATGCCTGAAAGGTTTAAAAATTCATTGGAGTCTCGGTAATAAATATGACCACTGTATTTTACTGTAACAGTATTGATCGCAAAGCACTTGACTTATCTAGAGAGATAAAACTTATCTTGACCTTGTCAAATAGGAACACTCTGGGGTTTAAAAGAACACCACCACCCCATGCTAGCCTCTAGTTGGGGAGAAAACTACACACAAAAGATAACACAGAGATGATACAGAACAATGTACGCATCTTAATGTATTGCACGTAAGGGGAATTTACCTGCAAAAATCACTCTCCCTCCCACCATCAAGGAACATGTGTGGACATTACTCAACCAGAGAACAGAAATTTCTGAAGAAAACCAAAACCAAAAAAAAAACCCCTCCTAATGCGAAGCTTGCTAACTGAGTTCAAGGGGAGTGCAGGAAACAAGCATGGGAAGTTATAGAATCTCAGCGATTTAAGGAACCACAAGGTCAGGGGGTACTGAGCTCCTGCCCCCAGAAAAGATCTTTCATACAACAGAGCTCAGCAGCCTTCCGCTCCTGGTGAAAACGATAACGGCCTTGCACGATCTCAGCTGCATTGTGCCACAAGTGAAAAAAACAGTGAACAAGGTGTCAGAAATCTAGTACAGCCGTCAGACGGTAAAAGTAGCTTCATTTAATCTGAAAAGAATTGCGCCTTCTCCCAGAAGGGCCACTTCTCTGGGATGGAAAAGCCTTAAAATCAAACACCTTTGTCTCCTGAATGTTAAGAGGGGCTTTTTCTTTTCTTTTTTTCTCAGCCCAGAATTTGAGATCTTCTGAAATTGTGCCTTTTTGAACAGATGTAGCCCAATTTTTGGATTTCCCTCAGAGCTTCCTGCCTTAGCTCCAAATGGTTTCTCCTTCCCCACGAAGGACTCCTCCACTTAAGGGAAGCAACAAGAGGCGAAACACTGTAGAAGTGTGATTTCTGAAAAGTTGTTTCTACTCTTGCGTAGCCACACAGATGATCTAAATGGCTTTCTCCGGGCCTCATGCATTAAAAAAATCCACAGAGGAAGCATAGGAGAGCTTGCCCTCTGGAGACCGTGAAGAACAACTTGCAGCATCCAAACTTCTTGGGAACAGGGTTTGGCAATTTTAGGTTAAAAAAACTCAAACTTTTAACAAAAAAAGGAGCAAAAAAGAGAAAGATCCCTAAAGCCAAGTGAGAGTGAAGATTCTAGAAATTAACCTTGCGGCAGTTACAAATTAAGGATTCAGCGGGAGCAAATTCACACTGTACAGTCTTCTGATTTGCCGAGGGGTTTTCTTTTCGCTCCACTGTCTCCAAAACGGAATGTCACAAGGGCAGCTGATCTATGTTTGGAGATCTCAGTGCATTCTTGCCTCACTGAAATACTGTTCATGGCTGTAAGGCACAATATGTTATTCCAGTGTCTGGGGAGCGGGAGAAGAGAACAGCGCCAATATTAAAACAGTGTTAGTCTGTTTACAGATATCTCGGATGCCTCAAAGTGAACTACTTTACAGCCATAATAACTACTTTAGCATTTGCTGTTCATTAAGTAAGTGTTAATTACGCTTGGGTGTGACACAATTTAGATCTCAGTATGCTGAGCATCACCAACAATATTGTATAACTGCTTTGCAAAAATGCAGGTGAAGCAAATTAGAAGGGGAAAGTACGCCAGGTAGGTATTTTGATTTATTTTAATTTTTTTTCAAATCACATATTGATAGACACACAAATGCACACACAAATTTGTGTGCAGGGCTGCCATGCAAAAAGTTCTTCTTGCATTGCATGCAAAATGTTCTTCTGGCCTTGCATGCAAACGTAAAAGCACATAGCTATGTTAACCGGACAAGCACCAAAACAGCCTTTGGGATTTTTACACGACATTGGGGGGGGGGGGGTGTTTTCCAGTCGGGCAACCTAAATAAAACTGGAGCTTTCTATTGCCACCTTCAATAGCCCTTAACCGACCGAAAGCACATGAGAAAGGCCCTGCAATTAGGTGAGCAACAGTTTTTTCCAGGGAGTGAAGACATACAGGATGAAAAACAACGCTATCCACAGCAACGGCACAAAGAATGAGGCTCCATTGCTAATTATTCAGGGAACTGAATTTAATTACAGAGAGAACATTAAATGCTTTCCAAAACTGAGGAAGGGGGAGGGAGGGGGAATCAAGAAGAACCGGAGAAAAACCATTCCAATGGTCACCGGTGCTACAACATTGCCCTCTACCGGCATAATGATATCTTGCTTCACGCTGAAGGAGCAGAAAGGAAAAAGGTACCAGGTTTAGACCCGTCTACTCTAGCATGAGGGTCTTTTTGCAGACGTTGCTGCTCCAACCGCGAAACGAAACAAAACCCAGACTGCGATCTCTCCTCCCCGCCGATACACCCTTTCACCTGCTTCGCTTCAAAACACCAGCCAAACTACCTATGGAAACAAAAACACTGTGACCTGCTTTCAGAACACCCTACAAACCCAACGAGATCAGGGTGTCTCAGTAATATGGAAATTGCTTTTTAAGAATATACCTGCAATGAAAAGACCACCTGACCTACTTATTTTATTAGATTTCTACAGAGGGCTGGATGGAACAGCTCTTCAGACATTTTCCAGTTTCCAAAACTCTTCTCCGGATGCCCTGACACCCAGTGTGGGGCAGTAGTTATGGGAGCTGAACTAGGATCTATGGCAGTGGTCTCCAACACATCACCCAAGTGCCTCTTCTGGCGCCCGCCAAATGCTTTTAGAAAACAGGCAGGATTAGGTAGGGCTTTTGCCCAGCAAGAGTTCTGATTGGCTACTGGCTTGTGTTCATTCTTCAAAAAGTTAACCTGTGGCCATCATTTTGAGGCTGGCTTCGCCTCGAGGCATTCCTGACAGATGGCCATCCAGACTCTGTTTAAAAACCTCCAAAGAAGGAGATTCCACCACCCTCCGAGGCAGCGTATTCCAATGTTGAACAGTCCTTACCATCAGGACGTTCTTTCTAATGTTTAAGCAGAATCTCTTTTCCTCCACCTTGAGTCCATAACTCCTTGTCCTACTCTCTGCACCAGCAGAAAACAAGCTTGCTTTATCTTCAACACAGCATCCCTTCCAATACTTAAACATGGCTATCATGTCACTCCTTTCTCTTCTCCAGACGAAACATACCTAGCTCCCTAAGTCTGTCCTCATAGAGCTTGGATTCCAGACCTTTTACCATTTTGATGGCCCTCCATTGGACCCATTCCAGCTTGATTTTTAAAAAAAATTAGAAATGTTGAGTCCTTAGAATAGCAAATATCAGTTCGGCCACGAGTAAACAGCAGCTGCTGCCTCGGAATAATTGTATGCGTCACAGTCAGCTATGCAGGGTTGAGGGTCACATGCGTTATGAAATTGAGGATTGCTCCAGGCTGTTACGCAACTTTGTGTGGGTAGATTCAAATGCGGCTCTTCTTCAAGGCCTTAATGAACAAGCTGTTTGCTGCGCTCCCTTCCCAGCCCCTGCCCTTCAAAAGGGTCCCAAGCCACAACTGAAGAAAACACTAAAGCTCTTGCTTTGCTCAGAGTAAAGGCAATGAAGATGTCTGTGTGAGGAATTAGGCGATCCTATGGGGAAAAGAACAGCCCTGAAAAACAGTCTTCTGCTATCAGTGTAGCTTGGAATCAAACCCTGTTGCCCGACTCAAGCCAATAAAGCAGATCAAACAGAGGTGCCAGGTGTACGATCTATTGAAAATGCAGGACATGTACCAAGTTACCTCAAATCTGGTGGTACTCTGCTCCTAAACCAAGCCCGTTCTGCATAATTTCTCTTATTTGGGGTAATTTTTCAGTGTCTCTATGGTTTCTCTTTGGTAGACAAGGGGACAGAGGAAAAGGATGTTCTCTGTGGGGGGCAGGGGGTAAGTCATAACACTGAAGGGCTTGGCCTACAGAGTAGAATAGAATCTCCTTCATCCAATGATTGAAGGGGGCTTTTCCGCAAAAAATATTGAATGGTTGGTTGATTGACTGATTGATTGATTGACCGATCTTAGATCCCGCTCTCCACCATCCAGATAGGCTCAGAGCAGCTCATGACAGATAATTCTACAATGAGGGTTTTCCAACATGGAAAGTTTTCCAAAATAGAAACATTTCTAATTCTACATTTTTCTATGGAATCTTCTCCACCACTGATCCGTAACTGGTTTTTTTTTTAATGTGGTTTTTCAAAAGTGTAAGCCACCTAAAGGTGTACATATGTGGCGGGCTATATATTTTTTACAAATAAATAAATAATTGTCAGGGCTGTTGTGCTGCAAATCAGTCCTCTTAGATGGGCTACATGTGGAATATGAAGCATGGACAACCTCAGGTGCTTGTTCACAATCCACATTTGTACATGGTATATTTGCCTTCTTCCACTTAACGTCAGGTAATAGCCCCATCCGGGGTGTGGGGGAGGAACAAATCCGTCAGAGGGAGCAGAACGGGGCTGCTGGTGAGCAGCTGCCGCAGCCTCCCCAGAAGTGGTATGCGGCACCAGATGTGGTGCCAGCACCACTGAGCCCCCACAGCCAGCATAGAGAGGCTGGCCATGGAGGACTAGATGTTAGTCATAAGAACATAAGAACAAGCCAGCTGGATCAGACCAGAGTCCATCTAGTCCAGCTCTCTGCTACTCGCAATGGCCCACCAGGTGCCTTTGGGAGCTCACATGCAGGATGTGAAAGCAATGGCCTTCTGCGGCTGCTGCTCCTGAGCACCTGGACTGTTAAGGCATTTGCAATCTCAGATCAAGGAGGATCAAGATTGGTAGCTATAGATCGACTTCTCCATAAATCTGTCCAAGCCCTTTTTAAAGCTATCCAGGTTAGTGGCCATCACCACCTCCTGTGGCAGCATATTCCAAACACCAATCACACATTGCGTGAAAAAATGTTTCCTTTTATTAGTCCTAATTCTTCCCCCCAGCATTTTCAATGTATGCTCTCTGGTTCTAGTATTGTGAGAAAGAGAGAAAAATTTCTACCCCATGCATAATTGTATAGACTTCAATCATATCCCCCCTCAGACATCTTAGTCAACTTCTTCCCAGACTTTACCCCCACTGCACCAGCAGCTGGCACTTCAGCCTAATACCACTGAGCCCAATGGGGGCCTCCTGGGACCAGGGAACCTTTTTTGCAGTTTAGGCCTTCCTGCATTGCTGGGAAACTTCCTTGGGGGCAGGAGGCCGGGTGCTGCATCCAGATGCCCAGTCTGTTGGACAGGGCTGCAAGTTTCGCTAACTTTATTTGAAGTGAAATTATTTGTTTAAATTTGAACTGGGCATTTTTCCAATTTAAATCCATATACCTGATTCAAGCTGACATACGATCTCCTTTTTTGAGGAGGCAAAGTGAAAATCACTGACTTCTTGGAGGGGAGGGGGGGGGATGGAGAAAATTAATCCTCTTTTGAAATCAGCCACAAGGGTAGAATGGGATATGTGCCTTATTTAAAAATAGTAGCCCACTTTTTTCAAAATTCTACAGATTTGTGTTTCCTATCTTCAACTTCCATTTCATCATAGGTGGCAAAAAACCAAGATGCTCGTGCTAAGGTCGCATAGGGTCCAGATGTTTGCAACTGTCTCTCAAATACTGGGCATTGCACTTTGTCTTATAGAAAAAGGAAATATTTATACTTTTTAATCTCATGAAAAAAAATTGCCATCAAGTCATAGCTGACTTATGATGACCCTATGAGGTTGTCAAGGCAAGAGACTTCTGGAGGTGGTTTGTCATTGTCTGTGTGTCACAACCCTGGTATTCCTCTGAGATTTCCCTTCAAAATACTAACATATGAGAACGTATGACCGGTCCAAGATCACCTAGCAAGCTCCCATGGCACGAATGGGGATTTGAACCTGAGTTTCCCATGCCCTATTCCAACACCTTAACCACTATACCACGCTGGTTCTTGTAAATGAAATAGTACAATTTTGTAAGCTAAGGCATCCATGACAAATTTTAATGGGGTTCAGTGAGTAAAAGGAGGTTAGGTTTGATATGAAAGGAAATATTACCTCCTTGTTTCCCCAGGGGAAAAAAGCCCCAAGCTTTTCCTTCAAAGATTTCAACATTTCCAAATAACGTACATCTCTAGTCTGAGCAACGACTGACCACGTTCACATTAAGTCACTACCTAAGGCTGAAACAACATGCCTGCACAAAAGGAAAGTGTGCTGTGTGTCCTAATTGCCTCACACACTACTGGGGAACCAGTTTTGTTTAAATGAGTCTCTACGTTCTCATGTTTATATGAGACAGTGGAGAAAGCCACAAGAGATCATACTGTGAAATTATATACCTGCACAGTGCTAGAGTAGAACAGATAACTGTGGCAGTCAACTAAACCATGGTCCAAGAAGAAAAATCCATAGATACCCTGGGCAAACCGTCTTCTCTTAAATGCAGCATAATTGTTCTACTGATATTACCTTAATACATGTGGGTTTGCTCTTATGGCTGGCTCTCTTTGGTTAAGTTCTCCTTCAAGGAAGAAAGCTTTTCTCTAATGTAAAATGGCTTCTTCTGGTGAATAAGGCTTCCTCTGATAGAGAAAAGCCTTTCTTGGAGGGAGACTCAGTGGAAGGGACATCCAAAGGAAATGCAGGCTTCTCTCTATGATCTGATCCTCTAAGCAGAAATCCTACAAGCAACTCAAGGTGGATTTTCACATTCATTTGAACACACTTCCATTCAGCAGTATACTGCTGTATTGTTGAAGGCTTTCACGGCCAGAATCAACTGGTTGTTGTATGTTTTCTGGGCTGTGTGTGGGTTTTTACCTGACTGGAAATTTTAGCTCCTAAGGTTTGCTCACATCTGTGGCACGTATCTGTGCACAACTCTGAACTTCTGTGGTGGTCTCCCATCCAAATACTAACCCAGGGCCAAATCTGCTTAGCTTCTGAGATCTGACACAATCAGGCTAACTTGGGCCATCCAGGGCAAACAGCTAGCTCAGTGAAGAAACTGAGAACAATATTCCTCCCCAGGGAATATGGTACCTTCTGCAATAAGACCCCATGAGGCAGAAACCAGGGACTGCTGCCCCAAGAGGAAACTATGCACACTGAAGCACAAGCTCTAGATTTTTTGGATCCCAGCCATAAAACATAGATGCCAGTCTGGGTTTTCATGTATAGGAAATAAAGGTTGCAGTCTTTCCAAATCATCGTTCTTCAGCAGTTGGCATTCACAGGTATACTGCTACTGCGCAGGCCAGATTGCAAAGGAAGGCATAGAACCCCTGTTGAGTAGTTAGTTAAAGTTTCACCTCAGGACTAGAATTCTTCAACTTTTCCAGTGAAAAAAAGGGAAACCAAACGGATCTCAAATCCGTATTTTCCCCGGGATCCTCAATGCACCTCTGAGGTCTGAAGTCAGCATGAATCCCCCGGGGTTGTGATTTGTGTGTAGGGAGAAGGGGAAGAATTACGTGCCAGGCATACAGCTACGGGATTTCAACAGAAGCCGCCAGCAAACCATAACGTTGGCATGATTTCACACATCCTGGCTGCTTAAAATATTGTGTGTATATATATAGGCTATAATCTATGCACCCAAGTGACTCTGAAACGCCAGGCCCAGAGCATGAAATAAGATTTAGAACTGGAGTGACCATAAAACTCCGCACCAAGATGCAAAACGAATGCAAATAATCACAGAATCTTTGAAGGGAACCCCACAAATAATTTATTCCAGTTCAGGAAACTCTACTCTGAAGTCACCTCCCTTAAAGGAACCTTGTGGCCTTTTCCCTGAAGGTCTGGAAGGTCATTCCAGTAGCTCCACCAAATGCTTGAACTTAATCGAAGTCTACGTTATTCCCATTCAGACTTTTCTTCTACATTCTCAGTGAATTATACAAACTCATTGCAGAGATCCATCAACAGCTATTCACACTGACAGCAAATGGAGCTTCCTTGCAGAGAAGAAGTATACTCCGGAATATCAGGGGCTAAGGAAACAAGAGATGGGCACCTTCATGCCCTGATTATGAGCATAAGGTATCTCTACAAGAGTGAAAATAAACTGATCTGTCTGACTCGTTCAGGCAATCTTTTATCCCCCTTCTTGAGGATGATCTTCAAACAGTTAAAATATTGAGAGCTGGTATAGTGCAGCAGCTAAGAACGCTAGCCAGGAGGTCTCCAGTTTTTTAAAATATTTTTTAGAAATAAACTTTCAAAACTTTAGCTTTTATAATTTTTTAAACCAAAAAAAAAAAGGGTGTTGTGGGTTTTCCGAGTTGTATGGCCGTGTTCCAGTAGCATTTTCTCCTGACGTTTCGCCTGCATCTGTGGCTGGCATCTTCAGAGGATCCTAGTGATTCCGGCCGTGAAAGCCTTAGTTATTCCAAATACTTAGAAATTATTTAAAACAATTAAATAAAATATAGAAGTACGTTAACACATGTGAACATGCAAAAAGGAAGGAGGGCTAATAAGAGTGAGGGAATGCAAAATAAAACAGAAACATCTTCACTTGCTGGTATAAGGCAACAATATAGGGTAGCAGACAAATCTCCCTAAGGGAGGGAGTTGCAAAGCTTTGGTGCCATGATCAAGAAGGCCCTTGCCTTGGATTGCCACCCATCTATCCTCAGATGGTGGAGATACCCAAAGCAGAGCCTCTGCAGATTATTGAAATAGTCTGGCAGGTTCATCCAGGAGTAAGTTATTCTTCATATATACTGGCTCTAAGCCCTATAAGGCAGTGGTGGCAAACCTATGGCATGGGTGCCAGAGGTGGCACTCAGAGCCCTCTCTGTGGGCACGTGCAAACAGAGGCGCCCCCCCCCCCCCACATCTAGGCTGGCCTGGGCCGCTGGGCTCGATTATTAGCATTAAACCTAAAACCTAGTTTTGGGGGAGCAGTGTAGGTAACCCTGTTAAGCGCTGTTAAACCCCACTGATTTTCATGCAAAGAACTAAAGCGTGATCCTTTACCTGGGAGTAAGCTCGGTTGCTGGCAATGGGGCTTGCTTCTGAGCAAACCCTCCTAGGGGTGTGATTCACCTGTTGGAAGAGTTGCACGGTTGCTTCAAAGCAAAGCCACCGACTACCACCAAGCTTACTCCCGAGTAACGCACGCCTCAGAGCCAACCATTTTTTCTAAACTAAAACCTCAGTATTCAGGTTAAATTGCCGTGTTGGCACTTTGCAATAAATAAGTGAGTTTTGGGTTGCAATTTGGGCACTCTGTCTCGAAAAGGTTCGCCACCACTGCTATAAGGCTTTACAGATCAATATCACTCTGGGCCTGGAAGCAACTTGAAAGTCACTGCAGAAGGAAGAACACTGCAGTCACATGGTCCATATTTATTTCTTTACATTTATAACTTGCCCTTCCCTGCAGGGCTCAGGGCGGCGAACAACAAGAAAGATAAAAACAGTTAAATCAACCATAACATACAATAAATAATGAAACAATAACAATAGCAGATGGTGACAGACCCACCTCCCACCATACAGAGGTGGGATCCAGCAGGTTCTCACAGGTTCCCAAGAGTAGGTTACTAATTATTTGTGTGTGCCGAGAGGGGGTTACTAATTGGTGATTTTGCCACGTGATTTTTGCCTTAGTTATGCCCCTCTTCTCAGCAGTAGCACACAGAACTTGAAGCAGTCTAGCAGGAGGTGCACCGCCGTGCGTGGCAGCCTGCGTGCATTCATTTCCCGCCCAAGGACCGGTGCAGTGGCTGCGTCCTTGCCACAGCCCCGGCCAGGAATGCCCCGACCCCGGAATGCCCGGCCATGCCCCCGTCGTGCCCCACCCAGCCTCATTGGCGCTACGCCACAGCTTGAATCCAACCACCATGGGAACCTGTTACTAAAATTTTTGGATCCCACCACTGCCACCATACCCATGAGAAGCCAAGGTGGTAGTATGGGGTTCAGTACAATCAACCCGGCTGGCCATATGGAAACGCCTGGCAGAATAGTTCCGTTTTGCAGGCCCTGCGGAAACCCTGCAAATCCCACAAGGTCCTTGTCTTTCTAGGGAGCTTATTCCACCAGGCAGGGGCCAGGGCCATAAAAGTCCTGGCCCTCGTGGAGGCCAGCTGGATTTCTTTTGGGCTAGGGACTTCCAACAGGTTCTCCTCTGAAGACCTGACGGGGCAGTACAGGGAGACACAGTCCCTCAGATATGAATCAGTCCAATCAACATTCTAGCCAAAGTATTCGTCATGCACCAGCTATGGTTTCTGAACAGTCTTCAAGGCCAGCTCTTGCAGAACACACAGAAGTAATCTAAGTAATCACAGCAAGGAGCAGCAGTGGCGTAGTGGCTAAGAACAGTGGCTAAGAGCAGGTGCACTCTGATCTGGAGGAACCGGGTTTGATTCCCAGCTCTGCTGCTTGAGTTGTGGAGGCTTATCTGGGGAATTCAGATTAGCCTGTACACTCCCACAAATGCCAGCTGGGTGACCTTGGGCTAGTCACAGCTTTTCGGAGCTCTCTCAGCCCCACCCACCTCACAGGGTATTTGTTGTGAGGGGGGAAGGGCAAGGAGATTGTAAGCCCCTTTGAGTCTCCTACAGAAGGGAAAGGGGGGATATAAATGCAAACTCCTCCTCCTCCTCCTTCTAATCTAGATATTACCAGGAGACACATCACAAAGACAACAGCTTTCCTGCCCAGGAAGGGTTGCAACTGATAAGAGGCGTCCTGGCGCCCCTGCCACTTGTTTCTCCCAACAAGAGGTTCAAGTCCAGCCGCACCCCAAACTATCAACCTGCTCCTCTGAGTGAAATGCAACCAGAAGGTATCCCAGTTCCAGCCCAAGGGTTGGATCCCGTGGACCTTTTCTGATGGCAGAACTGCCTTTCCTTGCAGAAAGAGCCTTCTCCTGAGTCAAGAGGTCTTCTGGCCAGACCACAACTCCACTACCCCCGCCTTAGTTCTGTCATAACCACGACTAATGAACCTCAGAAAAACTAAGCAGCCTTCACTGCCCCAGCCCTGCCTACTCGCGATGATTTTGCAAGAACGGCTAATTCTCATACCGGCCATGTACAAGCAGTGCTCCGGGCTTTTATTTAAAATGCATTCATTAAAATATTTTTATGCTGCTTTTCTCCAAAGTGATGGGGTGTCAAGAGAAAATCCATTTTGTTGTTGAAAGCCTAGTAAAAATCCTTGTTTTCTTTTTCATGAAGTAGTTATAATTTTTCATGAAGTAGTTTTCTTTTTCATGAAGTAGTTATAATTTTCGGTAGTTATAAAATGCAGCTGTTTGTTTATTGGGAACGAGCGTGCTGTTCCTCCAAGATCATATTGTTTGTTAAAAGTATGTGCTCATCTTCATTCACCTTAACCAGCTGAAGCCAGTCAACTAAAAGGCTGGGATAAGTTTAATTTCATTTGAGGAGGGAGGCGGGGTAGCGCGCTCATCTTCCAGAATATTTTCATCAAGAACTACTTTGGTGAATTGGCCAGCCTAAACCATAAATTAATTACAACAGTGCTGGTAGTTAACTTTCTTTTTCTTTGTCTAAGGTTTTGCCTCAACTCTGCCTGAAGATTTAGTGGTACTTTGCACAGGTACTGAAGGCATCTAGCACCTCTTTGCCCGCAAGTATTTCTTGCTAGTAAGCAGACTTTAGTTTTTGTTATTTTATTATGCATCTGAACTGCACCTTTGATTTGTGTTCACTGTTATGTATTTAAACCTTGGTTTGCAATCTTTAGTTAATAAAAATGTTTAAAGGACAGTTTGTTGTCTGGGGAGCTGGTTCAGAGCCCACAGCTTGGGGTTGCTACCACCCCAAAGGCTGGATCAGGTCTTTGAAACGGGATTTCAACACAGACCCTCTGAAACATGACATGAAAGCGGTTATTAAAACTTTGGGTTCTCTGTCACCCTGTTCTTTCCCAATACCATTTTTTACACTAAGAATGTAGGTGGTAGGATTCTCAAAAAAATTTTTTGAGAAAATGCTGATTTTAAATGTTTTTATGATTGATGTTGGACCCAGCCCTGAGCCCTTTGGGGGCGGGCGGCATATAAAATTGATGATGATGATGACGACAACAACAACAACAACAACAACAATAACCCAAGTGTTCTGAACTATACAATTATCTCTGTAGTGCCCTGTATGAGTTGTATAGAAATAATACACCCCCTTCTATAAACGTTTTAAGAAGGACCATATTTAGTCGCCATATTTAGAGAATTTGTCAACCTATATTTTTAGAATGGCATTTACTGACCTGAGATTCCAGGCTATACCAACGGCAGTGTATAGCACACGATATAGCAGTGGTTCTCAACCTTCCTAATGCCGCAACCCTTTAATACAGTTCTTCATGTTGTGGTGATCCCCAACCCTAACATTTGTCCATTTTACAGATGGAGAACACTGATGCAGAGAGTTTTAGACGACCACTGTGAAAGGGTCGTTCGACCCCCAAAGGGGTCCCGACCCCCAGGTTGAGAACCACTGAGATATAGCAATGTGCCGGTATCTAACTATAGATGCATCTGTGGCAGTGAGGCAGATGGGGACATTCTGCATTATGTTTTGGAGTGCTCTCTTTATAAGGACATAAGGACCAAATATATTAAAGAACTTCTCCCAATTGTGGGAGAAACTTTTGACACTGGGAAATTATTTTATCTACTATCCGATGGTGATCCATTTCCAACCGAGTAGCACTTTTTCGCTCACGCTGCAAGAAGAATCAGGCTACTTTTTGCGTAATGATGATGTGCTTTATTATTTGTCAGGGACATTTGAATTAGTACTAATTAAGTTCATTTTAGCTATATTGGTACATATAGGGTGTTTTCTGTGTCTGTTTTAATTTTACTATGTTTGTGTATGAGGAGACTGTGAAGGCCTCTGGCCAACACAAAACTTATTACTACTATTACTTGTAGAAAGAACAGAAATTCTGTGATTAGTCCAATGCATTTTTTACCACCCAAGACACGGGGGGGGGGGGAGCGGGGGGGAGTTACACCCTTCCGCGGTACTGTGGCTGTAAGGTACACAACACAGAAAGAAAGCCTCTTTAACGAATGCTTTCAAGCCCCCTTACACAAAACCAAGCGTTGCTTTGTTTCATATTTAATTTGCAATAGGATACCCAGCAGCTTAGCTAAAAGAGCTTTTTTGGCCGGTGTCGAGACGCCTGCTGAGATGGACTCCATACAGAGGCAACACTCTATCGGAGGCCAAATCCTCCGAGCAGCATCACATTCTCCTTTAAAGTTAATCTGAACGTACCGGACTCCAGAGGAAATGAAAGGTGAGTTCTCTCCCTTCCTATGGCCCTGAGACTTCCTGAGCACTGCCGATTGGTCAAAATATGCTATTTCCTCTTTGCTATTCCCAATTGTGTCTGTCAGACAGAATTAGCATGGCACACAAAGCGGGGAGAGGAGAGAAACAAAAAAGGGGCTAATGTGCCATTATGCAAAGGCTAAGTGTATGTGGAAAAGCTAACACTACTTCACACAAAATAAGCACTCTTGTAAACCGTTATTATCCTAAAAATGAGCTTTTTTGCAATATTTAAAACTGCAAAGCTGGCTTTATGCTGGAGAGGGGGAGAAAGACAGAGAGAGAACACATTATTCTAAAGGATACTCTGCTACTGAGAAAAAGTTCCATTTAGTTATTGGAAGCAGTAACAGGGCACAGCAAAACCAAATACAGGTTGGCGGAGGATCTCCAAAACTCTCCAATCTAGACATATCAAGACAATCAAAGCACATGAAGTCTCCATAATATAGCCACTGGGCCTCCCAGCTGCCTTGAACCATCCGGAAAGGTGAGAGACAAATGAGGTAATTAACAAATATCAATAAACAAACATCTTATGATGCCTTGTCTAAATGTCTTAACAAACAAATATAAATGAAAGCTCAGCCATGGGACTTACTACACAACTGAGGGCCGACTGTCACACTGGAACGGTTGTCAACCTATTTAATTCTATCCGGCTTTTCTCCCGAATGGAGACCAACAGCAGTTTACTTCATTCTCCTCTTGTCCTTTTCATCCTCAAAATAACAAACCCTGTGAGGTTGGTCAGGCCCTAAGTACTGTCTGGCCCAAGGTAACCCAGCAAGCTTCCACGACAGTGGAGATTCGAACCTTGATCTTCAAGATCCTAGTCCACTACACGACGCCAACGACTGAGATAAAATAGGAGGAAAGCAATCTAATCCATCCCACGCACAACTCCATCGACATAGAAACTAACTTTGCTTTAAAAAACTTGCAGTTATGACAGCTTAGTATCAGAACCTGAAAAAATTATCTTTTCAAAAGTATGAAGATTTTAAGCACTTCTAAATGTCATTGTCCTGACTTGGAGAGCACCGGCTAGTCCAAGCTCATCAGATTGTGTGTTTGATTGTGTGTTCCTGCACTGCAGGGGGTTGGACTTGATGGCCCGCGGGGTCCCTTCTGAATCTATGAGATCTCGGAAGCTAAGCAAGGTCAGCCCTGGTCAGTATTTGGATGGGAAACCACCAAGGAAGTCAAGAGTTGCTTGTGTAGAGGCAGACAATGGCAAATCATTACTGGACGTTTCTTGTCTGGAAAACCCTACCGTTCGTTCTCTGTAAGTTGGCTGCTACTTGATGGCAAAAAGAAAAAGGGAAAAAAATGCATTCCATTTCTATCCCTGGACTGATCACCATCTTGTCTTCTCTTCAGTGTAAGTATTTGATGCCATGAAGAACTCATACACATGACCACATCCCATGAACAATATCTGATAGTGTGAAGAGCTGCTTGGGGTGCGTGCTGCAACTAAAGTCTATCTCGATAACAAACGTTGTTATTTATAACAAAAGCACGCTGCCATTTCAGTAAACGCAAGGCTAGGTACACATGGCCAGGAACAAATATAGCAATGTATCTCAAACTGGATATCAGAAGTGCAAAGCCAGCCAACCACACAAGACTGTTGTATGCTATATTTCTGGGGAAGAAACTCCCGGAATCCAGCTGAACATCTGGCAATTGGAATCCTTCCAACTTGTGTCACTTTTGGGATTTTCACTGAAGGGATATCATTTACACAGAGCCTTTGAGTTCTAAGTGTATATTTTGGGATCCCCTTTCTGTTTGTAATGTCTTATCCATGTTTTGTATTTTTCTTTATTGTTGGTCTTTTGGTCTTTTGATAAAAACATATTAATTATTTCTATTAAAGGTATAGTTTTAACGCTGTTCTTTGAGCCAGACGGAGGTTTTCTCTTTGCAATATCTGTACTGTTTCTGGCTCTTCTTGCATACTGAAGAAACTCCCTTCCCCCAGACACCTCAACACCAGATGCAAACAAAAGAGAATATCAGGCAGCTGGTGTACTTTGCACCCAATTCATGAGCCACTGAACAGTTTCACTGAGGGCAGCATCCCCATTTGCAGCCGTGAGCCTTAGAAAAGCACCTTTTAAAGCACCAAGGAACGGCTGCACTGTTTTCTCCCAGAAACATCTGTTTTTGAGGCACAAGAAAACTTGGGCATCTGCTTCAATTAAATGAAGCACAGGAGCAACTTTTCTCCCACCAGATAAACAGATGTTTCTGGGAAAAGACGGGGCAGTCGTTCCTTGGTGCGTTAAAAAGCAAAAGCCTTTCAAACTCGCCTGGGACAAGGGGCGACGGCTACTTAGCAAGCAAATGTGTGGCAAACTATACGGAGGAGGAGCCCTGAGGAGCCCTTTCATCGCCAAGGTGTGTGAAATGGCTCTCTCTTCCCCTTCTTCAGACCTTCAGGCCTCTAAAGATAGAGGGCAGAAGGAGTGAGCCATGATATGCAGTCACCACAATACTGTATTATCTTGGTTCCGTGATCATTCATTCATTCTCTCTCAAAACGGTTTTTTTGCAGTGAATATCATCAACTAGGAATTCTGCTGCCTGCTCCCTCCCACACACCCCCAATTCTAAAAAACGCACCAAACCTCCATATCCCGAAAGGGGAAAACACAGTGCACATCTGCATGTTGTTTCATTTAATTCATTTCTTGCAGGTTTTGCAGAATTCAGAGTTTTCTATCCCAGGTTTGTTTGCTTGTTTGGTGTTTTTTTGGGGGGAGGGGGGGAACAGGGAAGCTGCAAGAAAGTAGTCAGGAGGTGGTTTGGTTTGTTTTTGCTGTCAAGACACAGCTGACTTACGGCCACCCTGCATGGTTTTCGAGGCAAGGAACATTCCGAGGGGGTTTGCCGTTGCCTGCCTCCGCATCACAACCCTGGTGTTGACACCAAAAATATACTTCTGCCAGGCAGTGAGTACAATTTACGACAACATAAGGACCAAATACATTAAAGAACTTCTCCCAATTGTAGGGGATATTGACAACACTGGGAAATTGATTTGTTTATTGCCCGATGGTGATCCATACATTTCCAACCGCAATTAGAATTAAGCTACCTATGGTGTAATGATGAAATGTCTTATTATTTGACAGGGATATTTGTACCAGTACTAATTAAGTTCTTTTTAGCTATATTGGTATGTACTGGGTGTTTTCTGTGTTGGTTTTAATATTACTATATGTTTGTGTATGAGGAGATTGTGAAGGCCTAAGGCTAAGACAATAAACTTACTACTACTACTACTACTACTACTACTACTACTACTACTACTACTACTACAATCTGCCCAGAACTTCTCCCTCCAGAGGCTTCGTTGAAATTCCTCAGTGAACGGGAGCTCCATAAGAGCTCTACGAAGCATGAGGTGTTCCCTGCGGACGGTGCTTATTAGCCTAATTTGAAACGTATGCATTCAAGAGTAGTACCGTTCCCGAAGCTCCTGATGTAATCAGATCCCCGAGTTGTACACAGCGCAGGAAGCAAAGCGGCCACCGAATAAAGCAAAACATTGTCAAGAAGAGAAGAGAGAAAGAGTAAAATGACACGACAACTTGAGCCCAAGTTTCTCATTTTTTTCCCAAGTCTTCCTGAAACAGGCACATTAAGAAAGGTAAATCATTAGCCCCAAATATACAGTTAATGGACTCCTTTGGGGTTCAGACCCATTCTACACGTCTTGCCCCCGTGACAACAAAGCCCAAATTGCAATTTTTATCTCAACAGAGCGATCCCTCCACTGTTAACAATCCAGAATTTAATTAGCGGTATTACTTACTGTGGAACAATTTTTTTTTTTGCCCCCAACACGCAACTGAACTGAAAAATAATTAAACTCTGAATTTTTTCCCCAAAAACCAGCCCAATGCATTAATCAGGCAATTTCCACTTAAACTTTTAAAATATTGATTTTAAAAAGCATGCATGTAAACAAAACAAAACCACCTCCACCTCCCCCCCCAGAAAACATGTTTCCATACATCAGAAGGGCAAACTTCCAGCCTAATGGCTAATTTGTTTAACAGGTCTTACAATCACATGTAAGTTTGGAGTCCAGACCCATAGCAGGATTCCTGCCAGACTTAGTTTGCTATGGGCCTATTTCAAACCAAGATGAATGGAAGAGATGGCTATCTCAGAACCAAGTTCCCCAAATAGCTTATGCTCAAGGAAAACACATCCTTCTAATCAGTATCCTTGAAACATTGAAAAGGAAACTGCAAATATTCTGACGACAGCCCCTGCGTCTGTGTCCTATTGAAAAACCAGTTTCGCCCGCTGCTGAACAGAAGCTACCCCCCCCCCCCACATCTTTGTTCTGGCTGCCTACCCTCTTCCTTTTGAAACCTGTATTTCCTTGCTGGCTCCCCCCCTCCCCCCCCAACAGAATCCGTCTGTCTGCTTCTCAAGCTTGGCTGCCTTTCTCATTTTGTCCCATTTCTCCTGTTGCTCCTTCCTGGCTAGGTTGATGCACGCATGGAAGTTCATTCATATAAAAGCAATCAGTGTTTGGAGCTGGACAAGTGGACTGCAGGGGAGGGGTGGGGGGGACTTAACACAGACTTGTGTGGAACTTAACAATCAGACATGGGTGGTGGCCAGGAGAAAGCGTTTCAGTCTGGTCTCCTAGCCAGAAACACAAGGGGGGTGGGAGGGAGGGGGTTCGAAGTCACTGGCTGTACTGTTCCCGCGGGCAGATGCACAGCTGTTTGCCGGCGGCAGCACAGCACTCCAAAAGATCTCCAAGGTCCCTGCTGTTTGAAACTCAACTGCTACCTGGGCGCTCTGAAATTAGAAAACTACAAGAGAATAAGGTTTCAATGAGCTGGATGCAAAAGCACAAGGATTGTTCTCGTTGTACCAACCAGCCAAATCATACTGCAGGGTATATCTACATAACAAGGTGCGGGATCTTGGGATCTTCCTGGCTGGGGAACTGTCAATGGAATCCCAGGGGGCAGCAACGACCGGGAGAGCCCAATGTCTCCGGCTGGTGTGCAAGCTCTGTTTTTATCTGGTCCAGGATGACCTGGTAATGAGCTAAAGGTGGGGCTGCCTTTGAGGACAGTCCAGAAGTTTGAGATAGTGTAGAACAGGGGTGTCCGACTCTGGCGCTTCAGATGTTCATGGACTACAAATCCCATCAGCCCCAATTGGCCATGCCAGCAAGGGCTGATGGGACTTGTAGTCCATGAACATCTGGAACTCCCTAGTGTAGAATATGGTGGCCTGTCTGCTGACCGGTTCCTCGTACATCATCTCAATTGTGAGGAGTGCTCACAATTGTGAGGAAAGTAGGGCTTTCAATGCCCTACTGGACCCAATTCAAAGTACTGGTACTAACCCATAAAGCCCTAAACAGCTTCGGTCCTGGGTATTTGAGAGAGTGCATCCGTCCATATGCTCCTGCCTGGGCACTGAGATTGGAGGAGGAGGCCCATCTGGCTATCCCTCCACCTTCAGAAGCGAGGGAGGTGGGGACAGCCCGCAGGGCCTTCTCAACAGTGACCCCTGCACTGTGGAATGCCCTCTCACTAGAGGCCCACCAGGCACCTGCTCTTTTGGAGTTTCAGCGCCAGGCATAGACCAGCCTCTTCATCCAGGAACCCCTTGGGAACACATGTATGGCTGCTGCGTTCCAGAGACACATGCGTGTATAAAGACTTCATGTCTAGATGCCAGCATTTTTGTTTTCTTCTAAACTGTGGTTGATGGAGGTTTGCACAGCAGGGAGAGTAATTTATCCTGCAAAGAAGTGCACTTATCTTTCTCCGTGTTACAGATTAATTTGGCATTTTTATTGGCAAAGAGTGATGAAACTTATGAAACAGCGTTTAGGCAGCTTTCGGTATATTTGCCTATGTCTATTCATCGCCTATATACCGTATATACTCGTGTATAAGTCAGCCCGCATATAAGTCGAGGCACCTAATTTTACTACGAAAAACTAGGAAAACTTATTGACTCGCGTATAAGTCGAGGGCGGGAAATGCAGCAGCTACTAGTAAATTTCAAAAATACAAATAGATACCAATAAAATTACATTAATTGAGGCATCAGTAGGTTAAATGTTTTTGAATATTTATTTCAAAGAAAAACAGTAAACTAGCTCTGTAAGTGGAAAAGAGGGTCAACAATATGGTCTCAACAATAAATGTTTATGTTAACAGTACCAACATTTCAGAGTATCTTTAAGAGACCCTCCTAATGATACCACCCAGGTTTGGCGAAGTTTGGTTCAGGGGGTCCAAAGTTATGGACCCTCAAAAGGGTAGACCGATCCATTAGCTTCCATTGGAAACAATGGGGGATGGGAGCACCCACTTTGGGGATCCATAACTTTGGACCCCCTGAACCAAACATCGCCAAACCTGGCCGGTATTAGCAAGAGATTATCCTGATGATACCACCCAAGTTTAGTGAAGTTTGGTTCAAGGGGTCCAAAGTTATGGACCCTCAAAATGTAGTCCCATCTACTATTAGCTCCCATTGGAAATAATGGGGGATGAACCAAACTTTACCAAACTTGGCTGGTATCATCAGGAGTGTCACCTGATGATACCCTGAAATTTTGGTGCCACTAGCCTAAAAACTGCACCCCTGGTGGCCAACAAAGTAAAAACCCTAAAATATTTTTAAAACACACCTCACTCATGTATAAGTCGAGGGGGGCTTTTTCAGCACAAAAAAATGTGCTGAGAAACTCAACATATACATGAGTATAAACAGTACATTAGACTTAAGGCAAATGTGCGCCAAATGTCTATATACCGTTTGACTGCGACTGACACTGTGTTCTTGCTAATATAAGCACCATACAGACTGATTGTTGTGTTGTCTTTACTTTATGAAAGCACATTTTGCTGATACAAACAATTTTGGTTGCGTCACCTTGCTCACACAAGCATCACATAGATTTGTCTTGTATTATTTATATTTTTTGTAAGCATTAATCGCTGATGCAAATAATTCAGCCTCAATACAGGTTTTTGTCATTATTCTTTCCAACTATATTCTGGCAAGTATTGTTGTAGCCAAATCATGTTATTCCATCCGAATGAGCAGTTCGGCTGTGATTCTCCATTTATGTTGTACTGAACAAAATATCCAATCCGGGTTGTACAAAGTAGGTTGCACAATCCCATTCAGGAATCCACCAGTCCCTTGATACACAATTGGACTATTAATACAAAAGGTCATACAAGAGAATAATTCTAATTTCCAAATACAATAATTTCTTGAAAAGTCTGATAAAGTGCTTCTGCCTGTTCAAAACTAGTACAGAGTGCAGAAGAGTTCTGAATCCAAGTTTTACAAAGCAGGACAGCAACATCTGCTGGACACGATGTGTATTAAACAAGAGTATATATTGACAACCGAAAGACTAGCACAAGCAATATGAGTTGATTCTCAATACCTGAGAGAATACACTGCTGCATAATTATTCTTGGAGCAGACGGAGCAAATCAGATCAGCAGAAATCTCAGGAAGAAAATCAACTTTTAACGTCCACTAGTGCCTCAAAGTGAAGACAGACTATCAAAGATGTCTTTAGTTGAATTCAAACAGCTTCATCAAATTTACAAACAATACGTCAGCATTCACCTTATGGGACAAGTGTCAAACTCACGGCCCTCCAGATGTTATGGACTACAGTTCCCATCATCCCCTGCCAGCAAGATGCAGGAGGGCCGTGAGTTTGACACCTATGCCTTATACGGCTTCCTTCATGTTGTAGAAGAGAGAATGTAACAGCTGATCTGTTTGACAAGACCAATGAACCATCTAATCCAGCTTCATCTCATGATTGTTCTGAACCAGCCAGGAAGTTTCAAGTCCTAGTATTTTGAGAGAAGTATAAGCTTTCTCACCACCACTACTTTCTCTGCCCTCATGTACAGGTTGATCTACATACCTCAGGTCACCCCTGAAATCATCTTTCCTCTAAACTAAGGATCTCCTTGGTGGCCTCCCATCCCAGTACTAACCAGGGCCAATCCTGCTTCTGAGATCTGATGAGATCCTGTTACTTCCAAGCCATCCAGGTCAGGGCTTAAAACAGTCAAGTCATAGATGAATTATGGTAAACCTGTAGGGTTTTCCGGGCAAAAGACAAACAGGAAATTTCCTCCCTCTGCATAGCAACCCTGGACTTTCTTGGTCATCTCCCATCCAAGTACTAACCAAGGTCCTAGCTTCTTAGCCTTTTCTTATAGGGAAGGCACTCCAACCCCTGCTAAATTTGTATTTGCTTTTCTGAGCTACGATAAGTGTTTTGAGATACACAGACCAAAACTGTACACAGAATTCCAAGTGCAGCCATACCAGGGATCCATACAAAGGCACAGGCCCCTTTTTGTTTTCAATCGCTTTCCCTAGTCAGCTTTTGCTTCCAGACCACTCTCAACACTGTTTTTAAGCAGCGGGGACACGCCCCGCAAACACACCAGCTAAATTCACTCAAGCTACATCTCCACATTCAAAGGCACTGCCAGGGGGCCACATCAGTGGAAGCCCTCAGCTTCTGTGCCCTCTTGCTGGATATCCAGATGAACTGGTTGGCCACCAGATGAGCTAGGATTCTGGATTAGATGGACCACTGGTCTGATCCAGCAGGGTTTTTCTTATGTTTTTAGGATGCTGGGCTAGATGGATTACTGGTCTGAACCAGGAATCCTTCTTGTGTTCTGAAGATGCTGGATTAGATGGACCACTGGTCTGATCCAGCAAGGTTCTTTTTATGTTCTTAGGATGCCAGATTAGGTGGACCGCTGGTCTGATCCTGCAGGGCTCTTCTTATGTTCTTAGGATGCTGGGTTAGATGGGTTACTGGTCTGATCCAGGAGTCCTTCAGATGTTCTGAAGATGTTAGATTAGATCAGGGGTAGGGAACCTGCGGCTCTCCAGATGTTCAGGAACTACAATTCCCATCAGCCTCGGTCAGCATGGCCAATCCCTACCCCTGGATTAGATGGACCACAGGCCTGATTCAGCAAAGTTCTAATGCTTTTAAGATACTAGACTAGGTGGACCACTGGTCTGATCCAGCAGGGCTGGAGATGGAAAATCTGGACTTTGTAGCGTGTGCCCCCTTCCCATTCTTTGCACCATTTATCTTCACTGATCTATCGCTGTGCCCTAGTGTGTTCTGAAGTACAGTTCAAGAAGCCTAGCTAATAAATCCTCAGAATTCACTAGCCAACAAAACACATCACCCCTGTACCAGCCTGTGACAGGTTGGATGCCACCAGCTTTTCTGCTGGCAGAAGAGGACTTGAAGGGTTCTTCTACCTGCACTTCTTCCTCACTGAAGCCTCCTATTCCATGTGGATCCCCCAATCCCCAACAGAGTCTTTGGGGGGAATTAAAAGGAGCTACTGAAGGAAGGGGAAAACAGAGAGTGCTTCACTTGCCTAGTAGAAAACAGGATGGACCCATAGTAGTTATCAATAGTATGGCTGCACCTTGAAGGAAATAAGACAAATGCACACAAAACCCTGCTTCATCTAAACATCTGCCGAGTCTGATTAACTATAGGAGATTCTTACTCATCACTGGTGTCCAGGCCATTTACACGCTAGCTTCACAGGTGCCTGCAGCAATCTGATTTTTCAAACATAAGGCTCTCCTTAATACTGCAGCATCCTTTTATCAGAGGAGGTTCCTTGGCAGCCTCCCCTTGCCCTGCTTCTTAGCAGCCCATTCAATAGTTGCAAAACTGAACACAAGACACAGTCACTTGCCCAGCACCTGACAACTACAACTAAGGGCCAAGTAAGAATTTGAACCCAGGCCCAAACATCCAAAGAGCCATCTCTACCTGCATAAGCCTAGGAGGCCCAAGCTGTGCGATCTTCATGCCAACACCTGCTGCCTTGACAGAAGAAAGCTTAGCCACAACCCACTCCTGTGCTTTTCATAGCTCCAGGGCTGTGGAGGCTAATGGGAGCACAGAGATTTCTCTCTGTATCTGATTGTTGTATAGAAGGGTTGTTTGGTTGTTTGTTTGGTATATTCCTTGGATCAATGGATTTTAAATGAGATTCAGTTTTAAAGATACAACACTAGCTGCCTTGAACACTTAACGGGAAAGATGAGGTATGTACTGTGGCCAAGAATGGGCTTGGATCAAAGCCAGCTGGAAGGGGGATATATCTTCAGAACGGGGAGCCACGAAGCAGGCTGGGCCCTAGGGCAGTGATGGCGAACCTTTTTGAGACCGAGTGCCCAAATTGCAACCCAAAACCCACTTTATCGCAAAGTGCCAACACAGCAATTTAACCTGAATACTGAGGTTTTAGTTTAGAAAAAATGGTTGGCTCCGAGGCGTGCATTACTCAGAAGTAAGATTGATGGTAGTCGGTGGCTTTGCTTTGAACTCTACCGTGCAACTCTACCAACAGGTGAATCACGACCCTAGGAGGGTTTACTCAGAAGCAAGCTCCATAGCCAGCAACCGAGCTTACTACCAGGTAAAGGATCGCGCTTTAGTTCTTTGCATGAATATTAGTGGGGTTTAACAGAGCTTAACAGGGTTACCTACACTGCTTCCCCAAAACTAGGTCTTAGATTTAATGCTAATAATTGAGCCCAGTGGCCCAGGCCAGCCTAGATGTGTGTGTGTGTGGGGGGGGGGGGGACTCTGTTTGTGTGTGCCCACAGAGAGGGCTCTGAGTGCCACCTCTGGCACCCGTGCCATAGGTTCGCCACCAGTGCCCTAGGGGAATGCCAGGAAAGGCTCCACCTGCAGGCCAAGTGTGGCCAAGCACCCATACAATTGCCCAGGATCGGTTAGCTCAGTGTTTCCCAACCTTTTCGAGGTCAGGGTACCCTTGACCTCACTCTTCATATCTCACGGTACCCCTGCCGCCACCCTCCACCTTCCCCTCCCATTACCCCTGCTTGCCACACTTCCCAGGGTGAAGGGAAGCACTGGGGTGGGGGGTGGGGGGTGGCTGCTGACCTTGTGGCAGGCCCTGCCTCATGGGCCAGCTCCATGTCCTTGCTGGCGCCGGTGGGAGACACCACAAAAATGAGGGGGGGCGGCAGTGTTGCCGCGGTACCCCTGGGACATGCTCAGGGTACCACGGTACTCTGGTTGAGAATGGCTGGGTTAGCTCATAGGTGTCAAACTCGCGGTCCTCCAGATGTTATGGACTACAGTTCCCATCATCCCCTGCCAGCATCATGTTATGGACCAGTAGTCCATAACATCTGGAGGGCTGTGAGTTTGACACCTATGGGTTAGCTGCATCCGTGGGTATTGGGGGTAAAGGAATAGCCCTCGGGGTATGGAACTCCCGGGGAGGGTCCCAAGGGCCTGGTGAAATTTTAAAAGGTAGACCAGGGCACATGGGCAGCAGATGCGGAAAAAGAGCATCTGGAAACCAGGGCGCAAGAGGGGAACACTGTGAAGGAACTGCCAAAGACAGCCCAGTAATATCTCTGGACCAGCTGTGGTGAAGAGTCGCTGATAGTTGCTTTTTGATCGTCTCAACAAAACAGGGTTGCATCGCCCATTTGAGACGGCCTCTCATTTACAGCTTCCTGGGGATGGAAAAACTACTGTGTTTTTTGCCTAGTCTATTCCAAGCTCCCATTCTGAGGTGGCCTGGGAAGGCATGTCCACTCCGACACACATGCTTTTAAAAAATAAATTTGCTAAACGCTGACACTAGTGTGGGGTTCCTGATTTGGTCCAATGGGCACAGATGTGCCCAGAGACCAATTATGGTCCTTGCCAAGTGTTTTTAGAAAGTGGGCAGAGCTAAGAGAGAGATTTGCCTGGCAGGGCTTCTGACTGGCTGTGCAGAACCTCTGCCTGAAATGGGGAAGAGGTCCTATTGGAGTTATATATGCTCATGCTCCTTGATATTCTGCAGTAGGCTCCGAATCCTGCAGTAGCCATTTTAACTGGTTCCGCCTCCTGTGGTAGCCATTTTGTGATTCCAAAGATGCCCGCAGGCTCGGAAAGGTTGGAGACCCCTGCACCAGCGTAATATCACAGAAGCGGACAGGGCACTCTCTTGACAGATGTGGGCAGCGACGTGACCTTTCCCCACACATCCATCCCCACGTGAAGCGCTGTTACCACACTGAATGCCTCCCTTTACAAATTGCTGGGAAATCATACAGAAATAATACATCCCGAAGACCAATTTTATCCTCGCGCTCTGCTGAATGACAATGAACCGCCACTGTAGGCAGCCAGCACGTGAAGCAAACATCAGCCGCGCTCAGAAAACAAGCAGGCAAAAATAAAAACAGAGAAGTGATTCATTTCTCACCTTCTTGAGAAGAGACAATGGGTGGCATGTAATCAGGAATGTACTCTTTCCTTTCTTCTGCATCTTTGCTTCCAAGCTGCGGGAACTGCAAGACATTATTTTTGCTGACAGGGAACGAGGGGATTTGATGCGTGAAAGTGACTGGCTCAATATTGAGTATGTAATCTTCCAGTTCATGCAGGTTGACCCCCATAAGCTTGAAGGCATCCTCAACATCCTCCAAAATTGGATCTGTCCGACCATCTGGAACAAAAAAGGAATTTTAATAAGGATCAGCTATTTAATAAGGCTTTAAAAAACGAGCACTGGAGGCATCCCCTGTATGTCAGAAAAGCGCTCATCGAGCGGCTTTAATATTGAAAGACAAGTCGCGACCGGCACCCACCCACCTGAGGCATGCAAGACCTTCATTCAAACGACTAGGGACGTTAAGAGCTTTTCAGCCTCTGCTACGCCGTCACTTAAAAATTTGGAATTTTAGATACATTTCTTTTTAGCTCAGGTTCCAACATTAACACATCAATACTCACAGGGAAAGGAAACAAATGGCATCAGAGGAACTCCTTTTCATATATTCCTATGTCAAACTCAACTGCGCCATCACACCCAGAGCCAAGTCAGACTATTTATGGGGTGCTGTGTGGTTTCCAGGCTGTATGGCCATGTTCTAGCAGCATTCTTTCCTGATGTTTTGCCTGAATCTGTGGCTGGCATCTTCAGAGGATCATACAGCCATACAGCCCGGAAACCACACAGCACCCCAGTGATTCCGGCCATGAAAACCTTCAACAATACATCAGACTATTTATGTTTGATTCTCCTGCATAGACAGAAAACTGGGGGAGTGGTAAGCAGCAGAAACAGCACAAGGGCCCGTCACTCACCCATCTTGCCAATTTGGTTCTCTGGGATTAAGATGTGAAGGGGGGGGGAGCCCAGGATGTTAAATCTTCTCCTCACCCCCAGACCTTTCCACCAAAGCCTTACACCCTCAATTGGTTTTGCCAGGATCCCAGCAAGACAGTTAACAACGGGATGTTTTTGGAGGACAGTGATTTATAGGGTCACCACAACTTGAAAGCAACTTGGCAGTACTTAATGCACATACGCACACATATGCACACAAAGCTAACAACTAAACAAGATAATATCAGGTGATTACAACTGCTGTGTAATGTAGTCATGTACAGCTACGCAAACTCTCTTTTCGCCTTCAAATTCCTCCATTTGCTACAGCATATGAAAGAAACAAAATATTGGATGACAGAAAAGGGGATTTTCTACTCACTTCCCTCTCCTGATAGTCTAATCTAGTGATTCCCAACCAGGGTTCCGTGGTACCCTGGGGTGCCGTGAGCCTGTCCCAGGGGTACTGCGGCAACGCTACCAGCCCCCCTCACTTTTGCGGTGTCTTCCACCAGTGCCAGCAAGGACATGGAGCTGGCCCAAGAGGCAGGGCCTGCTGCAAGGTCAGCTGCCACTTCCTGCCCCACAGTGCTTCCCTTCACCCTGGGAGGAGAAGGTGGTGGGGGTGGCAAGCAGGGGCACTGGGAGGGGAAGGTGGGGCAGATGGCAGGGGTACTGTGAGATATGAAGAGTGAGGTCAAGGGTACCATGATGTCAAAAATGTTGGGAAACACTGGTCTAACCCTTGCTCCCTGTACATTTTCTTGAGTATCCATCTACCCCAAGGCATACAGCACTGGAGGGTACAACAGGCAGTAATGAAACAGAGGAAGCAAGAAAATGCTCCATGCACGTGCCTCTCCACTCACACTAGAAAGGATCAAGTCTAAGTTTGGTAATACACATACAAAATCAAGGAACAAGGAAAATCAAGGAAAGTGGGAAAGCTTTTCAATCCATGCAGTCCTTCAGTTCTCAGAAATCCTCTGTGATAAACTGGAAGTTTCAGAATCAGAAGCTGTCACTCCTGCAAAATTGATTCTGATCAGAGACAGAAACTCAGTTCTAACACATCAGTGAAACTACGTTCTGGTTATTATTGTAATAACTCTGAGTGATATGTGGCTCCGTGGGCTCCCGCTCTTTTCATACAGTTAAAATACCAAAAGATGAAGACTTCTGAATCCATATCAAACCACAGTTTGTTGCGACATCTAACCACAAACACAAGTTTGCATTCTTCCCTCCAAATAGGATTCCAAACTGTGGTTTAATCTGGATGGGAAAGAAAAAAATATACAGTTTGAAATCTGGACATAAATGACATAAATCTGGTGTGAATCCAGAAGCTTATGATCTTAAACATCCCTCTCTTACTATACATAAACATTAGCAATAGAGCCTGTTGTAGGAAAAAAACACAACAGGCTGTAAAAAAAACTCATCCTCCCAGGGCAAGAGACATGGACAGGGCATATCTATAGGAAATGGCACCCAGTGCAAACACTGAAATTGCACTCCTCAAAACATCCCAGCTTTGCCAAGGAGGGGCAGCACGCAGCTTTCATAGGCACCATCCCCTCTGTTTGCAAAGCTGGATCCTGCTTTTGTGAAGGGGGAGGGCAGCAGGATGCCTGCGAAGATGGGGAGACTTCTCCCCATCTCCACAAGCACCCCGATCTGGGTGGGCGTGGTGAGACTTCTCCCCCGCACAGTCCTGCTCTCACTGCCTCAGCCTGAGTCATTCCAAGTGCGATGAGGCCTTCCCCCTCTCCACCAAATAGCCTGGAATGGGTGGCCTGCTCAATCCTGGCTGCTGGGACTGGACTTGCTGCTGACTTACTTGAGAGCTGGTTGATACCCATAGCAGACCAGAGCCTACAAAATGGCGGGCGCAACTGCACAAAAGCGAAAGTGCAAAAAAACAACACACACCTTCTCCATCTCCATGTTTCTCCCTTGCTAAGATTATCATTGTGGATGCAATGCTTCTGCTACTCAGCCCTTTCTCTCTTGCCATTTGTCCTCAGTCGACCTCATAGAGGCACTAAGGCAGTGATGGCGAACCTTCTCGAGACCGAGTGCCCAAACTGCAACCCAAAGCCCACTTATTTATCGCAAAGTGCCAACACGGCAATTTAACCCGAATACTGAGGTTTTCGTTTAGAAAAAAACGGTTGGCTCCGAGGCATGCGTTACTCAGTGGTGGTAGTTGGTGGCTTTGCTTTGAAGCAACCATGCAACTCTTCCAATGGGTGAATCACGACCCTAGGAGGGTTTACTCAGAAGCAAGCCCCATTGCCAGCAACCGAGCTTACTCCCAGGTAAAGGATCGCACTTTAGTTCTTCACATGAAAATCAGTAGGGTTTAACAGCACTTAACAGGGTTACCTACACTGCTTCTCTAAATTTAGGTCTTAGGTTTAGTGTAATAATCTCCCTGAAATAATTGCGCTATTATCACAATAATTGCACTATTATCACATTATCACAATTGCACTATTATCACATGCACTCTGTGCATGCGTGCCCACAGAGAGGGCTCTGAGTGCCACCTCTGGCACCCGTGCCATAGGTTCGCCACCACTGCCCTAAGGGCTGTTCATGAGTGTGATCTTCCTCCCCTCCATTGTCATAACAGCCCCGTAGCTTTCTCCCTTACCACCTATCTGCATTTCCACAAAAATCCCACTAAACTCTTTCCCAAGTCCTGCTTTGCCCTTCCACACACACCCCAAACTCTCCCATATTACCAAGACAACACCAAAGATCTCACACACACCGCTCAACAATATCCTGCGTTTACTCTTTCCCATCTGTCAGACCTTCATCATGATAACCGCATAGTTCCCCTTCCCAGCTCTCCCATCACTATGTCAGTTACCAGATTCACCTTCCCATTCAACATCTAATCCTTGTTACAACCCCATGACGCTCCTCTGCTCTCCAGTCACCATGATAACCACATGGTCCCATCCACTGTGTCCTCACCATGGCAAGTCCATGGCTCTCTTTCCTATCTACCCTGATTACATGGCTCAGCCTGGTCTGGCTGGGGGCCCCTGGGAAGAAGACTCAGATGGAGAGGAGGGGACAGTCTTGGTTCCAGATTCCCAGGCACTGCCTGTAAACGCAGAGCCTGAGCAGTCAGTAGTTTCTGCAGGACCAGGTCCAGAGGCTCAGGCAGAGCATTCAGGCTGGGATCCACAGCCAGCTCCAAGCTCTGAGATTCCCCAGCCAGGGTGAAGCTCTGAAACTCTTCAGCCTCTTGACACTAAGCCAGAGGGGACCCTGCCAGCTCTATCTCCCACCCACCCCTCCCGTCTCCAGAGCCCCAGGAACAACACAGGAGGAGGCTGCGTGCTAGCTTATAGCAAAGGAGACTCAGCAGCAGGTTGGCAGCTATAGGGTGAGCTGGATTGCATGCAAAGCCTTTGCAGAAGCCAGACTAAAGTAACCCAGCGGCACGAGGTTGCTGCTCTAGTGAATGGAAGGCTGGCTATAAAAAAGAGGTTGAAGCTGAACTAGTTTGTGGCAGCAACACGGTTCAGTTTGCAGGTCACTGTTTCTAGTCTTGTCTTGGTTCCAGGCTCTGTGTACGCATTAAACTACTGAACCCGCAGAGAACTGTGTCTAGTTTGTCTTTGATTCTTGAGGGCCTATCTATGACACTCTTCTCCTCCCCATCCCAATGCCTTGACTCACCTTCCTCCATCTGCCCTACACCCACAGCAACATCAAGAGTCTTCTTCACTCAATAATTTATCAACCACCCCACAGCATCCCTTCCAAGCTCTCTAAGCATCACCATGCCAGCCACAACACTCTTTCTCCTCCCCCCTTTCACTGCTGCATCCATATCATGACTTCATGATACCCATTTCCCACATCTACCCAGTTGAAACTGCTGCCAGGGGCCCTAGATTGTGTGCTTCTTGAAGGCATCAGTGTGGCCACTGCTGGAAACACAGCGTTGGACAACAGAGCAGACTGGCCTAACCCAGCACTACTACTTTTATCTTCTTATGTGACAGCTCCCTGGCTCTTGTCCTGCCTACCTTGTTGCAACATCAGAAACATGGTTCTCCTGCTACACACTCACTGCTACATCACCATGAAAGCTCAATGGTTCCCCTTTCCATTATTGTCACCATGACAACTGCATGGTTCTGGACCATACCACTATCCATCCCTACAGTTCTTGCAATCCTTCCTCTCTACTTCATCCCCATGACAACCACATGGCCATCCCCTATCCCACTGCAATACCATGGTTCTTGCCTTGACTAATGACATAAAGAAGTGTCCTGCTGGATCAGGTCCCTGGTCCAATCATGACCATGTCCTGTTTGATTGTGGCCTACCAGTTGCCCTGAAGGACCAAGAAAACAAATCAGGGCCTCCTCACAATATAATTCAGAGATAGATTCATTAGGAGATTCCGTGTAGTCACCAGGAGTACAAAGCAAAGATTGATCCACTCAGTGAATTAGTTTAACCCCGTTATAAAGCCGTTTATGCTATAGTACAGCCAGGGATCTGCAACCTGCGGCTCTCCAGATGTTCATGGACTACAATTCCCATCAGCCCCTGCCACCATGGCCAATAGGCTGATGGGAACTGTAGTCCATGAATATCTGGAGAGCCGCAGGTTGCAGACCCTTGAAGACCATTTTTATGTGCACAGGTGGAAAATTCAAGAATTTTGTTCACTCTATCCTAACTACTCTACAACATCAATACTCCATCACTACAACAACCCCGTAGCTCTCCTTCCCAGGTTGGGTTGCCGATCTCCAGGTAGGGTCTAGAATGGTCCAAGAATTACTACAGAGATCATTTCCCCTAGAAAAAAGGGCTGCTTTGGAGGATGGATTGTACAATGTTATACCCTACTGAGGTCCCAGTCCAAAACCCAAACCTCCCAAGCTCCCCACCACCAATCTTCAGAAATGTCTCAGCCCAGAGCTTATTCCTTATTCCCAGTTGCCTCATCACCCAGTCAGTCACAAGGCTGTTCCTTCTCCTCCACCATCCCTCCTCTATGAATCCCTCCTCCCACCCCTGGGTCACCAACTCTACATCAAAAATTCCTGGAGGTTTGGGATGCAGCCTGCGGAGGGCAAATCTTGGTGAGGAAACAGACTTCAAGAGTGGTATAATGCCATCGAGCCCAATCTGCAAAGCAACCATCGTCTCCAAAATAACTGGTCTCTGTAGTCAGGAGATCATTTATAACTCCATAATGCCAGGCCTCATCTGGAGATTGGCAACCCTATCTCCCCACTGGCTCTGTCTCCTGACAATCACAAGGCACTATTACCCTACCATCCACTGCTCTGCTATAACCACATAGGTGTCATTGCTATTTACGGTTTTGCCATGACATCCACCCAGCAGCTGCTTCCCATCCTCTCATCCCCATGACAGCGACAAGGCACTACTTCCCCACCATCCACTGTCCTGCTATAACAGAGGTCTCACTGCCGTTTACCATGCTGTCACGACAACCACGTTGCAGCTCCACTCCCCAACTATGATAGTCTGGAGGCTCCCTATCCCCATGATAATGAAAAGGCACTATTCCCCCATCACCCACTGCCCTGCTATAACCACGGAGGTCTCACTACCATCTACCATGCTGCCATGACAACCACGCTGTAGCTCCCTTCCCCAACTATGATAGCCTTGTGGGCTCCCCATCCCCACAACTCCCCCATCATCCACTGCCCTGCTAAAACTGCGTAGGTCTCGCTGCCATCTGCCATGACAACCACGCTGCAGCTCTCCTCCCAATAGCCTGGAGGCTCCCTATCCCCATGATAATGATGGGGGATAATGAAAAGGCACTACTTCCCCACCACACATTTCCCTGTTATAACCACATAAGTCTCACTGCCATCTACCATGCTGCCATGACAACCAGGCTGCGGCTCCCCTCCCCAACTATGATAGCCTTGTGGGCTCCCCATCCCCCCAACAACAACAAGGCACTACTCCCCCCATCATCCACTGCCCTGCTAAAACTGTGTAGGTCTCGCTGCCATCTACCGTGCTGCCATGACAACCACGCTGCGGCTCCCCTCCCCAACTATGATGGGGGGGGGGCATTCCCAGGATAACACAAGGCACTACTCCCCCATCACCCACTGCCCTGCTGTAACCACGAAAGGCTCACTGCCATCTACCATGCTGCCATGACAACTGCTGCAGCTCCCCATCCCCATGATAACGACAAGGCACCACTCCTCCATCAACCACTGCCCTGTTATACCCGCGTAGGTCTCGCTGCCATCTACCATGCTGCCATGACAACCGCATCCGCCACTCTCCCGCCCCAACCACGACAACCCCTTCCCCTCATCCCCATGACAACTCACGGCCCCGCCTTCTCCCATCCCTATGGCAACCCCGAGGCGCTTCTCCTCAGCCGCCTCCTACTCACAGAGTTCGCAGTAGCGCCGGCAGCCGCGGCCCAAGGCGTGCAGGTAGTGCTGGAGGACGTCGGTGAGGAGGTCGCAGGCGGAGAGCTGCACCGAGTCCCAGCCCAGCGCCTGGCACACCTGCGCCACCGACACGCGCAGCAGCCAGCGCGAGTAGCTCTCGCACATTCTCGCCTCACTGCGCCGCGCCGCCCGGGGAAGCCCAGCCGGCGGCCATGGCCCGAGCGGAGTGGCGGGAGCGAGGCGAAGGCCGGTCACGCCGGAGCCTCCTCGGCCGCCTCAACCTCAGCCAGCGCCGCCATCTTGGGGTCGCGCGGGCAGCCCAGCAGGCCGCGCTGGCCGAGCCCAGAGCGCATCGATGGGAGGCGGGGGGAGAGAAGGCTCTCGCGGCTGCCGGTGTCCCTCCCATCGATGGCTCCGGCATCGCCTACCTAGGCATGAGGAAGTAAGGAGGGAATTCGTGGTGATTTTGAACCACGCGTTTCATTAACCTAGTGATGATGATGATGTTATCCATTCGTTCGTTCTCGATCCTTGGCGACCCGATATGCAAGCAATTGCATCATGATTTATAACGCCTCAATGCTCAGTGCTTGTTTTCCTTTTATTTGTTTGTTTTATTTTATTTCGATGTGCATGATCATTCTTGCATTATTTTAACGGGCAGTTAGGTTGGAGCCCGGAAGAACCTTGGAGAGCTATAAGATTTTGATTGTATGAGCTTGAGTCGAGGCTCCCTGCATTAGGAAGCACCAGGAATTGCAAGGTTTCCCCGAGTCCTATCCCAGTCAGAAGGTAGGAGGGGTGTTTGCAAAGAGGAGTCAGGATGCAAAGGTACAATTAGACCAGGAATTTCCGAGCTCTAAAGAGAGATCCCAAATTACAAGCGATCTCTAGATGACAGAGATCAGTTCCCTGGTAAAAATAATTTCAGGAGGCAGCAGCCATATTGGTCTGTAATAGAAGAGTAAGATTGAAGTCCAGTAGTCCCTAACAATGAGATTTTGGTGGTATGAGCAAAACTCCCTTCATCAGATGTTAGCAGGAATGGAAAGACCTGGGTGTTTTTATTCTAGTCAGAAGGTAGGAGGGGTGTTTGCAACGAGTCAGGATGGATGCAAAGGAAAAATTAGACTAGGGCTTGTAACATGGGTTTTCAAACTCCAGGGAGAGATAGGAGACCTCCCAGAATTACCAGTGATCTCTAGGTGTCAGTGATCAGTTCCCCAAGTGAAAATAGTTTCAAGTGGGCAGCCATGTTGCTCTGCAGTAGAAGAGCAAGATTCAAGTACACTAGCACTTTACAGTCCAATTCAGTTTCAGGGTATTAACTTTTGAGAGTCCAATGTCCCTTCATCCGACATGAATCTTTTACAACACCCCTCCCACCTTCTGATATAGCTCAACTGGAAGCACATTCCAAAGTTCAGAGGCAACCACAGAAAAGGCTCTTGAATTTTGTATTCCTGCATGAAAAAGGGTTGGACTCGATGACCCTTGTGGCACCTTCTAACCCTGATTATGTGTGGTCCAAAATTGGTACTATCTGGAATTATTCATTGGCATTATTGATATTTTTGTTTTAGTGTGCAATGTCCATTATTCTTCTCTTGGGTCATTTTAATTTGGATTGTGTACTGTTTTATCATGTTAAGCTTTAGTGAACATTCTTGTTTTGTAACACATGATGAATTGCTATTAATATTATTTTAATGCGCCATTAGTCATTCTTGCATTATTTTAATGTGCTGTAACTTGGTATTGATATTTTTACGATATAGTATTCCTTACTGATCATTACTTATGTTAATAATTTTAGTATGCATTTTACTTATTAATAGTGATCATTCTTATCAATTGTATTTTAAAAGATGGATTTGTATTATTTTAATATGGTTTATTATTAATCACCATTCTTCAAAATTATTATGTAAACAAAGGTCTAAGCTAGATAACCCAGGCTAACTTGATTTTTGTCAGGTCTAGGTAGCTAAGCAGGGTTGGCCCTGGTTAGTACTTGGATGGGAAACTACCAAGGAATGCCAGGGTCGTTATGCAGAAAGCAACGGCAAACCACCTCTCGCTGTTTCAGGGTCACCATCAGTCAGCTGTGACTTGGCAGCAGTTCTGACCACCGTATAAACTAAGCAGTGTATGTGAAAGACCATAAAAACCATTTCTGAGTTCACAATCTGAGGCTGTAATGCTATGTGGGTTTCCTGGGAGTAAGCCCCACTGCAGTCACACTGCAGTGTTTTAATGTTTAATTTATTTATTGTTTTAATTGAAACTATTTGACGTATTTAAACGTTTGATTGTTTTGTGAACCGCCCTGAGCCCTTCGGGGGTAGGGCGGTCTATTAAATTGAATAAATAATAATAATAATAAAGGCCTTGGACGGCACTTAAAAACAATCGGCGCTGACAAAATCATCATATGTCAGCTGCAAAAGGCCACCCTACTCGGCTCTGCACGCATTATTCGTCGATACATCACACAGTCCCAGATGCTTGGGAAGTGTCCGACGTGTGATGCAATACAAAATCCAGCATATTGATCTTGTTTGCTGTGTATAACTGTTTTTGTATCAATATAATAATAACAACAACAACGAGCCAACATGGTGTAGTGGTTAAGAGCAGTGGGCTCTCATTTGGAGAACTGGGTTTGATTCCCCACTCCTCCACGTGAAGCCTGCTGGGTGACCTTGGGCCACTTACAGTTCTCTCAGAACTGTTGGCCCACGTGGCGGTGGGCAATGGCAAACTCCCTCCAAATGTCTCTTGCGTTGAAAACCCTTCAAGGTTGCCACAAGTCAGCGGCGACTTGACAAAACATACACACGCAGACATAAATGGGGTGGTTGGTCTATATCAGTGATAGCGAACCTTTTAGAGACCGAGTGCCCAAACTTCAACCCAAAACCCACTTATTTATTGCAAAGTGCAACACGGCAATTTCACCTGAATACTGAGGTTTTAGTTTTAAAAAAACGGTTGGCTCAACTCTGCACCTCTCTAGCATCTCCGCCTCCACTGCCTCTGCCCCCACTTCGAGCAGCAGCCACCCGGAGCACAGGCACCAGGCCCGCCAGTAGAGTCCTCCCTGCTCACTGCGGTGTGCGCACGCCATGCCCATCGGTCCAGACAAACCTAGATGTGTGCGGGGGGGGGGGGGTTCTGTCCCCCCCACATGATAAACTCTGTGCGTGCGTGCCACAGAGAGGGCTCTGAGTACCACCTCTGGCACGCATGCCATAGGTTCGCCACCACTGGTCTATATGCAAGGCTAAGGCATGCAAAGAAATGAAAATAATTGTGGGGGGGGGGACCTATTTCCACAGATGAGAGTCTCTTGGGTCAGGGAAATCAGCTTACACCAGAGGAAGACACCACCAGTAGCATAATAGATCTGTCTGAAACTCCATCACCCTCACCAAACGGGACTCTTATTCTATTCCAGGTTGCACACAATGTTCAAATAACCACTCAAGTGGGGGGAATAAAAGCATTTTTTTAGCTAAAAGAACTGTCAAGCTAGCTAAACAAAGCCTTAATTGCAAGAACACCAAGCAGAATACTTTCAAGATTCACTGCCTTCACATTTATGCAGAAGTAGGTGCGACGTTGGATGGCATCCACGTCGTAAGGATCCAATTCTCTCCTCAAGCAGCAGCGCTAATTTTCCATGAAGGATTATATTTTTTTTATTAATATTTAAAAGCAGAAGTTAGCCAAAAACTCCCCCCTCGAGTTTGCTATCAATTTCCTCCAGCAGTTTTCTCCCCCTAACCGACTCAGAAACTGGGCACATGTCCCATTTTAAAGCCCACTCGGGCTGGAAGAATTATGCTCTAGCCTGTGGAACTGGGCTCAGAATTCAAGTTGAGAGCAAGCCTAAACAAAGCAGGCTCTGACAACGGGGTTTAATTAATTGCAGAGACAGTCAGGTTGAAGAGGCAATTATCCCCGCCTGAACCAATGAGAGACAGAAGTGTCAAACTTATGTTTGAGCTGAGCCACGGCAGGATCTCAATTACCAACACTTAACGTTTTTTTTTCTGCAAGAGGATTGCAGTCCACAAGGAGTTAAGTCACGACTGCTTGTGATTGGCTGTCTGCGAAAGGCACAATTTTGTGTGAGATTTTGAGGGAGATCCAATGAGAGTGAGCTTGTGAATTGGTGTGCGCTGATTGGGCTAAGCTGATTAAGCTACTCAGTTTGAGAATGACAAACGAGAAGTTCATTCAGACATCCCAGTCTAATATTAGAACAGTGTTCAAGGATTCGTGCTTTTGCTGAGCGTTGGGTACATCCCATGTATAAATATTGACAGTAGAAGAGACCAAGTATACACAATTTGTTGTCTTGCAATTGGTGTAAGATCTAAGTTGCCACTTGAAATGAATATATGAGCGTTGCCATTCCTTAGTGCGTATAGCCAAGTGATACGTGTTGCTACACGCTCTGCATTCACCACATGGATAATGACCACATACAAGTGGGAATGTTTTTTCTTTTAGTCTCATATCTGTCCTTCAAATTCTAAAGTCTACTCTTGGGGGAAGGGAACATCCTGAAATAAATGACACTATATGCCAATGCCTATTAATAATGGATTTAATCCTATTGGCACAAGCGGTGTAGTCCATTGACCATTCAATACATCTTGGAGCAGTACTAACTGGTTATCTGTCAAACAAATTCTTCCTATTTAAACTATTGACTTGCTTAGCAGCCAAAGGTACAGTTTGAGTAGGATATCCTTGGTATTTGAATTGATTGACTAACAATTCATATACAGATATGAGAAAAATCAGGGTCAGATTAAAAGGAGAATCTGTACCATGTCCCTGATGAAAACAAAAAGTGTTCAAAATAAGTACATTGGTTACTTGGTTGTTTTTGTCTCTGAGGAAAACCCCACTCAGATATTAAGCCGGGAGACTTTTGAGAGAGTGGGATTTGGAATATCGAGATTAGGAGAGGAAATGGATTCCAGAGGGATAGTTGGAATTCCTGCTCTTTGAAGCAATGTGTGGGCTAGACCTATTCAGTGGAGAGGCTTGTCTAGAAGCTGGTGTTTTAAGGAACTGGTTTTAAAATATCTGAGGGTAAAAGAAAGGTCGTTTCAAACCAACAGTAAGAACTACTGAATATGGTGTCACCAAAACTGGGGGGTGTATGTTTATTTAAAATAAATTTAATGTAACGTGAAGACAGTAAACTAGTGACCTAAGCCAATCTTGTAACACTAATGAAGATACTGTAACCACTTGAATAAATAATCACTCTACACTAGCCTTTTGTTTATAAGTTGTTGTTCCCTTGGCAAAATTACTTTCCCTGTAAAGAAATTCTTCTTGTTCCATCTTTTTTTACTTTAAAGAGACTCTGGTGCCTCTTTTTTATTTTCTGACAGAGGGGGTTATTTTTGTATTCCCTCCAAACGTATGCCTCTACCTGCCTGAGAAGTGCCCATTTGAGCAGTTAAAGAACACATTTACGATCTATTAGAAATCATAAAGATGGGAGGACACAAAGTGAAAGGAATAAAGTAAAACCACCACCCTAGCACTACCTCATCAGTATAAAAATCAGTTGGTAACTGGTCAGTGACCCCTCAGTGATTTAATTTTGGAGGGAAAACTCCTGAGAGCAGCTTCTTAGGGCAGGAGAGGGGGAAGTTGTCCTACACCAGGCTTTTGAACAGATCTCACTGATTGAAATAAATGGGCTTTGAACTCCCGGATGGACTGTGAATGTCTCCGTAAGATAGAGAATCTTTCAGCATCCCTTTTACTATATATAAGAAATACTGGCAGATGCTGATGCTGGCTTGTATTCTAGCCCAGTTCTCTCCCCACCCACCCCAACAAGAAAAACATCAGGATCTTCCACGTAGGACTTTATTGTAATATGATTTACAAACACTCGGGAGCTTTGCCTGAGAATCTTTCTTCACGATCCAATGACGATCCAACAATTTTGTCTTTTTGGAAAGGAAGCAGGATATACCAGTTGCTGGAACTGTTCCTCTTCTTTACCTACAAACATAGTATTCAGTTAGAACTAAGCCCCAAATGAATTTGATGCTTTGCTTACTACTGACTGCTGGCCCCTAGTAATTCAACAGGAGGGACCCTGCAACATCCCACAGGTTAGGATGGTAAAAATACATCTCCCAAAATCACCATAATGTGTGTCAGAGCACTGCAGGGAAAGGCCAAAAAAATCAGTCCCATTGCACTGCCCAACTTGGCCATGTTACATTCTGAAAACTTGCCCGTATGCTTCAAATGCTGAAACTCCAAGCTCAATATCCAGCATCTCCAGTTAAAGGATTTCTAGTTGCAAAGATAGGGGATGGGGGGAATATCCTTGGACTAAAAATAAGGCCTTCCATTTAGGAGGTATGTTGCACAGGGAAGGATGAGTAAGATGGCCATATTGTCCAAATTCAGAGTGCAGTTCACTGCCATAGTTAGGAATCTGACAAGAATGTTTTTCTAAATCAGACTTAAGCATCCTGGAGGATTGTGGGAGGGCCTTTCCCTGCTGCAGGGCAAACAGTCCATGGGTAACTGGGACAGCTAACTATAGCCCGAAATCCACTCCAAGTAGGGGGCAAGAAAGCTCCCACTGACCTGCAGTCTGCTCGGGGGGGGGGGGGGCCTGAGGTTTGGGAGCTGCATCCTGAATTTTTGCGCAGGACTCAAAAATTACTAAGACTAAGTATTTGGATGGGAGACCCCCCTCCCCCCCCCCAAGGAAATCCAGGATTGCTACGCAGAGGCAGGCAAGGGCAAATCACCTCTAAACGTGTCTTCTCTTGAAAACCCTAAAAGGGAAACTGTAAGTCAGGGGCAACTTGGCGGCACAAAAAGGTACACTCTTGGTCTGGAAAACACTGGCTGAGATTTCACAAACTGCGGGGAAACCAGGGAAGGGCTTTTGGAATCCTTCTCAACCCACTGATTCTAAGAATTTGACAGATGTCACCACATGAGTGGGTAATGCAGCTTGAAGCTACTATATGATAAGGTAGTTTCAGAGGGCAGCCATTTTGATCTGCAGTAGAACAACTAGATTCAAGTTCAGTAGCATCCAGTTTTTCAGGGTATAACCTCTTGAAAGTCAAAGTACCCTTTGTATTCTGACATAAGGAGCTGTGACTCTTGATGTTTAAAGTCTTGTAAGCCACCCTGAGCCTGGCTTTGGTCAGGAATGGACGGCGTATAAACATTAAAATAAAATAAAAGCTTATATCCCAAAAAATATTTTTGATTTCTAAAGTACTACTGGACTTGAAGCTAACTGTATTACAGAAAATCAACATGTCTGTTTGACAAAGCGGTACTGTGACTCAGATATGGTTCTACAACAAACATGAGCGTTCAATTCCAGCTACACTGATTCACAGGGCCAGGACAGATGCAATACAGTGCAGAACACTCATGCAATTCCAGTCGTTCCCAAGCAAGCCCATCTAGCAGGTGAGACACATCGGTCCCCTTCCTCATTCCATTTCAGATTCTTCTTTTCTCTCATTACCTTGTTTAGCTTTTTCTAAGTCTAGGTTACAGCATCACTTTACCTGTGGACTCTGGCTGGGATTCGCTTCCCGATTTGCCCCTAGTGCCTAGTTGGGGGGGTGTTAAATTAAAAAAAAAAGACACAGAACAAGCAATGAAGCATTAAGTCATGCAAATTGAGGCCAACTCATCACTGTGATTTTCATCCAACATGCAAGGCGGAGCCAAAACAACACAAGATGGTGTGCAAAAAGCTCATTGGGAAGAATGGATTAAGAGCAAAGCACATTCAATTTTGTTTCCCCGTTTTCATTCCACAGTGCTGCTTCCGAATCAAGCAGAAATCAAAAGGCTGTTGCAGGGAGTTCAGCGCACAAGCTGACCCACAGACGGATTGCTTTCAGCCACTCAGATTCTCCACACTCGATTATCCCCCCACCCCACCAACAAATCTAGCCCTGCTAGGAGCGTTGCAATAGCTTAGCTAATCATAGCCTACTAGACCCTGAACTTTCAGAGGAGGAGAACAGATCTATAGATCCAATTCAAGCGCAGGATGTAAGGGAAAGCCACTCTTCTAGCTTCTGCAGGCAGTGTGGAATTAATGAGCCTCCCCCAATCATTTATTTATTTATTAAACTTATAGGCCGCCTATCCCCGAAGGGCTCAAGGTAGTGTCATGCATTGATCAGCAGTATTTTGGAAGCAAAACTGAATTCACAGCATCCAACTGAATTCACAGCATTTCTTTTGCTCCTTACCCAAGACAATGGAGTGGACATTAGGAGATCGGGACATAACCGTCAGAAGATTGAATGGCCATAGATACTTACAGAGCGGCGGCTCCAGAGATGATCTCGATCAGCTCTTTGGTGATGACAGCTTGCCGGGTGCGATTGAACGTCAGAGTCAGCTTGTCAATCATCTCAGCTACGAAAAGAGGAGGACAAGTTCAGGCAGCCAAGAATATTGACAGCTTCTCAACCAATGGCATTGGCCCATTTATTTATCAGTCTGTTTTTCACTTTGCTCTCTTCGCCATAGCAGGTTCAGAGCGGCTTATACGATAATGGCTTATATGATTTAAAAATGCATTATACACACAGTAAACAATATGCTGTAAAACATATAAACGTAGCACATTCAACCAGGATGAAACTCTGGATATTCCCAACCCTATCCTAAAAACCAAACCACAGAACTAATAGATGATAAATTCTGCATCTTGATTTTTTTGCAAAATGCATTTTACATTCACTCTGGAATGATGAGGAATTTCCCCCATAAGTGGGCAACAACTAACTTAAGACAAACATCTCAAGATTTCACAGATCTGGAATTAAAATATTCTTCAGCTGAGGCTACTGAGAAGAGCTGATTGAAGAAAAGCAAACTCTTCAACACTCATAGTCCAATTTTAGACATGTTTACTCATAACGAAGACCGGTGGGAAGCAACAGGCTTTCCCTCCCGTATCAGCGTACATCAGATTGCAGACCTGAGTTTGGAATTTAGCCTGATCAAATCAGAAGAGCTACTTTTGGGTAAACTCAAGCCTATTAGAGCTCCCCAGTGGAAGAGACAGTGTGGAGCAGTGGTTAGAGGGGTGCACTGAACAGACCCAGCCTGAGCTTAGGGGATAGATGAGCTACATTTGATGTCACTGGAATTATCAGATATCGCTGCTTGGGAAATACAACGGAGAACGATGGAGTGTTAACTTTTAACATATGCATATCTGCAATTGTTTATTGATTAGTCTGTGCCCTTTTAATTGTTTTATTGTATTATTCTAACTATATATTGAACTGGGAATGTTGTATTAATGGGCTGTAAGGGGTCCTGAGCCTGGCTTTTGGCTGGGGCAGGGTAGAAATCTAAGGCTCATTCCGCACATGCAGAATAATGCACTTTCAAACTGCTTTCAGTGCTCTTTGAAGCTGTGCGGAATGGCAAAATCCATTTGCAAACAGTTGTGAAAGTGGTTTAAAACGCATTATTTTGCGGGTGCGGAAAGGGCCTAATAAAAATAAAGTGAAGAGGAAGGGGGAACTCTACTTCCTGAGCCCTTCGGGGGAGGGCGGTATATAAATCTAATCAAAAAATCACTCACTCACTTGGGGGCCCACAGTTTCTGGGAGGGAGGGAGGGAGGGATAAAAACACAATTGGTGTTCCTTAGATGAACCAATATAAAGAACCGTGCAGTGGTAAATAGCAGGGAAAAGAACAACCTGTTCTTTTCCCTGTTCCTTAGATGGAACCATGCCTCTTGTAAAGCTAGACACCAGGCGCCTCTTCTAGCCAATACAGAAGCGGAATTTTTCTTATTCTCCATTCAGATTTGTACATCAGTTGCATCAAAGCAGCCACAGTGCCCCAACGACCCGGGCTCAGGTTCCTTACAGGCGTTTTTGCTGGCGTTGTCCATGGCCGTCATCCTGGCACTCTGTTCACTGGTGGTGGCCTCCTTCAAGGAGTAGAAGATGATGTTGGCCAGCGTATATTCCTGATAGTTTCGCAGGACGTCTGCGTCGATGTCATCGTAGATGCTAATGCTTTCTGCAAACAGAAGTACAGAAACAGAGAAGAAAGTTATCTCAGCTTGGGTGTGGGGGACAAGCCAGCAAAATCAGATGTAGAAAAGCAGAAGTTCAAACTATTTCATTAGTTTCACTGGGCTATGAGTGAGTTCCAAAATCATTCTGCATTTGCAACCCACATGACATTCTAAGGAGATCTTTCACATTCCAGCAATAAGCAACTCTTGTGGTCTACAATTCTAACTCTGGCTCATTCCACACATGCAGAATAATGTACTTTCAAACTGCTTTCAGTGCTCTTTGAAACTGTGTGGAATAGCAAAATCCACATGCAAACAGTTGTGAAAGTGGTTTGAAAACGCATTATTTTGCGTGTACGGAAGGGGCCTCTATTTCATTGTTTATTGAGTGTCTCAGTGTACTGAGAGCCAGAGTGGTGTAGTGGTTAAGAGCAGGTGCACTCTAATCTGGAGAACCAGATTAGCTTGTGCACTACAACGCATGCCAGCTGGGTGATCTTGGGCTAGTCACAGTTCCTCTTCTTCTTCTACTGATCCTACTGACTCACTCTGTGTGATGTACCTTGAGTGCCAGCAAGAAAGATAGTCTATAAATAATTAACTAAAGAAATGTTGAAGGTGAAGTCACAAAAATCGATGGAAAATAAACGCTCTGTTGTCTTTTCCTCAATGCTCTCTAACTTTTCTGTTGCTTGTCACTCCTTTTTTTTGTCAGCAGAGACCCTCTGGGAACTCCCATTCTCTATGCTCCTTATAGAGGCATGTCACTAAGTTATACAGCTACAACTCCAGCTTTTGGCGAAGGTTTTGGAAGCCTTTCCACATATTTAGCACCAACTGTACTCTTTTAAAATCACAAAAAGAGGCAAAAGATGTCTTGTTTATATTTTCAGTCCCAAACAGTCTGCTTTCCACCCACAGAACACAGGCCAGGTTTAGACTTCTGAAGTCAACCCCCAAACAACCTCTTATCACAAGAAATGGAACACAGTTGCACCCTTGAAAAGTATTTACTCCCAAAAGCTGTTGACTTACCAGCACCTGAAACCGTCTCGAGAGAATAGATTGGTTTCTCGTCTGTCTTGTATGAGATGACTGACCTGCAGGGAAATGAATGCTATTCTTAAATGCTGTCCTGTCTCTGAAGAATCTGTCTACTACATGGTTTGAAATAACTGCTGGGAAATAACTTCCCCATTAAACAAAGTGGCTCACCTGCCAGGTGCACGAGAGGGTCTTTTCAGTGGTAGCCCCACAATTATGAAACATCATCCCCGGGGACGTGCGCCTTGCCCCCTCGCTTCCAACCTTTAGCAGGCCCCTAACGATGATTTTATTGCAAACTGCATATGATTAAATTGTGATTTTAATGCTTGGTTTAACCTTTTTTGCATACCCTATTTTATACGTTTGATTAACACTGCAAGTGGCCTTGACCTTCATGCGGAAGAAAGGCGGCCGATGAACATTTTTGTGGACTTTTTTGGAGAAGATGGGGATATGGTGGAAGACCTGGAGCTAAAAACATCCGCCTTCTAATCTGAAGTCCCGCCTTCTGCTAGGCAGCGTCCTGTCTGGGTCAAAGAGCACCAAGCCTGGGCCATCATTAAGTTCTACTTGAGCTCCTTGCCTGCCAACCTGGGCTACGCCAAACCCGTCCCCAGCGAACGCCACGTTTTAAAACAGCTTTCTTGTTTCCCTTGCCTGAACCGATTGAAGATGACTGATCCCTCGTCAAATTCGTATCCCGAGTTCAGCAGCTCCAAGGTGATGACGGAAGCGTCTCCAAAAGTGGGGGGCTTTCTCCCAACTTCTTTGAAGTTCAACAGGAAGTTACTGCCGTGTGTCCTGGAACGAAAAGAGAGCTTGTGTGCAAAGGCGGTCCCTGACCGCACCCCCTGGGGAAGCAGAAGGCGTGTTTTGCTCTTAAACATCAGGATTTGGCTTCCCTACATCCTAGCCCTGGAGCCTGGCCAGGGTTATTCCAGAAGAAGAGTTTGGATTTTGGACCTTTCTCTCCTGTAAGCAGACTCACAGGGGCTTGCAAAACCCTTCCTCTCCCCACAACAGACACCTTGTGGGGCTGAGAGTGTTTGGAGAGATGTGACTAGTCCCAGCAGGCTTCACGTGGAGCAGCGGGGAAACGAACGCAGTTCACGAGTTAAGAGTCCACCACTGATATGGTGGAGTGGGGAATTGAACCCAGTTCTCCAGATTAGAGTCCACCTGCTCTTAACCACTACACCCCACGGGCTCTAACACATACGCAGAACAGGGCTGGAAGAAAAAGGATTCTAGGACTTTGCAAATGCACATGAGACATCATGAGGCTGCAGCTGGGGATCAAGTCATCAGCTCTGGACACAGTCTTGCCCCTCAGACAGAAAAAGTCAACCTTGCACAACATTACCAATACCTTCATAATACTTCCGTTTATTTAAGGCTTTCAGCAACATAGAACTGGGCAGGAGACAGAAGCCGTGACCTGGACAGCTCAGGGAACCCGATCTCATCAGATCTTGGCTAATAAACAAGGTTTGCCCTGGTTAGTATTTGGATAGCAGACCACCCAGAAGCCCAGGGGCAGGCAATGGCAAACTACCTCTGAACAACTCCTGCCTTCAAAACTCTATAGGGGTCTCTGTAAGTTGGCTGAGATTTGATGGAGTTTTTCACTACCAAGGGGCAAGATTCCACTGACCTTTTTCTTGGTAAAAGTAGTACCCTGTGCAAGCACTGGGCTATTATTGGCCCATGGGATGATATCACATCACAGCATTTGAAAGAGAAATGAAACACTGGGCATTCAAAACTGTTGTCACTCTTAGCCAATCACCCATTATTTGACTTAGGGGACTCTCACAGAAGGGATCCTCTTTGCACGCCCCCTTCCACCACCACCACCCAGTATCTCCCCTCCCCCGTAACTTTCCCCTGCCAGGCAAAAGAAGCAGATGGCTTCTGAGAAGAGGCTGCTCCTCTCTGAGACAAGCAGTACATGACAGCGTTCCTTTCACTTTGTATAAAGGAAAAAACACCCTCATAGATGCAACAGCCCCAAAGCGACCACTGCATGCACAGGGAGCAATAGCCGTAAGGAGTCTCAATGTGGCTTTAAAACTCCTTCCCTTCCTCTCCCTCACAGTATGGGGGGGATACCTGAGGTGCGTGGGGCTGAGAGAGTTCTGAGAGAACTGTGACTAGCCCAAGGTCACACAGCAGGCATCATATGGAGGAGTGGGGAAACAAATCCAGTTTGCCAGATCAGAGCCCGCCGCTCATGTGGTGGAGTGGGGAATCGAACCTGGTTCTCCAGATTAGAGTCCACCGGACTTAACTACTGCACCAGGTACAAGCATGCTGGGTTTGCCCACTACCTCCACGATACATGGTGTATTTGCCATCTTTTGCGCATATTACTTCAATGTCTAATACACTGCAATGCACAGAATGCTGAACGTGGACCTGGGAGACCCACATGCAAACCCCCACGCAGCCATGAAACTCACTAGATGATCTGGGGGCACTCTCTCTCATTGGGTCTAACTGCTTTGAGGATAAATGCAATAGCCTCTATATAGCGTCTATCCTCAAGCACTTCAGAGGGAGTACGGGGCAGAAATAGGGAAACGCTGAAGGTATCTCAGCTCTCTACCTACAAGAGCTATGGGATGTAATGCATTTTGAGGACTACACAACACAACGGGCCTTTAGCAGTCATACAGCGACTATGACCACCTTACACCTCAATCCTGAAAACATCAAGCCAATCCTCAGCCCTCTTCTTCACAAATAGTTCAGTAAATTCAAACATGATAAAAGGTTTTGGATCTCATTCAAGGCTCCTATCATCATGTTGAAAAACAACAAGAATATATACAGCAGGAAACCAGAAAAGTACATGAAGCAACAGGTACAAAGCTGTATATAAATATATTGCAAGTCATGTTCAACAACCACCACCTTTATTAGGCATTTCAAATAGGCTCTAGAGCGTTACCAGACATTTATGAAGTACAAATCAAGAGTACATTCAAAACGCAGACAGAAAGACTGTATATAGCAGTATACACTACTTAGAAAGTTCTGTCACTTGCAAAAGAAATTTTGCTACTTTTTCCAAGAGCATGACATCTGTATTGTTTAACAGAAGCTCCACAACAGAACTGTCAGAGTCTCTTTCATTGTCTAGGGCCAACCTGGGAGGAAATTCCTAATGCTCACATATCTCAGACAGTCAAGAATAATGTGAGCAAGAGTCTCCACTTGGTTTTTATAGTGTGGACAAACCCGATCCTGGAGAGGGATGGATAAGTAACGACCCTTTGTAATGGCCAATGGGAAAGTATTGGATCTGGCCCTTGTGATAATCCATCTCTGTTGGGGTTCAGTTAATAATTCAAGATATTTGGCTATGTGCCCCTGTTCCAGTATTATTCCGACAGAGAGGGGTGAGCATGATTTATTTGCTTGCCCCAACAGGATACAGTATTCCTGTTCTAAAAGTCGGCTTTTTAAGGTTTGGAAAATCTCTCTGGGTGACAATGCAAGTCATGTATTATCAAAATGCATACATATATTTCATTATAAGTAGAGCATAATCCAAAACCTAATGTGCTATAACAAATTTTTAAAAATCTTCCAAAAACAACAACCCTGTGAGGTAGTATTGTGATCAATGTCCAGAGTAACCTGACCAAACAGGTCTCTTTCTTATGCTGCTAAAGATTCTTCAGTCTTGTATAAGCACAGCCCATGGCTTGAACGAAGCGTATGACCAAGCTGAGTAAATAAGAGAGGTCGAAGAATATCTTGTAGTACTCACAGTTACACGCACTAGCGTTCAATGTAAAGGGCTACTGTGGTGGCATAGCTCAGGTGTAATCAATTAGCAGAAGACTGACTCACAAACAATTCAGGAGATTCAAACATGATAAAAGGCTTTGGATTCAGCGCAAGGCTCTTATTATGGAGTTACCTTTGAAGAAGGCCTCTGAGCTTGTCGCCCACTCCGATCACCTTGACCTCCTTGCCCACATTCGTCAGAGCAGAAATTTGACTCTTGATGTTTTTAGCCACCGAAGTGTGGATGGCACCACAGAGCCCACGGTCAGAGGACACGCCAATCAGGAGGTGCTTCTTCTTGTCTTCTGGTGCCTTGATTTCGGCCTTCTCATAGAGAGCTGGAAAAAAGAGGGGAAAACCTTCAGAGCACAATGATGCCTAAAAACTAGCAAAAAACAGCGGTCTCTGGCAAACATGGAGATGGGACTTGTTTTCATTGCTGCTTACTTCATTGTCCCACAAGCACAGCATTTTAAAATTGCTCCAAAGAGGGCAGCCTTCGAAGCGCCGCCATCAAAGAGGAGGCTTGCCTTACCCAGAGCCCCTGTTCCATAAACTCTTGCAGGCTTTAAGTCCCGTTCCGCCCTGGAATACTTTGCAGCAGCAACCATCTTCATGGACTTGGTTATTTTCTGGATGTTCTTGATAGACTTTAAGCGCCTGGTAACTGTAAAGATTAGAAAGCACCAAGTAAGGAAAGGCTAAAGAGAACTTTCAAAGGCAGTTCTTCTGAGACATAATGTTGAATTACTCAAATAAGTGCAGGATCAGTCAGCTTTAGGCTTTATGAGAGCACAGTGGGTCGAGTCTACTTCATGGCGCCTGAGTTCTCCCAGTTAGTTGCAGGGGAAGAGAAGTTGAGACAAACTACCCACAACAGCTGACCACCAACGCCAGCCACTATCCCCCATGTAAAAAGGGGAAATACTTACTGTCTTTCAAAGTTGCCATATTCCTAACTTGGACCCTGAAAAAAATTAAACACGTTATTGCATACTTTAGCTGTTAAAGATTTTTGCCTCTTCGCTACAGTACAAATATCAGACAGCTGAACATAAGAAAAGGTAGGCTATAAATATTTCAGTTTGTTAGGTTATGTACGCAAGATGCTATGCCCCTCTACAAATTTCACATGCAAGTGCATGCCAACGCCCTAAATGAAGATGTGTTGTCACACACTCAGTTTCGCAGAAGTGCCCCAGCACACACCAGACAGTGTGGTTGCTTTGGCAGCAAGGATTCCCACAATTGTGGTGCGCTTATCTGCTTTACAGTTCAAATTTACCTCCCTAAATGAATTTCCATTGGACCCACATTCCCTACAGTGTACCATTCTGTGGTTTTATATTGATCAGAGAAAACATTACATTCCTGCGCTATGTTGATTGCAAAACAACAGATTACAGCATGAACTGGAAAACAGTTATAACAACATTGTGAAGTCTGAAATAAGGCATCAACACAAATGCCAGACAACTCTGCACCCCTCTCCAGGGCTGAAATTACTCAAGACTGGCAGCAGCTATCCAGGGTCCCGAGTAGAGGTCTTTCACATCACCTGCTGCCTGGTCCTTTTAACTGAGGAGGCCGGGGATTGGGCCTGAGGCCTTCCTCAAGCGAAGCAAATGCTCTACTACGGAGCCCTGGCCCCTTCTTAAAATACACAGACGAAGCTGCCTGTCTATCACCGTCAATACTGTGGATTTTAGGCACAGGAGTTCCACAACACCTACTGCCAGATCCTTTAATTGGAGATGCCAGGGCTTTTGGAAGCCCAAATGGATGCTCCCTCACTGAGCTACAGCATTTCAGGTGAAGGACTTTTACAACACCTCCTACCTGATTCTCAGCTGGAGATCAAACCCAGAACCTTCTGCAAGTCATGCAGATGCTCTGCCACTCAGCCATAGCGCCACCCATCCTTCCTCCGCCCAAGCTCCAGAGGAGCTGTCACAGAAGACAATGGTGCACTTGACAAATGACTACCTAGTTCAGAACCAGGCAAGCACCACTGCAAATAACCTCACAGGCTGCTGTAGCATTGGTGCAATGAGGCACAGAATGGGCACCTCTGAACATGTGCAGAGTGCAGGCCTCCCCTAACCGGCCACAGAGGGCAACTGGGGGAAAGGAAGGAGATTCCGCCTTCATACCATTGAGGTTGCAAGACCAGGGCCCCTCCGGCCACGACTGCTCCTCGGGACAGCATCTTCGGCCGGGGGCGGCTTCGATCCCTCCCGCCTTTCCTCCTTCCTTCCCTCCCGTGGCCTCTTCAGCCTCCTTCCCGGCCACTGAAGGTCAGACCCGCCGCACCGCGCATGCGCCGCAGTCTCGCTCCAGTCGAAAGCCACTTGAGGCCCGTCCTCAGGCTTCTCCGGAAGAGCGGTAATAGTTTCCAGGTTCAAAGGTTACTCCTTCGGAACAGCCATGTGTTCTATCGGCCGTGAAGTAGAGCCGGACCAATAGGACTTTCGCCATAGAGTTGACAGGCTAGAGTGATCCTCCCTCGATGTTTCCTGCTCGTGACCAACGCCGACATCATAGAGAGTCAGGGTAGAGCGTCCACGTGTTCTACAGGCCTTAAGGTAAAGATTGCGCTCGCTCCATAAAGTCGACCGGCTAGAGCGGTAGATCTTGTGATGGCACCATGGAGAAACAAGGATAGAGCGGACGAAAGGGGGGAAAGGCTGTGCGGTATTTCCGCTGTTGGGTCAGCTGTACTTAAGGAAAGAAGCCGGAAAGAAGCCAAAGGCGGAATTTCCCTTGTTTTCCAACATGGGGAAAACGGACTTCCTCAGTCCCAAGGCGATCGCGAACCGCATTAAATCGAAGGGGCTGCAGAAACTTCGCTGGTATTGCCAGATGTGCCAGAAGCAGTGCAGGGACGAGGTGAGAGGGCGGCGAGTGGAGCATCCTTGTTCAGGCTCAGTATACCTGAGAACGTCATAACCCCAAAGGGGCTTTTGTGTTCCTCTCCTACAAATGAAGACTGCAGAGTTGTTTTTCTTTTTCAGGACTGCTGTGGAGGGAGGGAGCGATAGAGGCTTAGGGTGTCCTGTGTGGGGGTGAAAAGGGGGGATGGAAATAACCTTTTATTTTTTAAAAAATCTCTCTCTTTCGAGAACTCAGTGTGAAACTGCCGTGTAGGAATTCATGATCCAGCCTGTGGAATTCATCACCGCAATATTTATTCATTTAAGTTATTTATAGTCTACCTTTCATGCAGGGATTCAAGGCAGATTCTAGCTAGTGCAGTCGATAAAATGGGATATTCAGTAACTAGTACATTAGTATTTGGGGTATCACTAGAATGGATGATGGTATGCAAGGAACTGGATGAATTCAAAGAAGTCCTGATCTGGGGAGCCTAGGTTAGCCTGAACACGTCAGGTCTTAGAAGCCAAGCAGGATCAGGCCTGGTTGGTGTTAGGATGGGAGACCTTCAAAGAATGACAAATGTGATGCAGAGGCAGACAATGACAAACCACTTCTGAGCGTCTCTTCCCTTTCAAACCCTATGGAGTCACCACTAGTTTGCTATGGCATGACAGAAAAAAAAGAACAAATCAGTGCCCATGAGCCGTGGTGTGTCAGTGCATCATTTATGTCCAGAGCCAGTGTGGTGTAGTGGTTAAGAGCAGGTGCACTCTAACCTGGAGAACCAGATTTGATCCCCACTCTGCCGCTTGAGCTGTGGAGGCTTATCTGGGGAACCAGATTAGCTTGTGCACTCCAACACATGCCAGCTGGGTGACCTTGGCCTTGTCACAATTTTTCAGAGCCCCCTCAGCTCCACCCTCCTCACAGGCTGTTTGATGTAGGGGGCGAAGGAAAAGGAGAATGTAAGCCCCTTGGAGTCTCCTTACAGGAGAGAAAGGGGGGATATAAATCAAAACTCTTCTTCTTCAGAAGGGAAATTGTTCCAAATGTGTTTGTGGGGTAAGAAGAGGGGAAGAATGTCGACTTGAAACAGTGGCTCTCAACCTGGGGTACTCCCCAGAGCCTAGGGATTCTAGCCTTTGGGAATATATAGAAAAATTATGTCATGGATTTGCTATTATGGGGATACAGTTTTAGGGAAACAGGTTGGGAGTGGAAAAAAGGCTTGGAACCACTGCCTCAAAGTTTGCTTCTGGATTTATTTGGAACTGGCCAGTTAGCTGTTTTTAGAAACAAGTTGTTGGGACTGATGACCCATCTGTTCATATGGAGACAGGGAGAGTTGCTCAAAGGAGCACACAATTGAAGATGCTGACCGGGAGGGTTGATTACTTAGTGGAATTTAGAACAAACTTTGACTCCAACCACAAATCAAAATCTATTGAGCTTTTCCAGGGTACAAGCTTTCATGGCCCTGACCTAGATGGGCCAGACTATCATGATCTCAGAAGGGTTGGCCCTGGCTGGTGCTTGGATGTAAGACCTCCAAGCAATACCATGGTCACTATTCAGAGGAAGGAAGTGGCAACCCGCCTCTGTTAGTCTCCTGCCTAGAAAGAACTCCTGGGTTTCTGTAAGTGGGGCTGTGATCTGATGGTGATATATGGCCACATTCAAGTTTTGTGAGTCAAAGTTAGGAGAAGAGTTTAGATCTATACCCTACCATTTCTCACCTGTAAGGTGTCTCAAATGGGTTTACAAACTTCTTTCCCTTCCTGTCCTCACAACAGACACCTTGTGAGTTAGGTGGAGCTGAGAGAGTTCAGAGAGAACTGTGACTGATCCAAGGTCAACCAATATCCAACAAGTTCCAACACAAATGCATATCCCATTAATACACAAGCCTCAGTATAAAGTGCACAGTGTGTTTATTGTGCTATTGTGATTCCTAAATATCCACTTATCCCTATACCTAACGGACTGCCACTATATACTATTGCCTAATTCTAACACATAACAAATACCTATTACCAAACATACAGTTGTACTCGTAATACAAACATACTACCTATCTTTTTGGATGACCTCCAAGGCTTGTGCCTAATTGCAGTTTTGTTACGAACAATTTAGTTGTTTTCATGATCCAAGAAAAGGAGGAAACTAATATAATTAGACTAAAAAACAGGAGGGGCTGACACCCCCAACCTCCACATACTTAATTGTTCTTGGATATTTAATTGAATATTATGAGTAAGAGTTGTATGTTTGTATTATGGAAATAATGAAAAAGTTCTGTATCAAATAAACCAATTACCAACAATGAAGAATAATACAACATGTAGGTAACAAATAAACAGAAAAGGGATCCCAACATATACACAGAAGACCTAAAGTCTCTGTATGAATGAGATGAAAATCCATTCGGTGAAAATCCATAAATATCACAAGTTGGAAGTATTTGGATCTGAGGTGGTGTTTGTGATTTTTTTCACTTTGTTCTTTTGCCCTTTTAACTCTCAAATCTTGTTATGTCTCTTTAAGTTCTGTCCATCTTAGGTTGTAACAGCTGCAAAAAATGTGAGACAGTAGGTTTGGCTATTTCTTTCCTTCTCTGCTAATTATTGGCAATGCTTCATCCATTATTCTTAGATGCATGTGGTCTGGTACTCTGTTCAAGTTATACTTTTGGGCTAGATGCCTTGTCATTTTCTGTATGTGTAAATATGATTATGTGAATGTATTTGATTATTTAAGTTGCTTTAAGTATTATGTATTTTGATTGTCATTATAATGTGGTCTCTGCAGACCAAGGTTGAAAGTGTTGAACTCACCCAGGTTAAAACTGCCATTAACTGATGTTTGTATTGTATTGTATTGTATTATTCGATTTGTATACCTCCCTCCCCCAAAGGGCTCAGTAAACATAGCATTAATAAACATTAATTTATGCCCTTTATTGTGGGTTTTAACAGTGCAGTTTGCCAAATTGTATTTTTATTGTTTTGTTTGTCTAGAATGGCTTCAAATGTCATTGCATGTCAGAATCTCACCAGAGACAGCTTCTGCTTGCGTCTGAAAATCCTCAACAGTTCATGGATCACTTTTCAGAGTGAGTGCAACCAATATTTTGGCTTAAACTTTCCTCTTGCTTGCATGATGTCAGTATCTTTTTGGCAGAATTCCCACTGGGGCTCGAGTTGGATTGAACCCCTTTATGTCTTTGTGGGAAACAGCCTCAACCCCCCCCCAAAAAAAAAATGCCTGCCCAAAATACAGCCCCAAATACCCACGCCCAAAATACAGAAATAGCTTGTGCCTATTTAGAAATAATCCAATAATCCAAGTTCTTGCTTCTCAAGTTTGTTCTAGCAAATGAGGTCAGACTTAAGGGGCTTTGCAGTTCTTTTGAGCAAAAAGTCACAGCAAAAAAGAAAAAACTGAGAAGGAAAAAAGAGGAAACAGAGCTTACAGAACCAAGTATGTGGAAGAAAAAGAATATTTTCCATCTGTTTTTTAACCAGCAATATTCTCCAAGGGGTGGAGGTACTGCAATACCAGGCCGATGCGTGGAGTGGATGGAGCAGGCCACTATTCCATATCCCAGTCCCCAAAATCCATTTAATATGTAGTCCTCCAATAGAGTTTATATCATTGTTCTTATTTTTTATATTTCATTATATGGATGACCCTGAATCTATTTGTTATAATTGTTAAAAAATAAGTTGAACTTACCTGTTGGATGGTGTTGACAAGAAATGATTGTATTTATAGCTAATGAAATATAAAAAATATGAACAATGATATAAACTCATGTATATAGATATACGCATTTGAAAAATTAGTTATAGCCAGAGTGCAACAGTAGTTGTGGTCCTATTACTAATATTTACTGCTACACCCCTTTTGTTATGTGAGTCCTCCAATAGAGGACATATCAGATATTAAACTGATATTAAAGCTTCGTGTTGATGTGTTTGGGGCTGTGTAGGGATGGGTGGAGGAAGGGGAAAGTGAGGATGATGTATGAGTCTGAAATTGTGTGCATCGAGGAATGCTGCTGTAAATTTCGTTGTGCGTGCACAATGACAATTAAAAAAATGCTTAATGATAAGAACAGATTGACTTTTATTCAGAGAATGTTTAAAATACATGTATTAAAAATGTATATGGAGTTAATACAGGCAGTTCCCAGAAATGCGGGTGAATGCAAAACATTGGTCGTGGAGTAGGTAGTACAAAGCAAGAATATATCAGCATGCACTGGGAGTCCGGTCGCTGGGATGCACATTTAAGGTCCATGGGCAGATAGTCCACATTGGGATGGCACACATTGAAGGGCCATAAGCAACTAGTTCATATCAAGAGAGAACATATGTTCTGTAAGATCACAGTCCGTGGTGGGGGAGCAGGTCTTTCTGCAGCAGCGGAGGGCGGCGTCTAGGCGGTAGTTCCCCTCTGGCAGTCGCTGGTCCCACAGTGTAGGCTTCTGTCTGGTGCTGAGCTCACAGAACCAAGCAAGTGAAAGAAAAAGAATATTTCCCATCTTTTTTTTTAAACCAGCAATATTTTCCCCAGGGTGGGGAGGTGCACCATTCCTGGAGGTACTGCAATACCAGGCCGATGCATGGAGTGGATGGAGCAAGCCCCTATTCCATCTCCCAGTCCCAAAAATCCACTTAATACATAGTCCTCAAATAGAGGACATATCAGATATTAAACTGATAAGAACAGATACTACGCTTGATCTTAGCCGATAGGCCGAGAAGCGATAAAGATGCTTTTCTAGAAAAGGGCCTTCTGATCCATTGGAGGCATTTTGCAGCCCCAGAGAGCAACGCCAGAGCCGGAGGTGCCCAACGCAGCAGCCAGCCCAGCCGGGGCCACAAGATCTTCCTTCCCATTCCCCAAATGTGGCTCTTTCTGCCTTGCAGGTCATCAGCTCCCCCAAAAGACGGTTTGATTCCATAATTGGGAGATTCTCTCCCTTTTGTCACTTTCATTGTTTTGATTGCCAGGTCTCTGACAGGCATTGGCTGCTGATCTGCATATCTCCGCCTCCTTTCCCATGATGCCTTGCAGTTCTAGTAACTATTTACAGTCAGGGCTGGTGCCCAGAAGTTTCCCTTTCTGCATTCTCGTGCCTTGTCTTAGAGACAATATTAGGTGATAATGGCTGGAGGGAAAGAGCCTTATGCATTAGCTTGTGCATACCTTTAATTAATGAGAACCATTGTTTCATCAAACACATATCAGGAGTGCTTTGATTGTGTGTTCCTGCATTTCAGGGGGTTGGACTTGATGGCCCTTGGGGTCTCTTCCAACTCTATGATTCGAGGTGCCCTGCACCTGATCATCATAGATGAAGTGCTATGTTTGTCTTATTGAACACATGAAGTTGTATTATCCTGAGTCAAACTGTTGATTTATCCAAGTGAGTTTCATCTGCTGCAACTATAAAAATTGCAGCTTCCAGGTGAGACCTTGGAATCCCCCAGAATTGCAGCTCATCTCCAGATCCTGTAGAGAAAATGGCTGCTTTGGAGGGCGAACTCTATGGCCTTGTATCCCTCTGAGGTTCGTGACCTCCCTAGACTCCACCTCCAAATCTCCAGGAATTTCCCTCCCTCTCCTCCTCCTTCACAGTTTGCAAAGCTTTCATACCAGGTCACCTAGAGGTGATTTTGGGGCACCATAGGTGGCTGGCTTGGGATGCTGGACAGGTAATTCACTGGTCTGGTCCAGCAGGGCTGTTTTTATGCCCTTAGGGTGCTGTGTTAGATGGACCACTGATCTGATCCAGCAGGGCTCTTCTTATGTTCTTAGGATGCTGCACCAGATGGACCAGTGTTCTGATCCCACAGGGTTCTTATCTACATTGCACACCCACAAAAAACCATAGGATCAGATGTGCCTTAGGCACTCTGTATACGTGCGCAAGGGCTACATCAGAAACACAAGCAAAATGATGGATTGAACTGGACAGTTGGCTCTTGGGTATAAGAAGATGCAAGCTGCAGAGTTACACAGACCTCTTGATCTAGCAAAATGGAAAATGAATCATTAACCATCACATTGACTTTGCGGTTTGGAGCTTCTTGAAGGGAATTCTTCAGGATTGGCTTTCACATGTTGCTCTCTAGTTCTGAAAAGCTGGTCCACTCCATACTTGAGTGAGCAGCCTTCCTTGAATTGTACAAATGCAGTGAATAACATAGTATGAGTTAATCCTGCCCCATGGAAAAATTATATCCATTAGCTTTGCTGAATGTCTCTGAAGTAGAATATCTGCACAGTCTGGAGACAGAAGCTTCATGCTGCTTTTTTGTCCTGTGAAGATGAATCATTAGGCATCTTCAGCTTCTGTGGAAGAGTCCTCTGAAGCTAGTATCATTCTTACCTGATGAAGAGTTCTGTGTAACTCACTTTACACAAAAAGAAGCCGTTGTCTCTTATTAACGTATGTCGTCTCAAACTTTTGTGCTACATTGCTGAAATTGTCTCTTTTGTTCTCCTTCAGGGAATTCCGGAATGATTTCTTAGAACTGCTCAGAAGACGATTTGGTAAATCCCTTTTTTGTAATGAAGCTGCATACTTTTGTAAGACAGTCAAAAGTGCTTCAGCAGCAAATCTGCATTTAATGACAATGATTTCTTGTTCTAGGAACAAAGAGAGTCCATAATAACATAGTATACAATGAATATATCAGTCATCGAGAGCACATCCATATGAACGCCACGCAATGGGAGACGCTGACCGATTTTACCAAGTGGCTAGGGCGAGAAGGTAATTTTATTCCCTGTAAGGAAAAATTCTAGGTTAGGCCTCTTCCAAAGTGTCATTTTGAGAAGCCGTGCCAATGAGAGAGTCTGGGAACATTCCAATATTCTAAATTTCTCAGTTCCGAAGAGCGGGTGTGGCAATGTTGTAGGTAGTTTATGGGAGTTGAACCAGAAAGATGTGGATTCAAATCCAGCTCAGGCGCGATGCAAACTGAGTGATATTGGGCCAGTCACCATATTGCAGCTGGTCCCAAGACTACCCTGTGGTGATCCAGCGTATGATAATGTGATCTTGCTGAAATAAAGTAGATCTAATTTCGGTCACTGCTTGGAGAAAAACTGTTTCTTGAGAACCCTGCACATGCTGATGGGAGTTCCATGACCAAAAAAAGCTTGATCTAAATCAGTCATAACTTGTCAACAGGTTGAGCGATAACCCTATGGCCAACTTGTAAATTTGTGCCAGGGGTCAAATTTGAACTGAGAACTCTGAGCCTTCTGTTCTTCCCCAAGACCAGGGGTCTGCAACCTGCGGCTCTCCAGATGTTCATGGACTACAATTCCCATCAGCCCTGCCACTTGGCCATGCTGGCAGGGGCTGATGGGAATTGTAGTCCATGAACATCTGGAGAGCCGCAGATTGCAGACCCCTGCCCCAGACACTCTTAACTGATCAACAGTAAACTGATAAACATTCTATGTTTTGAGCTAGAATCTGGGTGCCCATGAATCAAGAACGGGAAAGAGCGAGCGGAAACGCCCAGGTTTCAGTTTTTTGTGATGTCTCATTCCTCTCCTCCTCCCTTCCTGCCTCTCCCAAGTTGGTAACAGTTGCAATGTGGTTTTTAAGGCTTCTGCAAGGTGGATGAAACCCCCAAAGGCTGGTATATCCAGTACATTGACCGAGACCCCGAGACGATCCGCCGGCAGCAAGAGCAAGAGAAGAAGAAGAAGCAGGACTTGGATGACGAAGAGAAGTCAGCCAGGTTCATCGAAGAGCAAGTCAAGAGAGGCTTGGAAGGGAAGGACCAGGTAGGGACCTGCCTCATGCTTGGATTCTGATGATGGCTATTCTCATGTCTAATTAGGATACCCTATGATGTTGGGAGCCAAGCCGGCCATCTCCCTGTTTATCTGCCCCAGATTCCTAATATATCCCTGCCTCGTCCCTCTCATCCCCCAGCATGGTGTAGTGGTTAAGAGCAGGTGGATTTTAATCTGGAGAACCGGGATTGATTCCCCACTCCTCCACCTGAGTGGCAGAGGCTTATCTGGTGAACCAGATGTGTTTCTGCACTCCTACGAAATAAGTATAAATTGGACACCTTTTGTCTTTGTGTATGTTTTCGACTTTGAAGTTCCTCCCCTACCTCTCCAGCATGGTGTAGTGGTTAAGAGCAGGTGGATTTTAATCTGGAGAACCGGGGTTGATTCCCCACTCCTCCACCTGAGTGGCAGAGGCTTATCTGGTGAACCAGATGTGTTTCTGCACTCCTACGAAATAAGTATAAATTGGACACCTTTTGTCTTTGTGTATGTTTTCGACTTTGAAGTTCCTCCCTTACCTCTCCAGCATGGTGTAGTGGTTAAGAGCAGGTGGATTCTAATCTGGAGAACCAGGTTTGATTCCCCACTCCTCCACCTGAGTGGCAGAGGCTTATCTGGTGAACCAGATGTGTTTCCACACTCATACATTCCTGCTGGGTGATCTTGAGCTAGTCACGGTTCTTTGGAACTCTCTCAGCGCCACCTACCTCACAAGGCGTCTGTTGTGGGGAGAGGAAGGGAAATGAGCTTGTAAGCCACCTGGAGTCTCCTTGCAGGAGAGAAAGGTGGGGTATAAATCCAAGCTCTTCATTTTCAAAAAAAAGTCCTGTTCTACTTGGATCCCAATTCTGTTATGTATTCTTGGAATCAACGGCAACCACAGTGGTGGCCGGCAGGGCTGATTTTGACCATCTCGCTCATGTCAACAACGGCAATAGCTCACCCAAATTGTTTCAATGCTCTCTCGCAGGAAACCCCGGTCTACACGGAACTGAACCGAGAAAACGATGAAGAGAAAGGTAGGGGAATGTGCAACGCAAAGGTTCTGTCAACACAATTCACAATCCTGCAGTCATTTGCGGGGTCTTTATGGTTCTCGTTTTGGAGATTAAAGTAGTGTGTGGTAGCGGTAAAATGCCAGACTGAGATCTGGAAGTTCTGGGTGCAAATCCCCACTCTGCTATGGAAGCTTGCTGAGTATCTTTGGGCTAGTCACTCCCAGCCTAACCTGCCTCACAGGGCCATTGTGAGGGTAGGGGGTCGCAGGAAACCATTTGTACTGCATTTGCTAGACAGCTCCTCACAACAACTTTGTGGAGTAGGTTAGGCTGACAGAGTGACTAGCCCAGGGTCCATGAGATATTGTACATTATCTTCACAATGATCCTGTAAGGTTGCAATACGTGCTTCTTCAACGTCATCTGGTGAGCTTTGTGGCTGCGCTAGAATTTGAATTCGGGTCTTCCAACTCTGAAGGGAACTGCAGAAAGTCTTGGGTTGTTCAGCCCCTGGCTTCTTCAGTTAAAGCATCTCTAGTAGGAGGCATTGAGCCAAAGCTTTCTTCGTCCGAGAGCTTTCACAGTTCCTGTGAGTGCAGATAATTTTCATCAGGGTTTCCACATTCATGTCTCCTTCATTTTGAACCTATTGATTCTGGAAAATGCTATCATTTTCCTTCAGGAAGCATAAGCATTTTATTGTCATTGTGCATGCACAACGAAATTTACAGCAGCATTCCTCGATGCACACAACTTTAGACTCATACCCCATCCTCCCTTTCCCCTTCCTCCACCCATCCCTATGCAGCCCCAAACACATCAACACGAAGCCACGGAGTTCAGCATAGCCACAGCTCTAGAGTAGAAGCTGTCTCTAAGCCTCTTTGTCCTAGTTTTTATAGACCTGTATCGTCTGCCAGATGGTAACAGTTCAAAAAGAGAGTGTGCAGGAAGCTGTGTCATGAACAAAACATGTGATGCTGCCGCCTTGAATATCTAGGATGTTTTTTAAAAGTTCTATTTTTTCCCTTTACAGTGGTATTTAATTTGAACAAAGGAGCAAGCACTTCAGCAGCGGCACACCCCCAGCCCAGGTAAACTCTTCTACACTTGCCCATAAGAAACATAAGAACATGCCTTCTGGATCAGACCAGAGTCCATCTAGTCCAGCACTCTGCTACTCGCAGTGGCCCACCAGGTGCCTTTTGGAGCTCACCTGCAGGATGTGAAAGCAATGGCCTTAAGAACATAAGAAAGAGCCTGCTGGATCAGACCAGAGTCCATCTAGTCCAGCACTCTGCTACTCGCAGTGGCCCACCAGGTGCCTTTTGGAGCTCACCTGCAGGATGTGAAAGCAATGGCCTTAAGAACATAAGAAAGAGCCTGCTGGATCAGACCAGAGTCCATCTAGTCCAGCACTCTGCTACTCGCAGTGGCCCACCAGGTGCCTTTTGGAGCTCACCTGCAGGATGTAGAGTCCATCTAGTCCAGCACTCTGCTACTTGCAGTGGCCCACCAGGTGCCTTTTGGAGCTCACCTGCAGGATGTGAAAGCAATGGCCTTAAGAACATAAGAAAGAGCCTGCTGGATCAGACCAGAGTCCATCTAGTCCAGCACTCTGCTACTCGCAGTGGCCTACCAGGTGTCTTTGGGAGCTCACGTGCAGGAGGTGAAAGCAATGGCCTTCTGGCATTTTCTGGCATGCTGTGGTTTCGGCTGTTTGTTTTTCCTCCCCGCATCATCTTTCGCTATGCAACGGCATGAGCCACGCCCATATTCTTGTACCCATCCTGTGTGCAACCTTGTGGTTTGCCCAGGAGCGCATCCCAGTGGGTTCATCAGGAGTCCGGATCCTAATTTCGGACATCCTTGCGTGACATTTTTGGGGGGTCAGTTTTCAGCTTTCATTGAAAAGGTTCCAGCCTTCATGACTGACAGAGCGTGCGTTTTATTAGCGGAAAGGTGCGTTACCAGAAAAGATAAGTGCAGTTGAAGATGGCTTGGCACAGCAGACAAATAACTCCACACCACAGCAGCTTCACTTCAAAGAAGGAATTTTACTTTCAGGTGCAAGTTATATACAAGTGAATATCAAAGAACAAACCGGCAGCATGCTTCGCAGTAAAAAAGAATCCCTAACAGCAAATGTGCACAGATAGTGCTCCACTATTATACAATCACTGCCCAATCACAGTGAAGGTCACAGCACCAGATCAGACTGGTTTGATTCAGTTACACCAGGCTTTTGCCAACTGACCCTGGCTGACAGGTGCTGTCATCTAGATCTTCATGGTCTGTGCACAAGATGCACACCTCTTTATTTTGATTCCCTGACACCCCTTCTCATCTTGGGTACAGATTATCTATTTACAAAACATTTACAATACATTTTAAATGGTTACATTACACATCATGCAACACATTGGATACAGTCACAATACCAAGTTCAGGTAACAGGTTTCTGTACTTGTACAAAGTACCTGCTTTGGTTAAGATGTCTGCACAGTTACGTTCAGTAGGTACATACTCCAATGTAATGTCACCCTTTTGAACTAACTCTCTGACATTTTGGTATTTAACTGCTATGTATTTGGTTCTTGCTTTCATGCTTTCCATGTTAGCCATATGAATGCATGTTTGGGAATCTTCTAAGATTTTCACAGGCTTTTCATACACTGCATTCAGATCAGTTAACAGTTGTTGAGTCCATAAAAGTTCTGAACAAGTTTCAGAAGCTAAAAGAACCGTGTTCTTTGGGAGCTCACGTGCAGGAGGTGAAAGCATAGTAAAGTGATGTACATAGGGGCAAAAAATAGTAAAGTGATGCACATAGGGGCAAAAAATCCAAACTTCACATACACGCTACAGGGGGCAGTGCTATCAGTCACAGACCAGGAAAGGGATTTGGACATCTAAGATGTCCAAATCCCTTTCCTGGTCTGTGACTGATAGTTCCATGGGAACTATCAGTCCCATGATAGTTCCATGGGAATGTCAACTCAATGCATGGCAGCTGTGAAAAAGGCAAACTCTATGCTGGGGATAATTAGGAAAGGAATTGAGAATAAAACTGCAAAGATTGTCATGCCCTTATATAAAGCCTTGGTGCGACCGCACTTGGAGTACTGTGCTCAGTTCTGGTCGCCACATCTCAAAAAGGATATCGAAGAGATAGAAAAAGTGTAGAGAAGGGCAACGAGGATGATTGAGGGACTGAAGCACCTTCCTTATGAGGAGAGGCTGCAGCGTTTGGGACTCTTTTGTTTGGAGAGGAGACGTTCTCTCTTTCTCACAATACTAGAACCAGGGGGCATTCATTGAAAATGCTGGGGGAAAGAATTAGGACTAATAAAAGGAAACACTTCTTCACACAACGTGTGATTGGTGTTTGGAATATGCTGCCACAGGAGGTGGTGATGGCCACTAACCTGGATAGCTTTAAAAAGGGCTTGGACAGATTTATGGAGGAGAAGTCGATTTTTGGCTACCAATCTTGATCCTCTTTGATCTGAGATTGCAAATGCCTTAACAGACCAGGTGCTCGGGAGCAACAGCCGCAGAAGGCCATTGCTTTCACCTCCTGCATGTGAGCTCCCAAAGGCACCTGGGGGGCCACTGCGAGTAGCAGAGTGCTGGACTAGATGGACTCTGGTCTGATCCAGCAGGCTAGTTCTTATGTTCTTATAGTGGAAATAAACGGCAGTCGTTGTTTCATCTGCCCCAACCTGGATGGCCCAAGGCTAGCCTGATCTCACCAGATCTCAGAAACTAAGCAGGGCCAGCCATGGTTAGTACTTGGAGACCACTAAGAAATACTAGGGTCGCCTGGGAACCCTTGTTTTGGGAACGAAATTGAAATAAGCAGCAATAAGCAGCAAGACAGTGCCACGTCCTGTTCAACATATGGTCAATGCTGAGCCCAGACTTGGGAGTTTCACGGAAGCAGAGGATTGGTACTTCATTGGAGCAGTCCAGAGGGTAGATGAAGGTTCTCCATGTTGGGAGAACCACACCTGGTGCGTTTGTTTCCCTTGCAAAAGTAGCAGAGCGGCACAGAGGCTGAACACAGGGAAGAAAGTCAGAGTCGTTTGTAGTTTCTAATCTAACACAGGGAAGAAAGTCAGAGTCGTTTGTAGTTTCTAATCTAATGAAAAGAGTATTTATTAGTGAACTCCATTCTGGATAGAAAGGTGGAGAGATAGGTTCACTATCTATTCTAATCTAGCTGGATGGAGGCGGATGCGTAGGAGACACATCCTCTCCCTAGGCATGGTGAAGGTAAGATGGAGAGGTTCTGAGAAGAAGGCGGAAGCAAGGGAGGAAGTCCCTAAGAGTATGAGTCTACATCAAAGGGATAGAGTCAGCATGATAGAGTAAAGGTGACAAATTCCTAAGTCTATCCAGCCATTAGCTCGCTAGTAAAAAAACCCTCTGTAGGATGAGGCAGGAAACAGCGTAAAGTCCCTTTCTTCCAACACTCCAGGGCCACTGGGGCATCTTTGCCTTCCTAGAGAGGCCTGCAACAGGTGAAGTAATCTGCACCCCCTTTTTGCAGTCTGTTTGGACCCAGCGGGCTGAAGACGGTAGGCGCAGCACCGACGGTTAAACGGAAAGAAACGTCTATCTTGGGGCAACCTAAAGAAAAGAAGAGAAAGACGGCACTGGATGAAATCATAGAGGTGTTGTGAGATGCATTTTTTTTCCCACCTAGAAATTGTATTTAGTACATCCTTCTCCCACCTTCAAGGAGCATAGAACAGCACCCATAGTTCCCCCTACTTCTGTTTTATCCCCTCAATGTCCCTATAAGGTAGGTTAGACTGGCAGACTGGCCCTGGGCCACTCAGCACATTTTGTGGCAATGTGGGTCTGCGGAGGTAGCCTGTCTAGCGGTGAATCCATTTTGTATTCTCAGAGCCATTTTGTTTTCAAGTCTATAGCCCATAGATACAGACTCTAACCTCCTGTCTTCTATTCTGGTGCCATCTAAAAGCTGCCAAAGAGCTAACAACTGAGGTTTGGCTCCTCCTCTTCCTGTGGCAGCCATTTGGGTTTAGTTCTTCCTGTGACAGCCATTTTGGGTTTAGCGCCTCCTCCTGTGGCAGCCATTTTGGGATGATGCATAATCCAAATGTGCCCCTGGCCTGAAGAATGGAGCAGTGATTGTGTGCTCTAGTCTCTGACACACACACACACAAACACACACACACCCAGTTTTCAGCTGGAGACCCCTTTTAAGGCTGCCTTGACCAATGAGGATCTGACCAGGATGTTGCTGGGAATCTTTTCCTTTTTCAATTACAAAATTTCATTTCAAGCAATTTACACGGTTCTTTTAGCTTCCGGCATTTGCACAAAGTTATACTTCAGTTTGTTTGGAACAGTTCAGATGCAAATCAGTCTTCTTTCCTCTGTTATTATGATTGTAAATTTTACATTGTAGCTGGCAATGTATCTGAGTTTGTGCTGTGATTTTATGAGTTTCTTATTCACATTTGATTCAATCTCATTTCTTCCCACAGTTAGAAGAAGAGAAGAAAAAATCGGCTCGAACGGACTACTGGCTACAGCCCGTAAGTGTTGTGGTGATCAGTACTGATTCAGCGACTGGATTCAGCCCCAAAGCATCCAGTTGCTGGTACATCATTGAAAGCTGTGCTGGCAGAAAAGTGATAAATTGAAATGTGTCCTGTTAGAACAGGGGTAGGGAACCTGCGGCTCTCCAGATGTTCAGGAACTACAATTCCCATCAGCCTCTGTCAGCATGGCCAATTGGCCATGCTGGTAGGGGCTGATGGGAATTGTAGTTCCTGAACATCTGGAGAGCCGCAGGTTCCCTACCCCTGGGCTAGGTTATCAAATCGACCACTAGAGGGAGCAAAACTTGTGCAGACCTTTAAGAAAACATCAAAGAAACAGGGACTTTGTGACAAGCATACCCAGGGGCCCATGATGGCTCTCAGCAGCCCTGTGTGATTGTGCACCCACTCCCCAACAAAAATCCTACATCTGCCTATGCTCGCAACTGCTGGCCTTTTCCCCAACAGCACTGGCTGGTGCGTGCAGGTGCTGTACTCCACTTGCAGGCACTTGCCTACTAATGCTAGGAAGCTGGAAGCATACCGTGTTTCCCCGAAAATAAGACAGTGTCTTATATTAATTTTTGCTCCCCAAGATGCGCTATGTCTTATTTTCAGGGGATGTCTAATTTTTCTGTGTTCTGTTCGTCGGGCATGCTTCCAAACAAAAAACTTTGCTACGTCTTACTTTCAGGGGATGCCCTGTATTTCGCACTTCAGCAAAACCTCTACTACGTCTTATTTTCAGGGGATGTCTTATATTCGGGGAAACAGGGTAGGTGGTGGTGTGCTTGCAAGTGAATGGACAGGGAAAGGTACACGGATAGATCACAGGAGAGGTGCAGGGGGTGGTGGTGGTCAGGGAAAGTGAGTTTTACCAGAACCCCTGGCCTTTGGCCCCACCTTTGGCTAGCTGAAGGTGGCCCTCATCCAAATATGGATGCTTCAAATAGCTCTGGTTAATTGCTCGCCAACAAATGGGGATTCGAAACCTTAATTTCAGCTGATGGACACGAAGCAAATGCTGAACCTGTAATAATAATAAATAATAATAACTTAGTAACCCACCGTAACAACTGATTGTGGTTCTATGGAGGACTTCCTAAACCAGGATGTCCTTTATTTCAGCACGGCACACTAAGGGTAGATAAGGGTAAGTGGATGGGGGAGCAGTAAGCCAGAGAATGATCGTTTGCATCACAGACAAATCGTGCTCGTTCCAGACACAAATTGTGGCTCGTTCACAATGTCTGGATGGTGCCAACCAAGAAGAAGAAGAAGAGAAGAGTTTGGATTTATGTCCCCCCCTTTCTCTCCTATAGGAGACTCAAAGGGGCTGACAATCTTCTTGCCCTTCCCCCCTCACAACAAACACCCTGTGAGGTGGGTGGGGCTGAGAGAGCTCCGAGAAGCTGTGACTAGCCCAAGGTCACCCAGCTGGCGTGTGTGGGAGTGCACAGGCTAATCTGAATTCCCCAGATAAGCCTCCACAGCTCAGGCGGCAGACCTGGGAATCAAACCCGGTTCCTCCAGATCAGAGTGCACCTGCTCTTAACCACTACGCCACTGCTGCTCATGAGCCAAGAGCCTCATCTTCCATATCAGGGATTGGGGGAAAAGGTATGTCTCTCGCGTGTGTGGCTTTGACCTCCAAATCTCCTTATTTTTAAAGCTTGCATACCAGGACCACCTGGAACAAAGACACGGTCCCATTACTTACAGGAAGGGTCAATCCACAAATCACACAAACGTGCAGCCTTCCAGTAAGAAAGTATTTTGCACATAGAAAACTTTTCTCCGGCATTATTCTAGTAAAGAATGAAATAAAAGCATTCCTCCTTTTGGAATTTGATATGGCTGGGGAATTGGAGGGGGGGGGGGAGGAGAGAATCTCTTTTGCTTCCCATATTCCTTGCTCTTAATTTATATACTGAAACAGCAGATTCCCCCATTGGAGGGGCGATTTTATGACTGTTTATATGAAGCACTGGAAGGAGCTGTTAGTGCAAAACTGAGCATGCCCCCTTAGTCCAAACATGTGTGACCTCTCCGGTCCCATTTTGTGTGGATCGTCTCGTTCACAAAAACAGAGGAAAGGGAAATTGCAGCTACGGAGGGGCCCAATTGGGTTCTGGCTGCACAAGCAAAGTGAAAAAGGAAAGTGCTCTATTTCCAAATGATTTTACTAATGTAGACCCCTTTTATGGTTGCCAGCTTTTAGGTAGGACTTGGGGAGCTCCGGGAATGGCAACGGATCTCCAGGCAACAGTAGGGTTGCCAACCTCCAGGTGGGGCCTGGAGATCCCTCGCTATTATAATTTATCTCCAGAGGATCAAGATCTGTTCCTTGAGAAAAAAATGGCAGCTTTGGCAGATAAATTCTACGGCATTATACCCTACTGTGTTCCTGTAACCTCTATCTGTGGGTCCGGTGGGGCAGAACTTGGAATGAGTTTGCAACAACAAATTTTAAAAACAAAATGGTTTACTTTCTTAACGTATAACATCAAACATCAACATTTAACATCACACTTCAAGGTCCTGTTCAGGTTTCGTTTCAAGTCCTTCTAGTTACAGTCTTCTGATATTGCCAAGTCCAATTCTTCCTGCAAGCGGGTTGGCTCCTGAAGACTCCAAGGGCTTGGTGAACAGGATTCAACAGGGTGAAGGTTTCCAGGAGAACTCTCACCCATTACAAACATAAAAAACCCTTAACAAGGTGTTAAGGGCTTATACAAATCAAGGTCCGAGTCTGGTAGCCTTGTCTCCTCCAAACTACATGAGCTATGCATCCTCCTGCTCCACCCCTTTCTGGGTCAACCCATTCTGAGCATGGGGGTTACATTCCCTCTCTCAACAAACCCCACCCTCTCCAGGCTGCATGCCAAAATCTCCAGGTATTTTTCAACCCAGAGTTGGCAACCTGAAGGCAACAGAGATCAGTTCCCCTGGAAGAAAATGGCTGGTTTTAGCTGGATTCTGCTATATCCTGCTATGGTCCCACCCTTTCCCAAAACTCATCTTTGCTTCTCTACAATCAGCAAGCCTTGGGAATCAAGGAGGACCAGCTTGAGCAAAGTGCGGGGTGGGGGGGGAGTAGTAGTAGTAGTAGTAGTAGTAGTAGTAGTAGTAGTAGTAGTAGTAGTAGTAGGATTTATATCACTCCTTTCCAGTGGTGGGATCCAAAAATTTTAATAACAGGTTCCGATGGTGGTGGGATTCAAACAGTGGCGCCGCCGCACACACGCACCTCCAGTCCCTATTGGGCAGGGAGGTTGCTTTAGTAACCCCTTCTCGGCACTCAGAAAAATTTAGTAACCACTTCTAGAGATGTGGTGAGAACTGAGTGGATCCCACCTCTGCCCTTTTGTCTCCTGTAAGGAGACTCAAAGGGACTTACAAACTCCTTTCCTTTCCCCCCTCACAACAAACACCCTGTGAGGTAGGTGGGGCTAAGAGAGCTTGGAAGAACTGTGACTAACCCAAGATCACCCTGCTGGCGTGTGTGGGAGTGCACAAGCTAATCTAGTTCACCAGGTAAGCCTCCACAGCTCAAGTGGCAGAGCTGGGAATCAAACCTGGTTCTCCAGATTAGAATCCACCTGCTCTTAACCACTACACCACGCTGGCTCTTCAAGGGTTTGGAAACTAACACAGAGCTCCCAGGTTCATAAGACAAATCCTAAGGCAGACCAAGTTGTGAAATTGAGGGCTGCCAGTGTTACCGCTGCTGCTCGGGTAACATCAAGTGATTTCAGCTCAGGCAACGTAGTGAGGCGCAGGAAGCCGGTGTTCTTCGAAAGCAAGTATTTTTATTCGAAAGTGGTGGCTACAGCTCAGGCAGGGGAATCGTGCCCCTGTAGTCAAGCGCAGGACTTTTTATATACAAAGATCAAAAGAGGGCAAAGGGGCAGGTAAGGGGGCAGGTCCCTTACCTTGCAACAATAAGGAAACATCAACACATAAAAGAAAAGGTACAATTACAGCTTTGTGAATGGGACCATGAGATCTCGCTGTCGGGCGTCTTCCCGCGAGACTTTACGATAGTGCTGAAACAGGGACCAGAGAGTGTCCATTCATAAAACTGGGTGAAGCTGTTAACACACCCAGGTATCTGGTTATCAGATGGGCTGCTCCCTTGAGTTATGTCCTGAGGCTCCCGCGCCTCAGTCCCGCAACAAAAGAAAGTTCAAATGGTCCAATGGTGATCTTGGCACGTTCTTCAATGGCTGGGATATATGGGGTGCCGTCATCAGATTCAATTTGTAATTCCAAAGGGGTCTTCGTTTTCGCTAAAGAGGTTTACCAGGTGTTGGCCCAAACTGAATTCCAAAACTAGCTTCCTTGGGTCTTAATATCAGTTGCTACAAGCTATTGCTTTTTTTACTAACAGATACAAATATCAAAAATAACATTTTTCTAATTCAGAGAACTTGCAAATAAAAGAGCACCAAAAAATGTCCTAGACTAACATTAACAAACCTTAAATCAAATGGAAAACCTAGCTAAGATATCAGCCTAAACACTAGGCAAACAATAAATCCAACACTGAGGGGCTTACATTAAATCTTAAGAGGGATGAAGCAAGAGGAAAACCATGTAAAACATTGGCACAACCACATATACATGTCCTTTTCAGGCCCTATGAAGACTTTTGGATAACACTGGTCTCTTTGCTCCAGTCCTTAGCCAGTGTAGTTCAGTGATAGGGTCAGGGAAATATTTTTCATATTTTCCTGGCGGTAACACCAGGACAAACAGCTGCTTTACGAAGGGTTGCCACTTGCCTGCTCCAACTCCCAGAGAATTCAGGATGACGTCTTCAGAGGATGGGATTTGGGAAGCGAGTGCATGTGTGAAACGGCCTTGGATGAAGGTGAAAAGTACAGCTGCCAACCTCCAGGTGGTGGCTGGAGACCTTCTAGAATGACAACTGATCTCCCAGGAACAGAGATCTGTTCCCTTGGAGAAAATGAATAATTTGGGAGGGGCCTATATGGCATTATACTCCATTGATGTCCTTCCCTCTCCAAACCCCGCCCCCTCAGGCTCCACCCCCAAAACCTTCAGGTATTTTCTTACCCAAGCTGACAACCCTATCAAAAAAGGAGGAGCAGACTAATTATGAGAGCAGAAATAGGAAGTTGCTTCGTAATTCTTTGAGTCCAAATGCTGGACTCACAGTTACTTATTGGCTTTCCAGTCAGCACAACATTGCCTGGAATTCACTGCAGATTTAAATCATTCCAAAAAATACCACAGAATTTCCCATTGATATGCATGGGTGTGAAAGCTGGACAGTGACGAAGCTGAGAGGAAGAATGTTAATAAGTTTGAAATGTGGGGTTGGAGGAGAATTTTACAGATACTGTAGGGTGCCAAAAAGACAAATCAGTAGGTTCTAGATCTAGATCAGAGCCAGGGGGCTCTGTGTGGGGTAAATTAAATTAAATTTCCACTGATGGCCCCTTAAGTTAGAGCAGCGGTTCTCAACCTGTGGGTCACAACCCCTTTGGGGGTCGAACAACCCTTTCACAGGGGTCGCCTAAGACCATTGGAAAACACATATTTCCGATGACTCAGGAACCGAGACACAAATAATTTTATGGTTGGGGGTCACCACAACATGAGGAACTGTATTAAAGGGTCGCTGTATTAGGAAGGCTGAGAACCACTGAGTTAGAGTAAGATTAAATTCCAACATGAAGCCGTAACAAGTGTTTTAGTTCCTCGGCTAAGCTATTCCTTGACTGAGCTTGGATGTTTGTGGTCTTTTAAACTTCTGTAACACAAACCATCTTTGTTGTTCCTTTCACTCTTGCCTCAGAGCTTTGAAGTGGCCTACTATCACCCTTCATTGAGCTCTCCCCCCCCCCCCGCAATCTGCAGTAGACTAAAACGTGTCTCGTAAAACCACATTCTCAGAAAGCAGATGAGGCAGATGCCGCATGAATTTCGCCTGACTTTCCTCTCCGGTTGCCAGCCCTCGCCAGCTGCTTGGCACCAGTGAAACGGAGCATGTGACGTTTCTGGTCAAACTTTGGGGCAGGAACCAAGAGCTGGGTACGAACCAACTCTGGGTCAGCTAACGATTTTCACTTTTGAGATCAGAAATCCAGCACAGGACAGCGTAAGGATCACAGCTGGCCAGAGCTGTAGAGTCATAAACCCTCCTGCAAAAACAGGACGTTAGCCAACACTGGGTCCTTCCCACAGCAACAAGCGTGGGCATTTGTTTATGACTGCTTTGGAGGAAAGTGAGTCACTAATCATCCACAAGGCCAAGTCGGCCCTCGATGGCTTCTCCCGCCCAGAGAGCGATCCTGCAGCTGTCGAACGCCGCTCTCACCAACGCTCACCGCAACCTGTTCTGCTCCACCTGTCCATTTTAGAGGGCTTCTCTAATCACGGAGAGTTTCTCACAGGGCAGCCTGCTCCATGTTTCTCACAGGGCAACCTGCTCCATGTTCGAATCCCCCTCCAGTCCAAGACGTTACCAACAGGAATCACGGCATCGTAAAACCATTTCCAACCACCCAGCCTTCTGGTGTGTAGTAAGTGTACATTTAGTTGCTAGGGCAGGTCCCCAGATTCTCTACAAAGTTTGGCCAAAGATATTGTTGCTTCTTTTGAAGTTTTTTTTATTTTTTTGCACATATGAACCTCACATTCAGGAAAAAAGAAAAGAAAAAACTCCCAAATCTAATCTCCCCTCCACCACTATAATAATTTTTTAAAAAACATGCACTTAATAGACCTCCCGACATATATATTTGGTGACCTCCAGCTACCTCATTATGGATCCGAATGCAAATCTAACTTTGGGGTGATGGTTAGTATCAGCATTTTCTTCACTTTTAGTCTTTCTTGTAAAACTGCTGTTTTCATTAAAATCTCAAATTCTGCCGTTATTTCTCTATTTGTATGTTTTCAATAAGTAGTCCGCAAAGAGGATATTGCGTCTTCTAATGACATACTTTTCTATTTTTGGTAGAGTCCAATTAATTCATGACTAGCTCAGAATGTGATGCTTGTATAGGTAGGCAGGCAGGCAGGTATAGGATTTTCCAGATACCATTTTGTCTTATGATTGGACATCTAAATTCTAAGGATACAGGAGGCCCATTACATCACACTATTTGTGAAGTTTCCAGCTCTGAATTGGTAACTGGAGATCTGGGGGCGGGATTGTGCTTGAGGAGGGCGGGGTTTGGAGAGGAAAGGGATGTCAATGGTGTATAATCAGAGGCAGAGCAAGGGGAAACTGAGCTTGGGGCGCCCGTTCATCCTGTGCCGCTGGAACACCCCTGCCCGCTCCTGCCATGCCCCGGAAAGCCCCTGTCATGTCATAGCCGCACCCCTGCAAGGCCGTGCCCAGGGCGTCGCATCCCACCTGGCCCTGGGGTGCTACACCACTGTGTATAATGCCATAGGGCCTTTCCCCACTTTTCCCTCTACCACCGTTGCTGTGTGCTACTCACTGTGCGCGTCATTTCTGGCGCGTGCCCTGGCTTCCCCACGACCCCGCACTCTGTGTGTGGTCGTCAAAAGGCGCCATTTTCTCCAGCGCCAGGAATGATGCGCGCTGAGGGGACGCAACAGTGGCAGCGTCGGGGTGGCTGTGTTGTCACCGCCCCTGTAGTGAGGAGTGCCCCGGGACCCCACGCTACTTGGCCCGGGTAGCGCTCAGCAGAAGGTAAGTGGGGAAAGGCCCATCGAGTCCACCTTCCAAAGCAATCATTTTCTTCAGGTGAAGTGATCTCTGCTCTATAGAAACAGTATACATACTTGACTCTCCCCACCACTTTTTAAAAAATTCAAACACATCTAGGGCTTCCAGTCAGAGAATCCCATAATCACACATAGTACAGCCCTTCCTTCTGGGTGAACACACATGAAATGGGGGTGGGGGTGGGTCACAATGGGAAATCTTGCACTTGGCACTTCAAATATAGATTATCATTTACTGTGTTCCAATGCAAATGGCCCTTCTTGCCCAAAAATTATGCTTTACTCTGGGATACACAAACAAACCAGGGGACAGCAATTTTCTCTCAAGGAAAACAGCAGGGGTAGGTTAATGTGGGGGGGGGGGCATGCTGTAACCCTTTCCCTGCCTTTTTGCTTTTCTGCCACAATTACTTATCTCCCCCATGAAATGGCACAGGCAAAGACATCTGGATCCACACATCTGGGGCCCTTTCTGCACATGCAGAATCATGCATTTTCAATCCACTTTCAATGCACTTTATAGCTGAGTGAAATAGCAAAATCCACTTTCAAACAATTGTGAAAGTGGATTGAAAGTGCATTATTCTGCATGTGCGGAAAGGACCTAAGAGAACGGCCCTGAAAAAGTGGCAGAAGAAGGGTTAATCTTCACCTTCGCCCTCCCCCGTGTTTCCTCGTGCCAAGTCAACCACTCTGTTTTTGTGACATGCTTTTTCATGTCCACTGCAGCTCTGCTGGCAATTTCCTAATGAACTCCGTGGATTTGTTTAGTTCTGTTAGCGAGGGAGGGGCACAGATTCCAAAGAAACCTCAGCCCTTTACACTCATTTCTAGCCCATCCCAAATGAAGCTCAGGGAAGCTCTGAAGCGACGGGGAAGCAAGTTCCGAAAACAGCCAACAGATGCCGAGGATGTTCCACTAAAATTACTCAAGCAGGGACACAAGGGTTGCAATTTTGAAACAAACAGACATTTCACATCCTGTAACGCTGAGGACGGAAGTATTTTGCCAAGTCCAGCTAAGGCACGTCCTGTCCGCTCCTCTGGAGCAGATGCCAGAAAGAAAATGAACATCCCGTTTATTCCCAGGGACTGTTACTCCCTGATAGACTGCACCTGAGGATGGAGGTTTGACTTTGCTAACTCCTGGGCAGAGGCGATAGTGTTTAAAGACCCTTGTCGAATTCAGGTGTGTTCCTTGGGCAGACCTGTACAAGTCAGACCTGGGAGAGATATAGCCTTTTAATTAATTAATTAATTAATTAAATTAATTAATTTAAAAGCCTGGCCTTTTTAATAGCAGCATAAGACAGAATTTTGTTCTATAAAATTATAATTCTACAGAATTATGTACTATAAAATTATGCATGGGGTAGAAAATGTTGACAGAGAGAAATTTTTCTCTCTCACAATACTAGAACCAGGGGGCATTCATTGAAAATGCTGGGGGGAAGAATTAGGACTAATAAAAGGAAACACTTCTTCATGCAACGTGTGATTGGTGTTTGGAATATGCTATCGCAGGAGGTGGTGATGGCCACTAACCTGGATAGCTTTAAAAAGGGCTTGGACAGATTTATGGAGGAGAAGTCAATCTATGGCTACCAATCTTGATCCTCCTTGATCTCAGATTGCAAATGCCTTAGCAGACCAGGTGCTCAGGAGCAGCAGCAGCAGCAGCAGGCCATTGCTTTCACAACCTGCATGTGAGCTCCCAAAGGCACCTGGTGGGCCACTGCGAGTAGCAGAGTGCTGGACTAGATGGACTCTGGTCTGATCCAGCAGGCTAGTTCTTATGTTTTTATGTTCTTAATTTTACCCCAGATCCTCATCGGACACTCTGAAGAATATGGCTGTATCCTATCTAGAAGAGAGAAATGAAAGGGGAAGTTTGCCAAATGAAAGGGGAATTTTCCTGCCCCAAACTTTGCAGAAATAGGAGAAAATTCACCTGGCAGAATTTTCTTTTCTAGGCAACACTTAAAAGGTGTGGGAACCCTTGCAGGATCTGCAATTGGCAAAGCAACGTTTAACTAATGGATTATTTGCACGTTAGAAAATCTTTCTCTGTATCTGACTAAAAGGACCTTTGACTCTTGAAAGCACTTATTTTGGAAAAATTTCGTTGGTCTTTAAGGTGCTAGTGGACTCAAATCCTGCCTTTACCCATATTTAGAAAAGACAGTCTCTTCAACGAGGTCTGTTCCTGCCCTTTAACGCATGAAACACAGTCCAAAACATTCTGCAATAAGGCTGAGATGTGTACAGTATTCAATAAGACATCCTATTATATTCTCATCTGAAATCCTTCATCAAAACGACAAGGAAACGTCAGCATCAAAGTGCATTCACGACCCCATAGAAATAAGCATCCATCAAATCAGAAATGACAAAATAGAGCAAGCTGAGTCTGTTCCTACCATACAAGTGAAAACTTTCCCAGGTCAATAAGTGCATTTTGAACTGCAATTAAAAGCTCGGGAGAAAACACTCTCCAGACCCCCAGGGGGTCTTCTATGGCCCTGCCATCCCCACCTACAACCTGGTGACATAAACCACCCGCAATTTCTTGCTCACTATCAAGGCAAACGTGCTGAGCAACTTACATTGTCAAGGAGGTTGTAATCCAAAATCTCAGCCTCTTCCAGTTCCCGGGCTAAGAATTCAGGATCCTGCTGTCCAAAAGCGACTGCCAGACCACAACAGAAGCAAACCAGCAGGATCATGGCGGAGAGCAGTCCCTGGGGCCCACCTCCCCAAAGTGGGAGAAGACGGAAAGGCCCCTAATTGCTGTAGCTGCTGCCTACCGCTCGCTGAGACGGGGAAAGGACTCTCTGACAGCAGTTGGCCGGGCTGCCGGCCTCACCCTTCCCTCCTCCTCTGGGTCAGCCCCTTTGCCAGAGTTCACAGCCAAGGTTGGGATTTCCTTGCTCTCACTTAATTTACGGGGTGGTGGTGGGGAAGCCACACACGACTGGATTTTCTGATCCGACCGATGTTCAAGAGCTTTTCTTCCCTCCTCTAATCCTCGAGGTTTCCTTTCAGCCTTCAGAGGTGTTTTTTCGGCACCAGGCGGAGAGCCCTCAATTGTATCAAGGAAGCAACAGCAATGGGTGCCTCTGGGTACGTGAAGAGTGCTGGCATCCCTACCGTCACCACAGACTGAGAGCCCTCGATTGTATCAAGGAAGCAGCAGCAATGGGTGCCTCTGGGTACGTGAAGAGTGCTGGCATCCCTACCGTCGCCACAGACTGAGAGCCCTTGATTGTATCAAGGAAGCAGCAGCAATGGGGGCCTCTGGGTATGTGAAGAGTGCTGGCATCCCTACCGTCGCCACAGACTGAGAGCCCTCGATTGTATCAAGGAAGAAGCAGCAATGGGTGCCTCTGGGTACGTGAAGAGTGCTGGCATCCCTACCGTTGCCACAGACTGAGAGTCCTGGATTATATCAAGGAAGCAGCAGCAATGGGTGCCTCTGGGTACGTGAAGAGTGCTGGCATCCCTACCGTCAACACAGACTGTCCTGGATTATATCAAGGAAGCAGCAGCAATGGGTGCCTCTGGGTACGTGAAGAGTGCTGGCATCCCTACCGTCAACACAGACTGTCCTGGATTATATCAAGGAAGCAGCAGCAATGGGTGCCTCTGGGTACGTGAAGAGTGCTGGCATTCCTGCCATCGCCATCACCAGTTTCCAGTTAAAAGGCCGGGCTTCCAAGTTGGTAGCTTCGAGCCCTGGCATCTTATACATTTGGCAATTAACCTGAGTGGCCCAGCCTAGCCCAATTTCAGCAGAGCTTGGAAGCTAACCAGGTCAGCCCTGGTTAGGATTTGAACGGGAGACCACCTAGGACAGTGGTGGCGAACCTATGGCATGGGTGCCAGAGGTGGCACTCAGAGCCCTCTCTGTGGGCACACGCACACAGAGTTCCTCATGTGGGGGGCAGAAAATCACCCCCCCACACACACATACACACATAGGCTGGCCTGGGCCACTGGGCTCGATTATTAGCATTAAACCTAAGACCTAGTTTTGGGGAGGCAGTGTAGGTAACCCTGGTAAGCACTGGTAAACCCCACTGATTTTCATGAGAAGAACTAAAGCACAATCCTTTACCTGAGAGTAAGCTCGGTTGCTGGCAATGGGGCTTGCTTCTGAGTAAACCCTCCTAGGGTCATGATTCACCTGTTGGAAGAGTTGCACGGGGGCTTCAAAGCCACCGACTACCACCAAGCTTACTCCCGAGTAATGCATGGCTCAGAGCCAACCGGTTTTTTCTAAACTAAAACCTCAGCATTCAGGTTAAATTGCCGTGTTGGCCCTTTGCGATAAATAAGTGGGTTTTGGGTTGCAATTTGGGCACTCGGTCTCAAAAAGGTTCGCCATCACTGACCTAGGAAGTCTTGGGTTACTGCGCAGAGGCGGACCACGACAAACCACCTGTGAACATCACTTGCCCTGCAAATCCTACATCATACATCATAGGTCACTTGTGATTTGGCAGCATTTCCCCCAACTGGTTCTTCGGCCAATCATCGCCAAGTCGCAAAGAACAAACTGAACTGCCTTTCCTCCTCTGAAATATTGCTAGTGAAACCACAACCTTCGGTTTTTGTGGAAAAAGAAGCGATGCACTTTTCTCCCATCCCTACCTTGCAGGGTTGTTGGCTTGGTAAGACTGACTGATCCCACAAAGCTGCTGACATGTTGTGAAGAAAAGAATACAAACTTGGTGGTCGATCATAGCTAACAGCAGGCAGCTGGAAAGCAAGCTGAGGCATCCCATTTATTTGCTATCGAGAACATCAATAATGGTATTGGCTGAGTTGTGAGTATTTGCTCCGTAAATGAGGAGTAAATGCCCTTGAAATTCAATAATAATAGAGGACGTGTTGGGTTTTATACCCTGCTTTTCTCTACCTTTGTGGAGTCTCAAAGCGACTTACAATCGCCTCCCCTTCCTCTCCCCACAACCGACACCTTGTGACGCAGGTGTAGCTGAAAGAGTTCTGAGAGAACTGTGATTGGCCCAAGGTTGCCCGGCAGGCTTCATGTGCAGGAGTGGGGAAGCAAACTTGATCCTCCGGATTATAATCCGCTGTTCGTATGGAGGAGTGGCGAATCAAACCTGATTCTCCAGATTGGAGCTCATGTGGAGGAGTGGGGAATCAAACCCAGTTTAACCACTACACAACCACTATACTACGCAGCAGTGGCACAGGAGGTTAAGAGCTCGTGTATCTAATCTGGAGGAACCGGGTTTGATTCTCCGCTCTGCTGCCTGAGCTGTGGAGGCTTATCTGGGGAATTCAGATTAGCCTGTGCACTCCCACACACGCCAGCTGGGCGACCTTGGGCTAGTCACAGCTTTCCAAAGCTCTCTCAGCCCCACCCACCTCACAGGGTGTTTGTTGTGAGGGAGGAAGGGAAAGGAGATTGTCAGCCCCTTTGAGTCTCCTGCAGGAGAGAAAGGGGGGGATATAAATCCAAACTCCTCCTCCTCCTCCTCCTCCTCCTCCTCTTCCTCTTCTTCTTCTTCTTCTTCTTCTTCTTCTTCTTCTTCTTCTTCTTCTTCTACATCACGCCGGTGCATTCATTAATTATTATTGATAATGTTGATGGTGGCATGTGCAATGCCCTTGAAGCTCAACAAGGGACTAATTTGGAATCCCTTGAGCCTCAAAAGGGGATATCAAACTGTTTCAGAGGATATCAAACTCTCTCCCTCTCTCCGGGGCACCCGGGTATCCTTGCCCTACATTTCTTGCAACCCAAGGAATTGTTTCCTCTTTCATGTGTCCCTTTCCTCTGGACACACCAGACTCACAAAGGTTAGAGGGTCAGAGGGTCCAGGAGATGTAGGTTCAAATCCCCACTCGGCTACAGAAGCTTGCTGGGTGACCTTGGGCCGGTCATGTTCTCAGCTGACCCACCGCATAGCGTTATTACGGGCATAACATGGAAGAAAGGAAGATGTTGTTAGTCGCTCTGTGTCCCCCAAAGCAGGGACAAGTGCGGTATGATAGCTGAACCCATAAATGCTGGGAAGAGCCTGACGAATGTTTATTGGTGTGCACAGCCTCCTATTGAGGCAAGTTGGTGTCATAACTGCCAGGTGTATTCTTTGGGTGAGTACACCTTCGGCCACAGGCATGTACGTATAGCCAGCAGACATAGACATGCCCCATAAAGGCACACCATAATACGGATTTCTCATGCATTCATGCCCAAGCCAGCATGGTGTAGTGGTTAAGAGCAGGTGGATTCTAATCTGGAGAGCCGGGTTTGATTCCCCACTCCTCCACCTGAGTGGCAGAGGCTTATCTGGTGAATCAGTTGTGTGTCCGCACTCCTACATTCCTGCTGGGTGACCTTGGGCTAGTCACAGTTGTTCGGAACTCTCTCAGCCCCACCTACCTCACAAGGTTTCTGTTGTGAGGAGAGGAAGGGAAAGGAGTTTTGTAAGCCACCTTGAGTCTCCTTACAGGAGAGAAAAGTGGGGTATAAATCCAAACTCCTCCTCCTCCTCCTCCTCCTCCTCCTCCTCCTCTTCTTCTTCTTCTTCTTCTTTTTCTTCTTCTTCTTCTTCTTCTTCTTCTATCTCAGGGTGTTCCCCAACCTGGATCTGGCAACCCCACCCCACTATCCCCTGCTACTTGTAGGGAGACCTGGCAGCCCTGCTCCATTGGTGGTCAGCAGTTGATGGCTTGGGAGCCAAACCTGACCTAAGAGGGCTACTAGCCAGCTTGAAGAATCCTCTGCATATTTGTATGTGCACCCGTGCACATGCACACCCTTTCTTCTTGCAGGGCGTGTGTCCGTTGTCGTGACCTGTGAGCCAATTCTATTTTAGGAGATGAAACAAAGGCAGGAAGAGGCAATTGAACTGGAGCATGCTGGGAATAGGGTTGGAAAGTGCCATCAAGTTGCAGCCAATGTATGGTGACCCCATAGGGCTTTCAAGACAGGAGCCAGAGTTGGTTGGCCATTTTTCTTCCTCTGGGTAGCAGCCCTGGACTTCCTGCTTCGCTTCCGTGATGTGGTAAGATCGGCCGAGCTTGTGCTAGCCGGGTCAGGATCTTGCTACATTTAAAGCAGCGGGATGATTAGAAAGAACTGCCCTGGGGTTTCTGTTTGTTGATTCGTTTGCACGTTTCTTTAAATATCCGTGCCTTGCCTTTCCTCTCGACTCAAGGAATCTAGCTGAGCTTCAAACGGCAGTTCAGCGTGCCCCAACCCAGCATGCTGGATTTCCTGCCGTCGCGGATAGATGACTGTTTCTACACTCCCTTATAATTTCATTGGAACCAGAGGACCAGATAATGGCAATGGAAATGCCCATGTTTCTAGCAACAGGCGTGCGTCAGCAGAGGTGTAGGAAGGAAATGGAGCCTGGGGCAAAACCTGCTCCAAGTGCCCCATCACTACCCCAGTGCCCCCCCGTGCCTGCCACGTGCCTTTACCTGGCTGGGCCACCATCTGGCGCCCCTCGGCCCCGCCCACCAGACTGCTCCTTCAGCCGCCGCCGGCCAAAGGAGCAGCCTGGTAATGCGGGGCCGAGGGGAGGGGTGTGGGGGGGGGCGATTCTCCACCCCCACGTGACCAGCTGCTGTGCACCCAGGGACATGTGACCCCCACATGTCCCCATAAGCGTTCCGCCTCTGCTTGCCAGATCAGGCCAGCTGTGTGGTTCACAAATGTAAAAGCATCTGTGTTAGAGACAAAATCGCATTCTTGTGGAAGCAGCTGGTTGTGCCTCGGGTGGTATCGAGCCGGTGTTTCTCAAGAGCTGGGCTCATAGGGATTGGTAAGGGTCCAGCCACAGATATGTGTGTCTGCAGAGTTCGAGACGTAGGGGCTAAAGAGAACTTTATTTGCAAATGACTTCATAACCCCCCCAAAATGACAACTAAGCGTTCGGGTTTCCTTGAACATGGATTGAAACTATAATTGAGTACATGACGCCGCCTAGTGGAGTTCTGGGGAAATGCAAGAAATAATAACAGGGCTGAAAAGCACTGGGGAATTGTGGTTAATAATCTCATCTGTGGGTTTTGTTACATTATTTCTCTGTTGTAGATTAGACGTAGAGAGGAGATAGCTGCAAATAACCCAAGATGGGCTTGAATATGGCAGGGAGGAGCCCCTGTTTATCACCAGACCACAGGCATTGCATGCCGAAGATACTGGCTTCTTTATCTTGGTAAGAACAGCCCAAACTAATGGGTCGTCCAGTTCAGCATCTGGTTGCCAACCTCCAGGTGTAGCCTGGAGATCCCCTGGAATTACCACGGATCTCCTGACGGCAGAGATTACCGTATATACTCGTGTATAAGTCGACCCGCATATAAGTCGAGGCACCTAATTTCACCTCAAAAAACTGGGAAAACTTATTGACTCATGTATAAGTCTAGGGTGGGAAATGCAGCAGCTACTGGTAAATTTCAAAAATAAAAATAGATACCAATACAATTACATTAATTGCGGCATCAGTAGGTTAAATGTTTTTGAATATTTATTTCAAGAAAAACAGTAAACTAGCTCTGTAAGTGGACGAAAGGGTCAACAATGGCTACCAATCTTGATCCTCCTTGATCTCAGATTGCAAATGCCTTAGCAGACCAGGTGCTCAGGAGCAGCAGCAGCAGCAGAAGGCCATTGCTTTCACATCCTGCATGTGAGCTCCCAAAGGCACCTGGTGGGCCACTGCGAGCAGCAGAGTGCTGGACTAGATGGACTCTGGTCTGATCCAGCAGGCTCTTTCTTATGTTCTTATGTTCTTAACAAGAACAATATGGTATCAACAATAACTTTAAAAAGAACAAAAACCTTAGCTTAATCAGCAACCAAGCTAAAACACAAGAGTTAAAATCCTTCAAAACTGGATTCCTCATCATCATCTGTATATGTCCAAATGTAACCCAACTTAGATTTTAAGTGGAATATTATCAGACATGGAAAAGGAGTTCAAGTCTTTGCCAGTGTGATCCCACCTTGTGACCCTTAACATTCACCGGATTTACAACAAAAGAAACTTTAAATCTGTTTTCTGATTCATAAACAATACTGTGCAGTATAACAATGAAATATGGCAAACCAATGCAGAAACAATAATCAACAAATAATAGTTCTGGCCTGCTATGCAAAACAGACTATGCAAAACATAGTCTATGCAAAACTGCAGGGTCTCAGCCCTTTACAGTTCTCTCTATCTGTGTATTGTGACACTGTTGATGGACTTGAAGCTTTGCTGTTCTTTGCTAAGCCCTCTCTCCTTATTGTCAAGCCTTCAAGGGTAGCCCTGAAATACGCAAATACAGTTCATAACAACTGAACTCTGTGAAGTTGACTGGCTCTAGCTTATCTGGTGAACTAGATTAGCTTGTGCACTCCAACACATGCCAGCTGGGTGACCTTGTAAATAGCCTGCCAGTTCCCTTCTGAGCTTCCTCTCTAGCCCACCACCCACTCACCTCACAGGGTGTTTGTTCTGAGGGGGGAAGGGCAAGGAGATTGTCAGCCCCTTTGAGTCTCCTACAGGAAAGTGGAAGGGGACAGGCATATAAATCCCAACTCTTCTTCTTTCTTTCCTTTGAACTACTGCCATGCTTTCTGCCAAGCTGAGCTCCACTCTGAAGTCATCCTCCTAAGACGAAGCTATCATTCAGAAAGCTTCCCAAGGCTCCCACCCTAGCTGGCAAATCTGGGTTGTACTCAAAAGCCCAAAATTTAAAAAATGCCTTGGGAAAATAAATAAATAGAAGAAAGCAGCACAAGAAAGGTACAAAGAAGAAGAAGAAGAAGAAGAAGAAGAAAGTTAGTAAAGAAGAAGTTAGTACAAAGAAAGAAGGAAGGAAGAAGAAGAAGGGAAGAGGGAGGAGAGGAGGAGGAGGAGGAGGAGGAGTGGAGGAGGGAGGAGGAGAGGAGAGAGTTGGATTTATATCCCCTTTCTCTTGTAGGAGACTCGAAAGGTGCTTCTACAAGTTTTCTCCCATGCCAAGTGTCCCCCCTCACAAAAAACACCCTGTGAGGTAGGTGGGGCTGAGAGAGCTCCGAAAAGCTGTGACTAGCCCAAGGTCACCCAGCTGGCGTGTGTGGGAGTGCCCAGGCTAATCTGAATTCCCCAGATAAGCCTCCACAGCTCAGGCGGCAGAACTGGGAATCAAACCCGGTTCCTCCAGATTAGACACACGAGCTCTTAACCTCCTACGCCACTGCTGCTCCCATAAATAAATAAATCTTTTAATCTGCATTATTTGTAGTATTTCCCCTCCCTTTCCAACTCCCCTGCCCCTCAAACTTCACGGCCTCCTCCGAGTAGGGCTGGGTCAGGAGCAGAGGGCAAATTTTAAAGTAAAACGTTCATCCTGTGAGCCTCCTGGAAGCACCTGTTTGGCAATAGCTAACCCGGTGATTCCTGCCCCCCACTTGTGACAGCTATCATGGCAAATATTTGTCCAAGCTCGAACAAAGTTAGCATTTCTAAAGGGCATTCAAAACACCACAGGGTCTCCTGTTTGTCTTTCCTTGAACTTGGTTTGGTGGAACAGAGGGAGAGGGACCCACCGTCTTGTCTACCTGCTTCCTCTTCTCAAGAAAGGGAGAAAATGGGACGTCTCACTGGCTTGTTTTTGGTGCTGGTCTTGGCTTGGGAAACACGGGGCTTGGACTTCATCATTGAGGACATCCCAGAGGTATGTATCCATTTCTGTCATGGGCCCAAGGTTTCTGCAGCGCCTTTATGGTGGTAGAAAGTGCCATCAAGGTGTAAGCAGTATAGAACATATAGAAGAGGAAAGCCCAGTTTGGATCAGACCAAAGTCCATCTTAGTCCTGTACCTGCTACCTCGGGTGAGAGTGGCTCCACCAGGTGCCTCTGGGAGCTCACGTGCAGGATGTGAACGTTAATGGCTTCTGCTGCTGTTTCCCAAGCACCTGGTTCACTGAGACATGCATGTAATCTAGAGACTCAAGGAGGGTTCAAGATTGGTAGCTATAGATCGACTTCTCCTCCATAAATCTGTCCAAGCCCTTTTTAAAGCTATCCAGGTGAGTGGCCATCACCACCTCCTGTGGCAGCATATTCAGAAACTACCTAATTCACACGCTTCTGTCAGGTGGGCTAGAACCATGCCTTTTATTGAGTCCCTAGAATTCTTCCCCCCAGCATTTTTCTAAATGTATGCCCCTCTGGTTCTAGTGAGATGCCAGGGAGGAAAGAGAGAAAAATTTCTCTCTGTCAACATTTTCTACCCCATGCATAATTTTATAGACTTCAATCATATCCCCCCTCAGCCGCCTCCTCTCCAAACTAAAGAGTCCCAAACGCTGCAGCCTCTCCTCATAAGGAAGGTGCTCCAATCCTTCAATCATCCTCGTGTAGCTGACTTATGGAGATTTTCAAAGCAAGAGACTGACAGAGGTGGTTGGCTGCTGCCTATTTCTGCACAGCAACCCTGGACTTCTTTTGTGGCTTGCCATTGTCTTCCTCTGCGTAGCAACCCTGGACTTCCTTGGAGGTCTCCCACCCAAATACTCACCGGGATCAACTCTGCTTAGCTTCCAAGATGTGACAAGATTGGGCTAGCCTGAGCCACACAGGTCAGGGCATTCCTTTATGTACCTCTTTTATGCTGCCATTAAATCCAGCGATTTAGGAAGGGCTAATCTTCTTTTAGTTTTCTGGGAATGGTGTCATGGGATCCTCGGCATAGTTAACCCCCTGCTAAATCCACCGAAGCCAACAGCTTTGAATGGTGTGACTTTCCTTGGGACAGCACTGTTTATAGGTTTAATCTCTTTGGGTGTGCGTTAGGTACTGCGAAGTTGCCTCCAACTTGTGGCAGCCTGTGAATTAATGGCTCAGGCTAGCCTGATCTCATCAGATCATGGAAGCTAAGCAGGGTCGGCCGTGGGTAATACTGGGATGGGAGACCACCAAGGAAGTCCAGAGTTGCTCTACAGAGGCAGGTAGTGGCAGACTACCTGTGATTGTCCCTTGCCTTGGAAACTCTACAGCAGTGGTGGCGAACCTATGGCCTACATGAGTGCCAGAGGTGGCACCCTTCAGGAACCCTCTCTGTGGGCAACTTTCGTAGAGGCACAGTTTCCTCCCCCCCACACATCTTAGGCTGGGCCTAGAGCTCGGGGGTCTGGCCTCGATTGAAAGCATTAAAACCTAAGACCTGAGTTTTGGGGAAGCAGTGCCATGGTAAGCCCTGTTACAAGCTGTTAAAGCAGTCCCCTAACTTGATTCTTTTCATGCAAAGAACTGAAAGCTGCTGATTCCTTTACCGGGGAGTAAGCTCGGTTGCTGGCAATGGGGCTTGCTTCTGAGTAAACCCTCCTAGGGTCGTGATTCACCCATTTTGAAGAGCTTAAGCACAGGTTGCCTGTTCACCAAGCTTACCCACCAACATAATTAGCGCAAGCATACTTGGAGCCGCAACCCATTTTTTCTAAAGCGAAAACCCTGTCCCAATTTTACGTTCAGGTTAAATTGCCGTGTTGGCACTTTGCGATAATTAAATGAGTTTTGGTTTGCAGTTTGGGCACTCGGTCTCAAAAAGGTTCACTATCACTGCTCTACAGGCTCACCATAGCCACTTGATGACAATGTTCAACACTTCCATTGAACCATGACCTCCAAAACATCTTATCATTAACAGCCTTGCTCAGGCCTAGCAAACTGAGGGCTGTGACTTCCTTCATTGAACTAATATGTCTCCTGTTGGGTCTTCCTCTTTTCCTGCTGCTTTCAACATTTCCTGGCATTATTGTCTTTTCCAATGTCTTGTCTTCTCATGCCTCAGTTTAGTCACGTTAGCTTCTAGGGAGAGTTCAAGCTTGATTTGATCCAGAACTTACTTATTTGTCTTTCAGGCGGTCCATATCTTTAGCCAAGGTTTAATTTGCTTAAAACAGTGGCTTCAGCAACTAGTTTTAATTAAGAGCAGCCAATTTCAATTTCAAAGCTGCATCGTGCAACAACTGATCTGGATAGAGAAGTGGGCAAAATCGGTTCAGGATAAGCACTGATAAATCAAAGATCACGTATGTTAGCTCCACAGTCTGAACGCAGGGAGTCATCACTGGATCACAGCAGCTAGAGAGAGTGGAGAGGTTGACCTACTTGGGTAGTGTGATCTCCCAGAATGGAGATCACAGGCAGAGGTCAGGGGCCGCACTGGGAAGGCTGCAGCCATTTTTTGGAGAATGAACAAGATCTGGTGCTCACCAACCATTGCTCTAAAGACCAAGCTCTGCCTATTCACCTCCATTGTGATCCCAACAGCCATTGATGCTAGCGAGATCTGGAAGGCATCAATAAGTGTCAACAACAGGCTCGACGTCTTCCAACAGAAGTGCTTACGCCGAATCCTGAAGATCCGATATTATGACCACATCACTAACGAAGAGGTGCTCCAAAGGAGGAGGAGGAGGAGGAGGAGGAGGAGGTGGAGGAAGAAGAAGAAGAAGAAGAAGAAGAAGAAGAAGAAGAAGAAGAAGAAGAAGAAGAAGAAGAAGAAGAAGAGGAAGAGGAGGAGGAGGAGTTTGGATTTCTATCCCCCCTTTCTCTCCTGTAGGAGACTCAAAGGGGCTTACAATCTCCTTGCCCTTCCCCGCTCACAACAAACACCCTGTGAGGTAGGTGGGGCTGAGAGAGCTCCGAGAAGCTGTGTGACTAGCTCCCAAGGTCACCCAGCTGGCGTGTGTGGGAGTGCACAGGCTAATCTGAATTCCCCAGATAAGCCTCCACAGCTCAGGCGGCAGAGCTGGGAATCAAACCCGGTTCCTCCAGATTAGATACACGAGCTCTTAACCTCCTACGCCACTGCTGCTTAACCTCTTAACCTCCTACGCCACTGCAGCATGTGCAAACTCCAGACCATCGTTGAACACAGAAGATTTCAACTGACTGGCCACGTCCTTTGCATGAAGAACGGTCAGATCCCAAAGACGGCAATGAGGTGGATACTTCCTGATCCTGCCAAACGACAGCGAGGACACCCCCGAAACACCTGGAGGAAAACCTTCGAGCAAGACATGAAGGCATTAAATATTGCATGGGAAGAGGCTGAAATACTTGCCCAAGACCGGAAATGCTGGAGCACACTTGTTGCCCAATATGCTACTTAGCATAATGGATTTGTTGATGATGATAACGTATTTCAATGTGCTTGCTCCAAATGGATGGGAGCCCATCATTTTGGCTATTTACTGAATTACTCCATTTGAACCTGATTTCCTGCGAGGATGACCCACTTTATCATCACAACAACCCTGCAAAGTCGGTTACACTGAGAGTTGCTGATTACCTCATGGGCACCTGGGAAATATTGTAAGCAAGTGTAGCTCTTGACCTAGTTGTCTCCACTCCAGTTCTGACTTTCAGGCCGTTCCATCGCACTTGCATTCAGCTTTGGTTCTGGAATGATACCTTAATTGGAAATGACAGAAAATAGCAATTAAAGATAGCCTTTCTTTTTTAAAGAATGAATGAAAACTAATCAAGTTCTAATCCAGTACTTGTAACCCCCATGCTCAGAATGGGTTGACCCAGAAAGGGGTGGAGACCCAAAGCAGGAGAAGGCTGCAGAGCTCATGTAGTTGAAGAGACAAGGCTACCAGACTCGGATCTTGGTTGTATAAGCCCTTAACAAGGTTTCTTTTTGTGTTTGTAATGGGTGAGAGTTCTCCTGGAAACCTTCATCATGTTGCATCCTGTTCATCAAGCCCTTGGAGTCTTCAGGAGCCAACCCACTTGCAAAGAAGAATTGGACTTGGCAGTAGAATAGAATAGAATAGAATAGAATAGAATAGAATAGAATAGAATAGAATAGAATAGAATCTTTATTGGCCAAGTGTGATTGGACACACAAGGAATTTGTCTCCGGTGCATATGCTCTCAGTGTACATAAAAGAAAAATACATTTGTCAAGAATCATAAGGTACAGCACTTAATGATTGTCATATAGGTCTAGAAAGCAATCAGGAAACAATCAGTAGTAATGAAAACATAAAATGTAAAATCATAAAATAAAATAAAATAAAATATAATAAAATAAAATAAAATAAAATAAAATAAAATAAAATGTAAAATAAAATGTCAGCACAGGCTATAGTCATACAGTCATAAGTGGGAGGAGATGGGTAATAGGAATGATGAAAAAAGTAGTGCAGTAATTATATAATAAGTATATAATAAATAGTTTAACATTATCGAGGGAATTATTTGTTTAGCAGAGTGATGGCATTCGGGAAAAAACTGTTCTTATGTCTAGTTGTCTTGGTGTGCAGTGCTCTGTAGCGACGTTTAGAGGGTAAGAGTTGAAACAGTTTATGTCCAGGATGCGAGGGGTCAGTAAATATTTTCACAGCCCTTTTTTTGACCCGTGCAGTATACAGGTCCTCAATGGAAGGCAGGTTAGCAGCAATTGTTTTTTCTGCAGTAGACTGTAAATATAAGGACTTGAAAATGCAACCTGAACAGGACCTTGAAGTGTGATGTTAAATGTTGATGATTGATGTTAATATGTTAAGAGAGTAAACCATTTTGTTTTTAAAATTTGTTGTTGCAAACTCATTCCAAGTTCTGCCCCACAGAACCCACAGTTAGAGGTTACATACTCCTTTTCTGCATTCATGAAAGTCAGCGGGTTTGGGGTTTGAAGAATGTTCTTCAGTTGAGGACCGAGTGGTAAATTGTGGTTTCCCTCATTTCTGTATCTCAAAGGCTGAACTATTAAGGACACTTTTCTGGGAATAAGCCCCACTGAATAAAATGGGATTTATGTTAGAACAGACCAGGTGTAAGATTGTTTCCAACCCCCCTCAAAACAAACAAACAAACAAACAAACAAACAAACAAACAAACAAACAAACAAACAAACAAACAAACAACCTGCCCCTCTGCCACAGACACACGAAGTGAGGCTTTGGTAACACGCGAATGTCTTTTTCAACGGAAAGGTTCTGAAAGGTTCAGGTTTCTTTTTTGGCTTAAGCTGGATAACCCAGGCTAGCCTGATCTTGGCCGATTTCTGAAGCTAAGCAGGGGCGGCCCTGGTTAATACTTGGGCGTTTCCCCACTCACAAGGATCCCCTCTATGCCGCGCGCTACTCTCAGCGTGCAGCATCCCTGGCACGCGCCCGGGCGTCCCCACGACGGGTCATCAAAAGGCGCCATTTTCTCCAGCGCCAGGGGTGCCGCGCGCTGAGGGGGCGCAAAAGCGGCAGCGTCGGGGCGGCTGCGCTGTCGCCGCCCCTGTCGTGGGGAGTGCAGGGGGACCCCGCGCCACTTGAGGAGAGTAGCGCGGGGCTTAAGGTAAGTGGGGAAAGGCCCCTTGATGCGCTGCTAAACAGAGGAACGGAAGGCAATAGCAAACCACCTCTGAACATCTCTTGCCAGGAAAACCATACTGGGTTACCTCAGTTAGATGCAACTTCATGGTGCTTTACACACACAGGCTTTTCCAAGGCTCCAAACCAATTTGACCAACTGTTAAAACATAATAAAAACCACAAGATGGAGACTGGCGAGGAATTGTCGGGGAAGGGGGCAATTTAGAAATCCTCCCCCTCCTGGATTTTCTGAGCTGGCTCATTTCTCCTCCTCTCGTTTTTCCTTTAACCGACTCTCAGCTGCTCTCAACCTTCTGTTCTCTTCAGACCATTTTTTGTTCTCCTCAGAGTTTTCCTCCCTCCCTCGCCTTTCTTTGGCTCAGTTTACAAAGTCATAATCCATCATCTGGTTTCCAGCAGTGGCTGACTCATTGCCCTTGGGAAATCCTACAAGAATGGGATGGAGGCCAAAATGTGATACTCAGGGCTAGACTGCCTCTGAATGTGGAGGGTCTTTGGGTCATTGTGGCTAATAGCCGTTGATTGATCTCTCCTCTCAGAATTTGAAGAAGATGAAGAAGAGTTTTGATTTATACTCCACCGTTCTCTCTTGTAAGGAGTCTCAAAGTGGCTTACAAACTCCTTTCCCTTCCTATCCTCACAACAGACATTTTGTGAGGTAGGTGGGGCTGAGAGAGTTCTGAGAGAACTGTGAGTAGCCCAAGGTCACTCAGCTGGCTTCTTGTGGAGGAGTGGGGAAATAAACCCGTTCGCCAGATTAGAGTCTGCCGCACATGTGGAGGAGTGGGGAATCGAACCCAGTCCTGCAGATTGGAGTTCACTAACCACTACACCATGCTGGTCAGCTCCCTATTAAATCCAGCTAAACTAGTGCCACATTCTGAGGCTGTGAATCTCACAAGTGAATCGCTCTTTGGCCCCTTCCACACATGCAAAATAATGCGCTTTCAAACCACTTTCACAACTGTTTGAAAGTGGATTTTGCTATTCCGCACAGCTTCAAAGAGCACTGAAAACAGTTTGAAAGTGCATTATTCTGCATGTGTGGAATGAGCCTTTGAATGAATCACTCTTTTCTTTTATTGACCTTGAATTAATTGCTCACCAGTTTCACTGGGCATCTCCAGCACATATTTTTTTTAATTTGTATTTTTGAAGAAGAAGAAGAGTTTGGATTTATATCCCACCTTTCTTTCCTGTAAGGACACTCAAGGTGGCTTACAAGCTCCTTTCCCTTCCTCTCCCCACAACAGACATCATGTGAGGTAGGTAGGACTGAGAGAGTTCGGAGAGGACTGTGACTAGCCCAAAGTTCCCCAGCAGGAATGTAGGAATGCGGAAACACATCAGTTTCACCAGATAAGCCTCTGACACTCGGGTGGATGAGTGGGGAATCAAACCCAGTTCTCCAGATTAGACTCCACCTGCTCTTAACTATTACACCATGCTGGTTCTTTTTTGTATGTTTAATTGTGTTTTGTTAAATTGTTTTTGAGCAATGGAAAAGAAACCTAGTATTACAGAAGTGGGAAGAAAATGTCTCTCTACCCACATTCTCCACCCTATATAGAATTTAACAAATTGCTATAATACAGCACCCTAAATAGTCCTGACTAGCTCTATCTTGTCAGATCTCAGAAGTTTAACAGGGTTGGCGCTGCTTAGTACTTAGATAGGAGGGCAGCAAGAATTTCCAAGGTCTCTATGCAGAGACAGGCAATGGCAAACCACCTCTAAATATCTCTTGCCTTGAAAGCCCCATGACAGGTCACTGTTAGTTGGTTGTGAACTGGCATCACTTTAATGTTATTATATGTCTCCTTTTTTTGAGCACTGACCTTGTTGGGATGTCTCCTTATAGGATCTGGATGAATGGCTGGACTTTGAGATGGACGGATTCGTTTCACAGTCTGCACAAAGAAATGGCAGATACCAGGTACAGGTGCTTGCTTGTATATGTTTTGGAAGGAAGGAAGGAAGGAAGGAAGGAAGGAAGGAAGGAAGGAAGGAAGGAAGGAAGGAAGGAAGGAAGGAAGGAAGGAAGGAAGGAAGGAAGGAAGGAAGGAAGGAAGGAAGGAAGGAAGGAAGGAAGGAAGGAAGGAAGGAAGGAAGGAAAAGAGTTTGGAAGAGTTTGGATTTATATCCCCCCTTTCTCTCCTGTAGGAGACTCAAAGGGGCTTACAATCTCCTTGCCCTTCCCCCCTCACAACAAACACCCTGTGAGGTGGGTGGGGCTGAGAGAGCTCCGAAAAGCTGTGACTAGCCCAAGGTCACCCAGCTGGCGTGTGTGGGAGTGCACAGGCTAATCTGAATTCCCCAGATAAGCCTCTACAACTCAAGCGGCAGAGCTGGTAATCAAACCTGGTTCCTCCAGATCAGAGTGCACCTGCTCTTAGCCACTGCTCTTAGCCACTATGCCACTGCTGAAGGAAGGAAGGAATCTTCTGATTCATAATCTGAATCAGACGGACTGGGAAGAACGCACAATTCCGTTACGATATTCCCCAAGATGTAAGCTGCGGAGCCAGACCCAACCTATATCCTCCATATTGCATAAAAAGGGTTAAATCTCTGTGAGGTGGACAAAAAAGAAAAGATTGCAGGAGGGTATTTATAATGTTTATTTTTCAAGGTCTAATAACAGGGCATGGAGACAGTTTTGCTGGGTGAAAACAGAATGGGGTGGAAGGGTTAAATCCTCTCTCATTTGCAGGCCCAACCCCTCCCCAAAGCTCCAATCTAAATCAGGATCCTTGCATGGCTGCTGCTGTCCTCTGAAAAAGAATTTCAAACAAGGGATTGCCTGGGATAAGACCAGGTGACCTCCTGCCCCTCCATATGAGGGACGGCATTCGTCAGAGGCATTTCATCTGGGAGTTCAGGCTTGGAAAATCTGTTCCACATGATACGTGCAGGTTGACACTTAACTCAGAATCAAGGGATGCAGCTATTTAATTTGCGGAATGAGGCAGGGATGCCCTTTGATTTTTGACCCGGTACAAGACTATCTTGCTGTTGTGGTCGGAACTAATCTCAATATTAAAGGAGCTTCAGTCAGACATAATTGAACTGCCGTTTCATTACACTGTCTTTGGGGCAACTTTTCAACTACCGTATAGACGTGTTCCCATTAATGGGCAGATAGGGCCCAGTTTGAGGTCAACGTGGAGAAGTCTCTTGGCATTTGTCAGTAATTTTGTCTGTGCTGTTTAGATAGTGAGTAAAGAGACTCTCAGGCCTCCATTTCATCAGGTTACAGGAGGTCAGAAAAGTTTGCAGCCATGCCAAATCTCTGCTTGGTGACACTGCCCCTTTCCCTTACTCTGGGGGAGGGACATTACCAAAACCAAGGGCTGCCACCAGCCACTCCGGGGGTATCTCCCGCTCGATGGAGTTGAACGTCAAGCATCTCCTGCTTCATTTCAGCAAGCTAGAATGGGGACAATCTATTGCAACTTTGCATTTTCAAGCAATCCTGTTCAAAGATGGGGGCCACACGGAAAAGGCCCATATGTTGATTTTGCCTAAATACACTGATTACTCATTTCTGGTATCTTCATTTTCTCTAGAGGAGCATTACTACTGCTGATGATTCGGGAGAAGTAGTGAGTATTCCAATATCCCCACCCCCCCAACCTTTGAGATCTTCCAGAATCTCAACTGATCTTCTGACTACAGTAGGCTGACCAGACGTCCCGCTTTTGGCGGGACAGTCCCGCCTTAAAACAATTTGTCCCGCGTCCCACGGGTTTTTACAAGTGTTCCGATTTTTGGAAGGCTGCTGCACTGCCTTCTGGGGCGCAAGGCAGTGCGGCAGCCTCCCGCGCGCGCGGCCGCCCACTTACCCACCCGTCACGGTTTACAAAGGTGACCATCTGGTCACCTTAAACTACAGAGATCCATTCCCCTGGAGAAAATGGCTGCTTTGAAGGGCGGATCCTGCGGCTTTGTAACTCACTGAGGTCCCCCTCCCCTCCCCAAACCCTGCCCTTTTCAGACTCCATTGCCCAAATCTCCAGGTATTTCCCCACCCAGAGCTGGCAGACCCACCTAGAAGAAGTTCACAAAAACCCCTGTCCCTTCTGCAATGAAGAGAGTTTCCGAGAGTAGCCATGTTGGTCTGCAATGAAGGAGGCACATTCAAGTCCATTGGCCCAAGATTTGGGGGGTAGAAGCTTCTAAGAGTCAACGCTCCCTTCAAATTTTGACTCTCGAAAACTTGTACCCAGAAAACCATGTCAGTCTCTTCAGGCGATACTGGACTGGAATCTAGCTCTCTTCAGCGAAGTGATTCTTCCCATCAATCATTACCTTGAAATCGATCCCACAGTTTGCTTAACATTGTTTTGTTTTCTTCCTGTGTTCCCGGATCTTAACCGGTTCAGATTTTCAAAGGGTTGTGTTCTCTTGTGCAATGGTCGCTGGAGGCTGCTGGAAAGCATATTGACTTGTGGGGGTGAGAGGGAGGGTCTCAGCTGGGGGAAAACGGATCATCATAAACTCAGAACATTTTTAAAAATTAATCAGGGAGACAGCAAGAGTCTGCATACTGTGATTGCCAGCCTGCAGAGACGAACTCCTTAGGCTTAAAGTTTTCATATGGCTCCAAGAGGGTTCCCTGCAGGTTGTTTGCATAGCCCAGAGGTCTTCAAACTATGGCCCTCCAGATGTTCAGGAACTACAATTCCCATCAGCCTCTGCCAGCATGGCCAAGTAGCAGGGCTGATGGGAATTGTAGTTCCTGAACATCTGGAGGGCCATAGTTTGAAGACCCCTGGGCCATAGCCCCTTGGGGGGGGCTGGGCCCTGGGGAGCCGCCCCTAACTGCAGGTGACCACCACCTCGTTGAGCCTATGGAGGGACTCCTTTTTGCCTACGAATGGCAGGAGACCTTCAGAGAATTAGGGCCCTTGTGTTCTGATGCTCACCTCCTTGGTGGCCTGAAACTGGACCCTGTGATCATCCTGGGGAGAAAAATTAGAAAGGAAAATAAGACCTCATCTGCTTACAAGAAATTCTGCCCAAACAGTTTCTAATGATTCCTGGCACTACCTAGAACTGACAAAGGTTATTTCCAGATAGCTCTAGGAATCTCTAGGAACTCTGGCCAGAACTTCTTGTATGAGGGCAAAACCTTGTTTTTCTTTTTAGCTTTTCTCCTGGGATGTTACCCCTGCCACGGCCTTCCTATAGAAAAAGAAATGGAGTGCTACCTAGGGTTGCCAACTGTGGCCCAAGACATTCATGGAGATTAGGGGGCAGTGCCTGAGGAAGAGGGGGGGATTTGGGGAGGAATCACCTAGAATCTGTGGTATACCATAGAGACTGCCCTTGGAGACTGCCATTTTCTGAAGGGGAACCAACCTGTGTCGTCGGGAGATCAGTTGAAATTCTGGGAGAACTCCAGCCTCCCCTCCCCCCCCCACCCGGAGGGTGACCACCATACCTGTCTCATGCCCCAGCCTGGCTCTGATTATACATATGACTACAGCTGGAATTTTTCTGAGCAGGAACAGTGCGAGTTCTGGACAGGAGAAAGATAAATCTAAAACTTGGAATTAAATGTGTGTGGAAAGTATCATCAGGTCACAGCTGAATTATGGCGACCAAATGTTCAGAGGTGGTTTGCCATTGCATAGCAACCGCAACTTCTTTGGTGGTCTCCCATCCCAGTACTAACCAGGGCCGACCCTGCTTAGCTTCTTAGATCTGTTGAGGTCAGGCTAGCCTGGACCATCCACGTCAGATTAGAGTAGACAACAGGTGTCAAACTCGGGGCCCTCCAGATGTTATGGACTACAGTTCCCATCATCCCCTGCCAGCATCATGCTGGCAGGGGATGATGGGAACTGTAGTTCATAACATCTGTAGGGCCCCGAGTTTGACACCTATGGAGTAGACAGTACTGATTCTGATAGACAAATTTCCTGGTTCACAGAAGGCAACTTCCATTCATTCTGGTGGACAGAGTTTCTCCACCTTAAAGAATTCTCTGAAGGGGCAGAACAACGAACGGCTGCAATGCTCCCCCCAGCATACAGATGCAGTGTTGGGAAAAACTGCATCTTGGCTCTGCTAGTCAGGCAGCTGTTAAGAATACAGGCTGTTGTGAACCCACAACAGAGATAGCATCTACTGGAGTTTAAAGAAATTTCAGCTGAAATTCAATTCAAAGCCAAATTTGAGGAACCCTGGTTAAGTCGAGTGTCAGCAGTAACATCTGGTAGTGGGAAGCGTGGTCAAGTTGGAGATGACTTATGGCGACCTCTGAAGGGTTTTCAAGGCAAGAGATGTTCAGAGGTGGTTTGTCATTGTCCACCTCTGCATATTGACCCTGGGCTTGCTCAGTGGTCTCCCATCCAAGTCCTAACCAGGGCTGACCCTACTTAGCTTCTGATCAAGCCATCCAGGTCAAGGCAGAAACATTCAGAAGTGGTTTGCCATTGCTTCCTCTGCATAACAACCATTTCCACTTGGAAAATCATTTTTCAACTTGAAAGTCCCCCATCCAAGTACTAACCGAAGCTGACCATGTTTAGCAGCCAAGTTCTGATAAGAACGGGCTACCTTGGGCTACCCAGGTAATAATAAAGCATTCCTTGGAGAAATGTCTAAATGGGACTTGGAATTGAATTCTTTGCTCTCTAGATCTGTCTCGGTGTTTTGGTATCCACAGGTACGAGGCGATGATGACATCATCCTTCACAGCTACAAGGTCCAATCAGTCATTACGTCTCGACTGGCCAACACAATGGTCCAGAGCAAAGTGGCAAATGCCGCCAAGTATCCACAGAACCTGGTCTTTGACGTCCAGATCCCAAAAGGGGCCTTCATTCACAACTTCACCATGTAAGTCAGAGCAGAACTGCTTCGACCACTTCCTGTGCGCACAGATAGGGGTTGCCACCTCCTGGCTGGGAAAGTCCTAGAGATTTGGGGGATGGAGCCAAGGGAGGATGGAGTTTGGGGAGGGGAGGGAACTCACCCGAGATATGATGCCATAGAGTCCACCTTCCGAAGTGGCCATTTTCTTCAGATCACTGTTGTCTGGAGATGACTTGTAATTCCTGGAGGTCTCCAGGAACCACCTGGAAGTTGGCACCCTTCATGTGATGTACTCTTCATGTTCTATCACAGGTGACTATTGATGGTCCCTGTGAGTTTCAAAATGATTTTCCAAGCAGAATGGACAACTGTAGCACAAGTTCCAAGCTCTTTGGGGAACTTCTGATAGCAGGGATGCCAGCCTCCAGCAGAGACCTGGGGATCCCCCAGAATTTCAGCTCATTTTCAGCCTACAAGAATCAGTTCCCCTGGGGGGGAAAATGGATAATTTGGAGTGGGAACTCTACGGCATTGAGGTCCTTGACCTTCCCTGGCTCCACCCTCAAATCCCAGGATCTTTCCCAACCTGGATCTGGCAACCTTATCGCCCTAATCCCCATCAGTGGTCGGGGGACCTGGCAGCTCTATCTGATAGATCTATTAGAAATGGACTCTGGAGCAGAGATCTGGGCTCATGCTGCATGGGCAGCGAGGGGTGGGGTGTAGTTTTGCATTTTAAATATATAGGTGATATAAGGTGGAGGTTGGGGCATGGACGTATCCCAGAGTTACAACTGATCTCTCAACTATGGAGATCAGTTTCCCTGGAGAAAATAGCTGCTTTGTTTGGTAGACTTTATAGCATTATCATTCTTGGGGTAGGAGCAGTGGTGGGATCCAAAAATTTTAGTAACAGGTTCCCATGGTGGTGGGATTTAAACTGTCGAGTAGCGCCAATGGGGCTGGGCGGGGCGGGTGCATTTCCTCTTGCCCTGCACGTGCTTCTACCTTTCTGCGAGGCTAGCGACACCATTTCTGGCGTGACTTTTTGTGCCAGGGTGGGGCAAGGGCCAGGATCAGCTGGCAGTGGGTAATTGGCCTGTGATCAGAAGACCTCTATTTCCGTGCGTTTTGTTCCTTCCAGAGCTATGCAGGAGAGAACCGTTTTTAAATCAAGGAATATCTCTCCGTTGGACTCCTTATTGTTCTTGGTCTTCTGTCTTGCAGGAATGTCAATGGCATCACGTTCACTAGCTCGATCAAAGAAAAATCTGAAGCCAGAAGCCAATATGCCCAAGCCAGAGCCAAGGGCAAAACAGCTGGAATACTGAGGTACAAACACTGCCTTCCTGTCTGTCTGTCATATATCTCATATGATGCCCGCCCGCCCACGGACCCGCCCGCCTGTCTATATTTATGTTCTGTTTATCACGTATCTGAACTTTCTCTATCCATGTGTTTTATCTTCTGTTTGTCTGAACTTCTCTCTCTATCCATGTATTCTATCATATATCTCATATGATGCCCGGCCGCCTGTCTGTCTGTCTATGTTTATGTTCTGTTTATCATGTATCTGAACTCTCTCTATCCATGTGTTTTATCTTCTGTTTGTCATCTATCTATCTGTCTTATCTATCTGTCTTGTCTATCTGTCTTGTCTGTCTTGTCTGTCTTGTCTGTCTGTCTGTCTTGTCTGTCTTGTCTGTCTGTCTGTCTGTCTATCTAATCTATCTAAATGGAGAGTGTTAAGATCTATTATGGAATCCACCCTCCATTTGAGGGACTGCATGTTGTAGGCACACTAAGATTGTGTTTTGCATACTATTGACTGTACCCAGGAGCAATGCCCTCGATATGGAGAACTTCAAAGCTGAACTCAATGTACCTGGAGGAACCAAAGTCCAGTTTGAAATCCATTACCAAGAGACAATCCGAAGGAAATTGTCATCTTATGAGCACATTATCCCCGTCCAGCCTGGTCGGTTGGCTAAACATCTAGAGGTAAAGACTTCTGGCTTCAAAGTGTGCATTTGAAGTCTGGCTTCCAAATATTAGATGGGCAACCAGAGGAGACTGCCTTACTGTTGACCTCTCAGTTACGGGCCAAGGTAATCTGTTATAGTAGGAGACCACACCCATCAGCCCATTTCCCATCACCACTTCATAGGCTAGTGGGTGAAAATTTAGAGGTGACTTGCCAGCATCACACCAACGTGTGAGATCACTTCTGGTGCAAAACTGGAAATGACATCATCACATTAGGCTAACATTCTAGAATTAATCAAACAGTCTATGGGTTTTTGAAATGGAAAACTCCAGCTGAACCTTTAATGGAAGAATGGTTGGTGAAGATATTAGAGTTGGCTGAGATAGTCAAGTTAATTTCACTACTCAGAGAAAATAACTTAATTAAGGTTTTGGACGATCGGAAGCCCTTGAGAGAGTATTTAGACAACATAAAAAAATAAAATAAAGACTAGTGTTTTTGGAGGTTAAGGACTGTTCAATTAGAAGCGATAGAGAAACATGAAACTTTTTATGAGTAATGAGGCTAAAGATTGAATTTTATCTGGATGCTTAATAACCAAGTACTAAAAAAACCTGTAATCTTTTTACAAATTTAATATTAATATTTGGGGAACTGTGAGTCCTTACGGAATAGGTACTTTGTAACTTGGCAAATTTTTATCTTTGTGTTTGTTGGAAAGATTTTGAAGTACAAATTTAGAAATATGAGTTTTAAAAATTATTTTAAAACAATTATTTCACCTTATCTACTGAATGGTACAGAATATTACAGTCAGTTCTTTTTATACAGTTATTAATTTTCTCAAAAATAATCTAAGAACAGAAAAGAAAATATAAAAAAGAGAAATGAAAATATATATACACTCTAACACATTGGATCTTAAAATTACAACACAATATAATTCAAACATTACATAGTTTTAAAATTCACTACCTTCTGACCTTTCAGTTCCAAAACAGCAATAAGTATCTAGTAAGCAGTTACTTATATCTTAATAACAAATTAATATGAATATTATAATCATTTCATTTACCTATAACCAGTGGTGGGATCCAAAAATTTTAGTAACAGGTTCCCATGGTGGTGGGATTCAAACTGTGGCTTAGCGCCAATGGGGCTGGGCGGGGCACGATGGGGACATGGCTGGGCATTCTGGGGGTGGGGCATTCCTGGGTGGGGCTGTGGCAAGGACGCAGCCGCTGTGCCGGTCCTTGGGCGGGAAACGAATGCACGCAGGCGCAGGCTGCCACGCACGCCGGTGCACCTCCTGCTAGACTGCTTCCAGTTCTGCGCGGTACTGCTGAGAGGAGGGGCCTAACTAAGGCAAAAATCACGTGGCAAAATCACCAATTAGTAACCCCCTCTCGGCACACACAAATAATTAGTAACCTACTCTCGGGAACCTGTGAGAACCTGCTGGATCCCACCTCTGCCTATAACTGCTATGCCTATCTATTACATCTAAGCCTAACCATTATGTATCTATTCTCTGTTGCGTAGGTTTGCCAGCTCTGGATTGGGCAATATCTGGAAGTTTGGGGATGGAGCCTGAGGAGGGTGGGGTTTAAGGAGGAGCAGGACTCCAAAGGGGCATAGTACCATGCAGCCCGCTGGCCAAAGGTGCCATTTTCTCCAAGGGAACTGTTCTCTGTCGCCTGGAGATTAGTTGGGATGCTGGGAGATCCCCAGGCCCCACCTGGCGGCTGACAACCCTAGCTTAAAAAAACCCCTGAGGCTTCCTCTGCTCTGGATTCCTTTAGATCTACAGTGATTGCACTTATTTTAGTTTTCTGTATGCTGATTTATCTCCTGTTCCTCTTGTTCTGCCCAAAGGTGGACATTCGCATCGTCGAGCCCCAGGGAATTAATTTTGTCCATGTTCCCAACTCCCTTGGAGACGAATTTTCAGATGTTACAACTGTCACCAAAGGAGAAAAAAAGGTAAAGATGAACTAGTCGGTTGGGTCACTTGGCATTTCCTTTTCATTTTGCTGGTTTTGGACCACTCGGCTCTGTGACTTTAGTGATGATTAGTTCCATCCTGTTTTCTGTAACTGTCTGTATGCAACTGATACAATAATAACGTTGGGAAAAGGCAAAATTTTTAACAAGGAAGTATCAGTGGCCGATTGCCCCCAGCCGGCTCTGCCCAACCTTTGCCCCGCTCTGGCACAAAAGTCACGCCAGAAGTGCTTTCACTTTCTGCAGGGAAAGCAAGAAACACAGGTGGGGCAAGAGAAAGCACGCGGGGACAAGACGTTTTGCCCTGGTGCGCAACATTTTAAAGACCTCAGCACAGCCAGTGAAAAGGTTTTGAAAATGTTTTAACAAAAAGGATTGCTAAAATAGAGGATGCATATAATATGTTTTGAGACTGGAAGTAAAATGTTTTGGGTTAAAAACTATATGGAACTCTTCAGAGGAAACATTTTATTTCTTGCCTGAAAATATTTTATCTTGGTTGTGCAGAAGGGCCCCAGATAGCTAGAGCTAACTGGAGCCTGTTAGATTTCCAAAGCTAAGCAGCATGGGCCCTGGTCACTATTTGGATGGGAGACCAGAGGCGTAGCAAGTGGGGAAAGCCCCTGGTGCACCAGTGCATCCTCCACTCCCATCACGCCCTGGAATGCCCCCGCCACACCCAACAGGGGCACGCACAGTGGTGGGATCCAAAAATTTTAGTAACAAGTTCCCATGGTGGTGGGATTCAAACTGTGGCGTAGCGCCAATGGGGCTGGGCGGGGCACGACGGGGGCAGGGCATTCCTGGGCGGGGCTGTGGCAAGGACGCAGCCGCTGCGCCGGTCCTTGGGTGGGAAACGAATGCGTGCAAGCTGCCACGCATGCCGGTGCACCTCCTGCTAAACTGCTTCAAGTTCTGAGCGCTACTGCTGAGAAGAGGGGCGTAACTAAGGCAAAAATCATGTGGCAAAATCACCCATTAATAACCCCCTCTCGGCACACACAAATAATTAGTAATCTACTCTCGGGAACCTGTGAGAACCTGCTGGATCCCACCTCTGGGCACGCACCCAGTGTGTCACACACCCGCCCCCTTGGAGCTACGCGTCTACCATGGAAAACCTACCATGGAGACTACCATGGAAAACCAGGGTCACGATATGCAGACAGGCAATGCCAAACCACCTCTGAATGTCTCTTACCTTGGTTGCCATAAGTCAGTTGTGACTTCAACACCCCCAAAAAAGGGGGGAAAAGGATATTATGGTATGAATGGGAGATCTACAGTGAGAAAATAAAATACAATAGAATGTTAAAATTGGCTTTTAAGGGATTTTCCCTGTTGGAGCTAAGAGCTCATTTAAGTCCAGAAAGTGGAAGGACTGGCACTGAAAAACAGCCATGTTTAGTTGGACTAACAACCACGGTTTTCACATGCGAGTTAGACATGAGAGTTGGTGGGATTTAATGTTTGGAGCGTCAGACCAGATTTGAATCCCTGCACTGCTGTGAAAATGTGCTGGGTGATCTTGGGCCGGTCGTCTCTCACCGTAGCCCTCCTCTCAGGGTTGTGGTAAGGATAAAATGGAGGAAAGAAGAACTATGTGTACAGTACTGGGCCCTCAACGGGGAAAAAGGTGGCATATAAATGAAGTCAATAAATCACCCAAAAGCGTAAAATGAATCTGCCTCCTTTGGACTTCCTCATCTCCTTTCCAGGCCCACGTTTCCTTCAAACCACCCGTGGCCCTTCAACGGAAGTGCCCCACATGCTCTTCAACAACGATTGACGGCAATTTTGTGGTGACGTACGATGTAGTCAGAGATACCAAAGCCGGAGAGTTGGAGGTATGGCTATTCTACAGAATGGGAGGAAAATGGGAAGTCAGGAAGAGGCACAGGAGACAGCCAGAACAATCTTTTTTGTGAGGGACGTGTTGTGGGGAAGGGGTGCTTGTATTTTAGAGGGAGAAAGAGGTAACGAGCTGATTAATTGGAACTTGCCTCTTGTCTACATTTAAAGGTGCTGACCTTTAAGGCCCTTCATGGCTTGGGACCCTCATACCTTCGTGACCGTCTCACTCCATATGTCCCAGGTAGGCCTCTGCGGTCGGCAGAGGCCAATGTACTGGTGGTCCCCGGCCCCTCCATGGTGCGACTGGCCTCTACCCGGGCCAGGGATGTTACGGCCCTGGCCCCTGCCTGGTGGAACACCCTTCCATCAGACAAAGGACCTATGGGACCTTGGTGACTTCCGTGAAATTGTAAAACGGTTTTGTTCCATCTGGGCTTTTGGGGAGGCTGTCAGTGGATTCCTCCTCTGGGATGCCTCTGGGATAGCACATTCCATCATCATATCATAGTATCTAATTCAGAATTGGTTCTCCACCCGGCCTTGGGTTGGGTCTTCAGCCATATACTCCTAAGGATCTCTGCTATATTCTCCATGCATTGCATTGCATTGTATTGATGCTGCTATTCTCATGAATTTCAAAACTGTTTTTAACTTGATTTAATTCATTTTATTCCGTAAATTGCTGTTTTGGCCTATTGTATGTAATACAATTGCTTGGTCTAGTGTACAATCGCCCAGAATCAAATGGGCGGCTTAAAACTCGACAGATTTGACGATGACGGATGGATAGATTTTATTTGGGATGGACGGATGGGTGGATGGATGGATGGATTTGACACGGATGGGCATTTGGATGCAGATGATGGACGGATTTGGATGCATTTGGATGGATGGATGGATATCAAGACAATGTTCTGTAGGTCCTCATGGAATAAGGATGAAACAACAGGATGCAACGGGTATAGCCACCAAATAATCCACAATTAGGGACGACCAAATGATTAAAGCACTGAGAGACTTAATTACAGAAATAGTAACAGCAGTGATAGAAAATGTACTTGGGGACACATTCAGGTTCCTTTTGTGTTCAGCCTATGTCATGTCTTTGTTCCCAACAAAGGTAAGTCTCTTATTAAACTTTTTATGTAGTCCACAAGGAGGTAAGAGTCTTTGAAAGTGCATTTGCATGATGGGCTGTCCTTTTGAAGGACACACGTTGACATTTTGGAGGCCAAGTCTGCTAAAAGATGGAATCCAAACTTCCATCAGAAACATGGTAAATCGGAAAAGATTTGGCCTCACACCTAAAGGCTAGCAAAGCAGGTAAGTTTCAAGGGAAAGGGCATTCTAAAGGTGAGGAGCCACCACCGAGAAGGCCCTATTCTCAAGTGAACACCTTCTTTACCTTTGCAAAAGGACAAAGAGAGCAGGGAGTCTGAGGAGGGTCTTAACTGACAAGCTGGACAGTAGGGGTCAAGGAGGGCCTTCAAGTAGCCTAGACCAGGGGTAGGGAACCTTCGGCTTGAGAGCCGCATGCGGCTCTTCTGCCCTTGCACTGTGGCTCCACAAGCCGAGCCACCGGCACCAACTACCCACGGTCGGCCGCGCCGCGCCGTGGGCTTCCCCTCTCGCCCACCCCGTTGGAGTGGGGCGGGCGCTTTCCCGGCGGCCGGCAAGGCTTGTCACAAAGCTTCATCCTTGCCCGCCCTGTGCAGCAGGGCAGGCGCATCCATGCGCTTCTCAGAAGGAGCGGAGTAAAAGGTAAAAAAAACAACCCCTATCTATACAGTGTTATCTTTATTTTAACAATAAAAACACTATGTGTCCCTGTGTTTTCTTTTCCCGTGGAAAACGGGTCCAAGTGGCTCTTTGAGTGTTAAAGGTTCCCGACCCCTGGCCTAGACGTAAGCATTCAGGACCTTAAGTTGGTCCTGTTTCACATCATCACCTGTAGAATGGGACCGATGCCAGGCAATGTGATGCCTTCAACCTCTCATTTTTATTTTGCAGATTTTCAACGGTTATTTCATCCACTACTTTGCTCCTGAGAATCTGAAGCCCTTGCCCAAAAATATCCTCTTTGTGATTGATGTCAGCGGCTCAATGTGGGGAATGAAAATGAAGCAAGTGAGTGGAGCGGAAGGCCCTAACCTGGAGGGTCCACCATGTGGACGCAAACTCCTTTGCTTGCTGATGCCCATTCAGGCAGGGAGATTTGATTACCCCGAGACGAGTAGAAAAGCTGCCATCTCAGTTTACTGCGCTTGATTTAACTGATTTAGAGGACTTACAGCCCACCTTTCGACTTTGTCAAGAGTTCACGGTAATCATCACAGTAAGAGAAAGGATTGTAGCAAGATGTGGTGGTTAAGAGCAGGTTCCACTCTAATCTGGAGAACCGGGTTTGATTCTCCACTCTGCCACTTGAGCTGTGGAGACTTATCTGGTGAACCAGATTAGCTTGTGCACTCCAACACATGCCAGCTTAGGCTAGTCACAGTTCTTCGGAGCTCTCTCAGCCCCACCCACCTCACAGGGTGTTTGTTGTGGGAAGGGGGGGGGAAGGGGAAGGGAAAGGAGATTGTAAGCCCCTTTGAGTATCCTTACAGGAGAGAAAGAGGGGATATAAATGCAAACTCTTCTTCTAATGAAAAAGAAGCACACACAAAACAATAGATTATTGGTTTTGAGCGTCACGTCGTATTCACATGGGGTTGCCAATCTTCAAGTAGAGGCTGGCCTTCTCGTGGAATTACATTCGATCAGTTTCCCTGGAAGAGATGGTCGCCTCACAGGGTGGACTCTATGGTATAACATAGAGCCTAGGACAGATGGAAATCCTAGAGTGACAATGTGCCCTTCTAAGCTCCCTTGCCAAATTCTACCCCCAACTGTATCTCTTTCACTGAACCATCTGACTGTTGTGGGTTTACTGGACTGTGGCTGTGGTCTGGCAGATTTTGGTCCTAACATTTCACCTAACCCCAACTCTTCAGGAATTCCCCAAGGTAGAGCTGGCAAATCTTGTATTCACATGACACCATGAGGGCATGAGGGAACTCTGACTTTTGGTTGCTTGTTGATCTCTAAAGTGTTACTGGACTCGAATCTTGCTCTTCCATTGTAGACCACCCTCTGAAATTATCTTCATGAAGGTTTTGTATCCCAAGCGGGCCCAAACCCATGGTGATGCAAAAGGGGACTGGGCCCCATCACTCATTTGTCTTGCTCCTCCAATCAGCACTAGGGTCGGTGTGAAACCCATCACGAGACTTTCAAGTGTAAATTCTCTATGTAGAAAGAAGGATATGCAGTAAAAAGATGTGAATCTCTCACAAATCTTCCAAACGTGAATTCTCTATGCATTTGGCTAGAACAGAAGTTAGCAGGGCTGAAAGGTCCTGATTTTAAAAGCCTGGAGGAATATCTGATACTTATTTTGCACTTTTCCAGTTTTTGCAATCCTAGCTCTATTGCATTGCTTACCAGATCTCTCATGCTATTCAATTATGTTGCTTTATACTATGTATGCACCTTGAATCTCAGGGACAAAACTGGGAAGTAAAGAACAAAGCACGAATAAATAAATAAGAAAGACAATAAACAATGATGGGCTGATCAGCACTGTACTCATTAGCCTCCCCTCCCCCGAAATCTTTTTGGCTATGGTCTGATCCCAAGTTTACTGGAGTTCCATGCCTCCCAGATGTGTGTGTGGGGGGCAATATTCTTCAGCATACATGGAGAAGGGTTTTCACAAACTGAAAAGTACATCTTCCCCCTGCCTGGCCCTGCTCTTTGCTCTGTAAAATGTTTTCAGCCAAACCAGTCCACAAGATGTGTGAATTGTGCTCAGGTGGGTCCTTTTGATTTGTTGGAAAAAGCTTGCCACGACTGTTGTTGTGGCTTCTTTCGTTCCCAGACTGTCGAAGCGATGAAGACCATCCTGGGGGACCTCCGCTCCGATGACCAGTTTTCAATCCTGGACTTCAACCACAACGTGCGAGCGTGGAGAGACGGTTTAGTCCACGCGACCAAATCAGAGACCGAAGCTGCCAAGAAGTATGTGGAGGGAATCCATCCCAATGGAGGTAGGCAAGTATGTCACCCATGGGAGCCCAGTTACAGTCCAACTTGGGTAGCCCTTGTTAGATATCAGAAGTTAAATCGGGTCAACCCTGATCAGTATTTGGGTGGGAGACCACCAAGGAACACCACAGTCACTACACAGAGGCAGGCAATGGCAAATCACCTCTGAACATCTCTAAACATAAGAACATAAGAACTAGCCTGCTGGATCAGACCAGAGTCCATCTAGTCCAGCACTCTGCTACTTGCAGTGGCCCACCAGGTGCCTTTGGGAGCTCAATGCAGTAGGTGAGTGCTATGGCTCTCTCTCTGCTACAGTTGCCCCTGAAAGCACCTGGTCTGCTGAAGCATTTGCAAATCTCAGGTCTATGAGGGATTCAAGACAGCCAGTAGATCGGACTTCTCCTCCCATAAATCTGCCCTGCCCTTTTTAAAGCTCTCCGTATGAGGCTGGTCATAACCACCCTCCTCAGAGAAGCACATCTCCAAACACCCATCTCACGTGTTGTGAAGCAGTCTTTCCTTTTATTACTCTTACTTCTTCCCTGAAAGTACTTTCAAATGATGCCCCTTGGTTCTAGTATTGTATGTTATGGAGAAAAATTTCTCCCTGTCCACATTTTCTACCCCGTGCATAATTTTATAGACTTCAATCATATCCCCCCTCAGACATCTCCTCTCCAAACGAAAGAGTCTGGCCTTGAAAACCCTAAAGGGTCACCAGAAGTCAGTTGTGACTTGACAGCAAACATTTTTTTAAAGGTGTAAGGCATGATTTATTCAAAGTTCAGCACCTACTGAACATAAGCTCATGTTAAATTCATCTATCCGTTTTGGCTGGAGAACTGAGACATCCTTGCATGCAATGAACTTTTATTAGGTTCAGCTTTGGCTGGGTTGTTTTGTTTTGTTTTGGGTTTTATCTAACCCCCCCCCCCCCCCTTATTTTTCTTAAACAGGGACAAATATTAACGATGCCCTCCTTCGAGCCATCTTTATTTTGAACGAAGCCAACAAAGTAGGAATGTTGGATCCAAACTCGGTTTCCATGATTGTCCTGGTTTCGGATGGAGATCCCACTGTGGGTAAGGATCTTAGATGACAGCTCACGTGACCTTCTCGTGCCGAGAGGGAGAAGATGGCATCTGACCACTCTGCTGAGCTAAGTTTGAAGAACTGGCTGTTATGGGTTTTCCGGGCTGTGTGGTTGTGGTCTGGTAGTTTTTGCTTCTAATGTGTGGGCGAAATGTTAAGAGCAAAAACTACCAGACCACAGCCACAACGCCCGGAAAACCCATAACAACAACTGATTCTGGCTACGAAAGCCTTCCATGGTACATTAAGTCTGAAGATGTCCTCCATTGGCCCCAATCTGGGACTGCTTGGTCCTATCAACCCCCCACTCCCACCCCAACCATCAACAGCCTGCCCAAGGCTCCTGTGGTGGAGACTTAGTGTGGCAGGGCAAAGGGCGGTAGCAAGAACGGTTATGTTGGTCGCTGTGATTGGGGCCCGCCCAAGTGTGCCCAAGAGATGACCCCAGATATGGGGGAAGGTCATTGTTTGGACAGAGATGGCTACACCCCGCCAGGCAGAGAGGTTTGGCCAGGTGAGGCAGTGGAGACTGGCCTAGTCGTCACCCATCAGCCCACATCTAAGCCTTGACGACAATGAAAGATGTTGGGGAAGGTCTCAGGGAGGTGGTTTTGGAGGCAGGACCAGGCCAGGCCAGGGAAGACAAGCAAGGTGGCCAATCTGAGCCCTGAGGGAAGTGCAAGGAACTGCCCCAGAGATCCTGAGTGACTGGGGAAGGGCCATGGGGTAGGGTGGGGGTGGAACAACCATTTTAAAGGCAGCAGGGAGGAGCATGACCAAGGAGGAATAAGGCAGGGAAGACCCCTTGCACACTGGGGAATTTTCCTGCCAGGGCTAGAGAGAGTCAGGCGACAGCCTCCTCTCCTACCTGTTCTGCAGCCAACCCCTCACAACCCGACCAAGAACCCCCAGAGGTCACAAGTGGCAGCAAGGTGAGGGTGACCATCAATGGAGAGCCTCACAGAAGACTTCCTCCAGTTGGATGGAAGGTTCCATTGGGTTTGGAAGTAAATCTTTGCACTCTGTTGACCAGAATGGTCAGACGCCTGCCGAGATGCATACAATTGCTTCTGGTTTTAGAGCAAAACACGGGAAACCTAAGTGGCTCCTTCCTTCTCACCTCAATTAGGAGAACTTAAGCTGCCCACCATTCAAAAGAATGTGAAGAAAACTATTCAGGAGGACACCTCATTGTTTGGTCTTGGAATTGGTTTCGATGTAGACTATGATTTCCTGAAGAGGTTGTCCGTTGAGAACAACGGAATGGCACAAAGGCTTCTTGGAGACAAGGAAACCTCCTCTCAAATGAAGGTGAGCTTCCATCCCATTTCTCCATTGCTTGGAGTTGCCATTTTTGTGGGAGGAAGAAAGGATGAAGCTACCAGTGGCTGATTGTGCGTATCCCAAGTATCCCGGTATGCCAAGCCCTGAGAGTCAAGGAACGGGCCCAGATGACGTCGCATGGAATAGTGATTCTCGTGGCAGTACTTCCAGAAAGCACTAGGAGTTGTGGTAGCTGTGGATGTAGAAGAAGAAGAAGAGTTTGGATTTATATCCCCCCTTTCTCTCCTGCAGGAGACTCAAAGGGGCTTACAATCTCCTTGCCCTTCCCCCCTCACAACAAACACCCTGGGAGGTGGGTGGGGCTGAGAGAGCTCCGAGAAGCTGTGACTAGCCCAAGGTCACCCAGCTGGCGTGTGTGGGGAGTGCGCAGGCTAATCTGAATCCCCCAGAGAAGCCTCCACAGCTCAGGCGGCAGAGCTGGGAATCAAACCCGGTTCCTCCAGATTAGATACACGAGCTCTTAACCTCCTACGCCACTGCTGCTCTATGTAGATAGTCGTGATCTTGCAGGGAGTGGACCACTTGGAAATATGTGTGGGCGCATGCAGACTTCTCAAGGTGGGTTTTCCTCACTTTTGTGGCTCTTTGAACGTTGCAGAAATTCTACCACCAAATCTCCACCCCACTTCTGAAAAAAATAGAGTTCAACTACCCCCAGGGCATGGTGTCGGATGTCACTCACAACAGTTTCCAGCACTACTTTGGAGGATCCGAGATTGTGGTTTCGGGAAAAGTCGACACGGCAAGCACGCAACACTTGCAGAGCATCATTACAGCCACTGCAGTGAGTATGGGGCATATCTGTACCTCTCGTTCCTTCTGCCATGGGTTTTGGGGCAGCCGCTGGAAATTTTTCAGACCCATTTGGAGAAACCAAAGATTGCAAATAGTTAAGAACATAAGGACATAAGAACAAGCCAGCTGGATCAGACCAGAGTCCATCTAGTCCAGCATTCTGCTACTTGCAGTGGCCAACCAGGTGCCTTTGGGAGCTCACGTGCAGGATGTGAACGCAATGGCCTTCTGCGGCTGTTGCTCCCGAGCACCTGGTCTGCTAAGGCATTTGCAATCTGAGATCAAGGAGGATCAAGATTGGTAGCCATAGATCGACTTCTCCTCCATAAATCTGTCCAAGCCCCTTTTAAAGCTATCCAGGTGAGTGGCCATCACCACCTCCTGTGGCAGCATATTCCAAACACCAATCACACGTTGCGTGAAGAAGTGTTTCCTTTTATTAGTCCTAATTCTTCCCCCCAGCATTTTCAATGAATGCCCCCTGGTTCTAGTATTGTGAGAAAGAGAGAAAAATTTCTCTCTGTCAACATTGACAAAGAGAACTTTTTCTCCCTCCCCCAAAATCCCACAACTCCAGGGCATCCAATTAAGCTGATGGACAGATTCACGATGGACGAAAGAAAACACTTATTCACACAATGAGTGATGAAAATATGGAATTCAGTGCTCGAGGGTGTAGTGATAGCCATGGGCATTAATGACTTTAAAAGGAGATTGGTTGTACTCATGGAGGAGAGGTCCATCAGTGGCTACTAGCCATGGTGGCCCTAAATGGAACCTCCAAGTACAGAGGCAGTCAACCTATGAATCCCAGTGGCAGGAGGCAATGTCAGGGGAAGGTCTCAGCCTCTATGCCTTGCTGTTAGCCCTCCAGAGGAATCGGTTGATCACTGGGTGAGAGATGATAGAGACTAGATGGACCACTGATCTGATCCATCAGGACTTTCCTTATGTTCTTAGAATGCTGGACTAGATTAGCCACTGGTCTGATCCAGCAGGATTATTCTTATGTTCTTAGGATGCTGGACTGGATGGACTATTGGTTTGATCCAGCAGGGCTCTTCTGGTGTTCTTATGATGGTCTTGACCTTTGTGCTTTGTTGTTGGACCTCTAGAAGAATTGGTTGGCCATGATGAGAGACGGACTCAACCCATATAACTGTCCTGATGTGATTGATCTGTCAGAGAAACTAATCATGCCGCATTGTAGAACAACACTCTTTGTAATGCTGACATAGACTCTGGACAATAACAAGACATACCACTTGCCCTTGAAGTCTTGTTCGAAGTTGGATCATATGTTGCACTAACTCCCAGTTGCTCATGGTTTATTCAGTATGTACACCAACCAGATATAAAGGGGACTAGTGATTGTCAGAGAAGGGAGCGATAGGGTTGCCAACCTCCAGGTGGACCCCAGAGATCTCCCAGAATTACAAATAGTCTGCAGACCACAGAGATCATTTTCCCTGGAAGAAATGGGTGCTTTGGAGGGTGGACTCTATGATATTATACCCCATTGAACTCCTTCCCCTGCATAAACCCTACCACTCTGGACCCCAGCCCAAAATCTCCAGGAATTTCCCAACCCAGTTGGCAACCCTAGGGGAAAAATTTCCAATCTGTCACACCCTCAGTGTGGTTCTTCTCCTTGATACGACAATCCCTATAGCCGCCTTTGCAAAAGAAAAGAACATTTTGTTGTTGAGCCTAAAGATAACCAGCTATCTAGACCTTAGGACTGTGGTGGCAAACCTATAGCACTCCAAACGTTCATGGTCTACAATTCCCATCAGTCTGGCCATGGTGGCAGGGCTGATGGGAATTGTAGTCCATGAACGTCTGGAGTGCCTTAGGTTCGCCACCACTGCCCTAGGAGATTGCTGAGAATGGCTTCATTAAGTCACCAGTTTATGCATTCATGCCTGTCTGATTTCTCTTTGGGCATATAGTCCAATGCAGAGTTAGTCTTGGAGACCTTGGCAGATTCTGAGGGTCTGGATGAATTCCTGAGCAAAGATAAGCACGCTGATCCCAAATTCACCGAAAAGTTGTGGGCCTACATTACCATCAACCAGCTTATGGCCGAGAGGTAAGAGGGAAATGTTTCCTGGACACTAAATGACAGGATCACCTCTGAAGTGACTTGCAGCACCAGAGTGAGGCGAGTGTAGGGAGCATTTGGCAGTGGGTAATGGGCCTTGGCCTATCTATTGAGTCCTCTCATTCCTGTTCCGCATGGCCAATTGGCCTTCAACCTGGGTTTCAGAAGTATTGCTGGCAGGAACTGATGGGATTTGTAGTCCATGAACATCTGGAGAGCTGCGAGTTGCAGACCCCTACTTTAGAGGAAGGCAATAGCAAACCATCTCTGCTTCACACTTGCCTTGAAAGCCCCTCGTTGGGTCACTGTGAATTGGAAGCTAAGCAGGGTCAGTACTTGGATGGGAGACCACCAAGGAAGGCTCTGCAGAGGAAGGCATTGGCAAAATCACCCCTGCTTCTCACTTGCCTTGAAAGCCCCTTGCTCTGGTCACCTGAAGTCAGCTGTGCCTTAACAGTACTTCACCCACACAAGACAGAAATGTAGATGCAAACACATGCACAGAGAGACAGACAGACAGACATTGACAGTGGCCGTTTCCCCACTTTTAAAAATGACATCGGTTTCATCCAGCGTGGACCTTTTCAGCGATAGAGAGTTGTATTTAACTTCCCCACTGCCCAGCTCTCTGTAGGGTCATCAAAAGGCGCCCGTTTTCAAATAGCGCCGGTAATGCCTTGCGCTGAGGAAGCAGCGAGAGCGGCAGAGTCGGGGCGGCTGCGTTGTCGCCGCCCCTGTAATGGGGAGTGCCGCTGGACCCCGCGCTACTTGGCAAGAGTAGCGCGCAGCAAATGGTGAGTGGGGAAAGGGCCAGTGTTGTGACATCCAGTATCTTTCAACACGTAGGAACCTGGCCTCGACGGCTGCCCTGAAAAGAAACATCACTAAGAGGATCTTACAGATGTCCGTTGACCATCACATCGTGACCCCGTACACAGCGATGTTGATCGAGAACCCGAATGGAGATGAACTGATGCTGGCCGACTCGCCCCGAGACAACAAGCGGGCGTGCTGTCCAGGTGGGTTCCTGGCTGCCATTCTGATCAGGGTGCAGCTAAACAACAGCAGACAACCGGCTCGGTGGGAGAATTAATTTTAACTCGCTCTGCGACTTAGGGTTGTCAACGTTTAGCTGGGAAAAACACTAGAAAATTGGAGGAGCACAACCTGTGACCTGCTAATTATATGGAAGTTGTGCCCAAGAGGCATCTGTATAGAATTGTCTTATAAACCACTTTTATGAATATGTGTTTTGTTTCTTGATCATTTCTATTCATTTAAAGTAATTGCTGCTATTAGATTTTAATGGGGTTAAGTTATATTTTGTATTTGTATTTATTTGCTGTCATTGTGAACAGCCATATTGTGAGCCGCCTCGAGCCCTTTGGGGGGTGAATCGAACAAATATAAAAATATAACTAAATCCTAGTATACACACATAATCTCTTATCAATACTCTACAGGGATACCCAAGCTCCACTGCCAAACCAAGGCACCTCAAAGACTGAGCTGCAAACTGTAAAATTTATAACAAAATAATTGTATTTATTATACAGTGTACCCAAAAGGGTTTGTTAAAAACATCAGGCCTGAAATAAAGGTTACATCCTAAAAAAGCAGTATGAACTAGTTACATAGATCTCAAACACTGTTGGTGATACAATCACGTAAGAAAAAGAAGACGAGTTTGAATATATACCCTCAGAGGTGGGATGCAGCCTATTCACACCTATTTGGTAGAACCAATTACTAACATTTTCTCAGTTTGGAGAACCGGTTATTAATGATTAACTCCACTAGGGACAAGGGGGTAATCTCTGTCCCTGGGTACAACAAATCTTGTCAAGTGGGGGATGCAAAATCGCCCCCCCCCCGGGGGCCCCTGCGGCCGCCCTGCCCCCCATGCCCCCCCCTCACGTGTGTATGAACTGTATGAAATAATACAATATATAGTAATTCTATTTTTTTTGTTCATTGGTATAAAGGTTGGGAAAGTATTATAGGTAAAGATTTTTCATTTTCATAGCTATGTTTGTAATATGTTAACAATTGTAAACAGTTTTTGGTTTCTCTCCTTATGTTATTTAAAATCAATCAATATAATTATATAAAAAAGAAATAATACACTACCTTTCGGTATATTGCTTTTTTAATACTTTAAACAGTCATTATTTTAATCTAGAAGTGGGGCAAAGGGGAACTACACCTGGGGCGTGCGTGCCCTGCGTCCTAGCTACAGCCCCACCCAGGAATGCCCCGCCCCTGGAATGCCTGGCCATGCCCCCGTCGTGCCCCGCCCAGCCCCATTGGCGCTACGCCACTGTTTGAATCCCACCACCATTGGAACCTGTTACTAAAATTTTTGAATCCCACCACTGTATACCGTGCTTTTCTCAACCATAAGGAGTCTCAAAGCAGCTTACAAATTCCTTCCCTTCCTCTCCCCTCAACAGACACTTTGTGAGGTAGGTGGGGCTGAGAGAGTTCTGAGACAACTGTGACTGGCCCGAGGTTATCCAGCAGGCTTTATGTGGAGGAGCAGGGAAACAAATCCAGTTCACCAGATAAGAGTCCGCCACTCACTTAGAGTGAGAAAGCGAACCCTGCCTGTCCTTAACCATTACTCCATGCTGGCTCTCAGTGGTTGGGAGATCAGAGAAGCCCAGTCTTCCTGCAAGATTTCCTGCCATTTGCAGGGTTTTCTCATCATCACACCAAGAAACAAAAGTAAAGGTCTCAGCTGCAGCACTCATAGCGGGCAAGAGGAGTAATGGTGGGTGAGCCAAGCGCTGTTTGGAACCAATCTTGACCCAGCAGAAAACAGACAAAGAACATCAGAACATGAGCTCTGAAAGCAGTCAAACAGCAAACACCATCCATTAATGCATTCAACAGACACCTTGTGAGGTAGGAGGATACCCAGGAGGCTTCATGGGGAGGAGCAGAGAAAACAAATCCAGTTTACCAGATCAGAGTCATGTGGAGGAGAGGGGAATCAATCCCAGTTCTCCAGATTAGAGTACACAGCTCCTAAAACAAGGGACCGAATGGATTTCGGCCAACAGATTCCCCCCATGTGTATGCAAAACGGATCTCAGAGTGAATTAAAATTAATCCCCCCCCCCCCTTGCACCAACCATCTCCTGTTTTTGGGCTTGATATGGCCCTGCTTGACGTTCCTTTGGGATGCAACCTGCTTTTGCTCAAGACCACCCCTGCTTAGCTCTTCTTCTTTTCAAACAGGTGCTTTAGCCGTCGGCCACCCGAAGCCCGAAAACTCCATCCCACTTTGGGCCAAGTCCACGTCAATGCCGAAGGAACCCTTCAGTCTCCTTAAGGGACCAACTGCAGCAGCCATACATGCTGGTAAGGGATGCCGGATGCTCAGATGAGGTCTCCTGATTTTGTTTCTACTGTGGAAAGAGGGAGGGAGAGAATGCAAAATCCAAGGGCAAAAAAATATTTGATTGATTGATTGATTGATTGACTTACTGCTTTGGATCAAGGTCTGCTGGGGCTGAATCCGAAGAGGCCAATTTGGCAGTGTAGGCAGCTATAAGCGCTATTGCCTGAGGCAGGCAGGGGGTTATGTATAGACAGGGGCTAGTCACAGCTTCTCGGAGCTCTCTGAGCCCCACCTACCTCACAGGGTGTTTGTTGTGAGGGGGGAAGGGCAAGGAGATTGTAAGACCCTTTGAGTCTTCTGCAGGAGAGAAAGGAAGGATATAAATCCAAACTCCTCCTCCTCCTCTTCTTTTTCTTCTTTTTTTCATTTCTTTTTCTTCTTTTTCTTCTTTTTCTTCTTCTTTTTCTTCTTTTTCTTCTTCTTCTTTTTCTTCTTCTTCTTGTCCAATAGCAGTCAGCAGGTCTAGAGATAGAAGGCACAGCCATGGCCAGGAAGAAAATTTAATCTGGGAAGCCAGCAGTGGGATTAGAGAGGGGAGAGATAGTGGCACAAAGCCAGAAGATCAGTGCCCTTAAAATAAGCAGTCAGAATCAGGTCCTCTCCAA